>NW_006399827.1:1089142-1188865 GCF_000299155.1 Elephantulus edwardii | reverse complement strand
GCCAATTGCTCATGGAGTGTGAAATTGTAGGCAGAGGCAGGCTTGGGCTGAGCAGGGGGCAGCTCGTGCGCTCAGAATGGCCCCCTCCTAATCTAAAGAGACAGAGCAGGCTCCTTCCTCGAGACGTCACCCCAGAGTCCAAGCTTGACTACCAGGCTGCAAGAGACCCCAGCCAGTGGCGTCACCCATCTGTTCCCTGTCCTTTCAGTCTGAGGCAGGAAGGTGCCTTCTCTGCATTGTGTGTCAGGACTTGTCCCGGGCCAGGGCCTCCTGAGATGCAGGGGTGCTGAGCAAGCAAGCCAGGAACTCAGAGCTGCAGGCCCATCCAACCTGTGGCCAGATGTGCGTCTGTGCACTCAGCAGTGTAAGTGAGCCCAGCAGCGGGAGCTGCTGATTTGTCCTGGAAAACCTTCAGAAATGGGTGACATCTGAGTTGAGTTTTGAAGCACAAATAGAAGCTCGCCATTCTGATGAGGAGGGAAGGGTGTTCCACGTGAAGGGAACAGCAGAAGTGCAGGTGCGAGAGCATTACATGTCTTCCATCCTTCACATTCCAGCCTTCATTGAGTCTGTTGTCCACATGTGGGCAGATGGCACCCCATTAGCCTACCCAGGACAGCTGGATAGTGGTTTGGCTTTGGGAAGCTGGTACCACAGCTTCATAGACCCCGGCAGACTCTGTGGCCAGGCATGATGGCTCCACCCTTGTCCTAGAAAGCTGTTCCCTGTCAGGGTCCTCTGGGGTCTCAGTGCTGACTAGTCAGGCTGGTTTCCATGGAGATGGGAAACCTTGCCCAGGTGCACCCACTGACTTGGGGACACATGAGGCATCCTCCTCTTCTCCTCGGTGGCCTAGCTGGCTACCCTTGAGTGTGGCCAGCCCTGCAGTTCCCTTAACGGTACCTGGGAAGGACCTCTCCAGGCTTGCTTCATCTGACTTCGAGTACTGACCTTGACCCTACACGCAAGATCAGGAGCAGGAAGTAGTACCTCTTCCCCATCTGCTCTCATTGCATCTGTCCATCTCATGGCATCACGCATCCTTCTGTCCTGAATACATTCCCGAAAAACAGCTGCTGTCAAGTGACTCCCGACTCAGAGGAGCCCTTTGTGCTGCAGAGTGAATCTGCATGCTGTGGGGTTCTCAAGGCTGGGATCTCTGAGACACAGTGGCCCTGCTCCAGATTCTTGCACCACAGTGATGAACTGTGATGAAGAAAGCTGTGCCTCTACCTTTGTGGCCCTCTTTCTGGGGCAGAGGAACAAACAAGATTCCCCTTGGATGAAAGGATGCAGAGGGGACTCGCTAGTCTACACTTTCCTCCACCTCCAGAGGAGGTGGACAAGCCCACGGGCAGCACATCAGGGCAGGAAGCCATGGAGACTGATTGTCATTCAAGCTAGAGAGCTCCAATCAGCAGAGCGCCGTGGCCTGAGTGCCCCCGACCTTGACCATGCCACAGCCCTGTCCACCTCGAGCTTCTGTGAGCTCCTGGCTGCTTGTTGTCACATGGCCCCACCAAAGTTTGAGCTTGCACTTCAAATAAAACCCCCTTATCACTCACAAGCGAATTACAAATGTTATCTTTGAAAGCCCTTTGGATGTGAAATGTCGTGTAAATTAATAGGATTTTAGAATAGGAAGGCACCAAAGGGATTTCTCAGCTCCACGACCATTATTATATTACCTTGGGCAATAATAATAAAAATAGAAATAAAAGTTATTGCTTCGCTTACTGAGCACTTACCCAGTGCTGAGCACTCAACGCTGTCGTCTGCTGGAGCCGTCACAGCAACCCACGAGATGCCACCACCCACTTCTCATAAGGGAGAACATGAGACTCAGGGAAGTCACGGATCTTGTCACACAGCGGAGATGAGATTTGAAGCAGGGTGCGTGCCTTTAAAACCACTGCCGTGGGATGTTCCTAGAAATATTTCTGCACCTTGACTTCCTCATCTGCTAAATGGGTAGGCAATGTTTAAAACTCATAACGTGAGTCCTGAACATAGGGTCACTATGAGTTGCAAAGCAACTCAATGACACATAACAACAAGTGTTCAGAGACTTGGGTGGAACTGTGCTTAAAGCACGAGGCTGCCAGCTGAAAGATTAGCAGTTCAAACCCACCAGCAACTCCATGGAGAAAGATGTGACGGTCTGTGTTCAAAAACAAAACCCTATTGGGCAGTTCCACCCCGTCCTGCAGGGTCGCTTTGACTTGAGAACCCACTGGACCCCGGTAGGGATGTGTGGTTTGCTTTTACTTGTCTTCTTGGGAGCTTTGTTGTGAATAGTCACTAAGATCACGTGGAGGTTTCTTGGCGAGGAGAGGTTCTCCAGTGGTAGCTGCTGCCATGAGCATCTGTGTGATGATAATTCTTCTCAGCATCTAGAATGAGCAACTTTATTTTCTAAGTGAGGAAACGAAAGCACAGAAAAAGGCTGTTCCCTCATTCCTCGCTTTCAGCTAGAGCTCGCGTGCATGGCTGTCAAAATGTTGAACTCTGTCTGTATTGGTTGGTACGTACTACTGCCTTGAGGCTCCTTAAGTGCTTCCTGGGCTTCTTTTCCTAGATTCCTTGGCTGGCCCCCAGTCCCCATTGAAGGATTGGTGCCCTATACAGGAGATCATTCAACATTCAAAATAGTCTGTTTCAGGAGACTAAAAGGGAGAGAGTTGTCCCATTTTCTGTGAAAGGAATAGAGATTTATAGATGTTAGTTTACTCCTGAGCTGGTGACGGGCAAGACAGGAACCTGAACCCCTTCAGCACAGTCTTGGGGTGCTCAGGGCTTGAACATTTCCTTGTCAGCGGCTAGGAGGTGCCCTGGGGCTGGTATGAGAATCCTCCTGGTGCAGGTCCATGAAAAGGGGAAAGCAGGTATGTTCGGAGGCCTGAAGAAAGTTTAGGATTTAAATAACTTAGCAAGAGATGCCACTGGGAAGAAGCAGAATTTTTACTCTGACAATTGGACATCTGAAAATGTGGGAGAAGCGTAAAAACTTCTCAGTTCTAAAAGGACCACAAAGTCCAGCCACTGTTTGGACCCTCGTGCTCTTAATGGGTGGAGGTGGGAACGGATCTCAAAGGCAGAAATTGCAGTTTTTCTATCGGAAGGAATTGGATGGGAGGGTGGAAGGGGCAGCTCCCATAGTAGCTCCTCTCAGAGTAACTCGCTGGCATCTCCTCAGAAACTGTGAACTGGACTTGCTTAGCTTGTAAGGCCTTTGTCTTGCTGTTGAAATCTTGCTGGAGAGCAAGTGATGTTAAGCAGGGTGTCCTCCTTGGGTGAGCAGCGGGGGCCAGGGCCCTTGCAAAGTATCCTCCTAGCCAGCCCAGCCCCCACTGCTTAGCTGGTTGGCCTTGGATAAAAGGAAGCCTGGGACTCTGTAGAACCCAGCCCTGACCTCAGCCTGGTGAGTTAACATTGAAAAGACTTAGAGATCTATGGAGATACACACACACACACACACACACACACACACACACACACACACACACACACACACACACACACATCCCAGTGCCAAGCTCAATCATGTTCTTTTTAACTAATTTTAATTCCACTGAATGGAATGAAAGTGATGAGACCTTTGAGGGATAGGTCAGGATCATTGTCATAGAAAACCTCTCTCTCCCCTGTGTTCAAAACTCCTTGAACTTGGAGAAGAGTTAGTTGAAATAACTACCTCTGTCCCTGGGATCTGAATCTTTGGGTTGCTAGTTCATCTTCAAGCAGACATAGGTTGCATGAGCTCAGCTATGTTAAGCAGACACAGAGAGGCTCCCTAAGCTTAGGAGGTCTGCGGCATGATCCCCCCTGGGAAACTGAGCCATAACCCCACATTAACCCAAGGTCAAGTGTATCTTTAGCCTATTTTTCTCTCCTCCTGGGGAGTTGGTTTGTCTGTAGCCTGGCTACATCCGACCCACAGATGGGACCTTCTCTCCCATCATGGGCTGGCAAATGTCGGCCCCGTGAGAGCAAGCTTTGTGTCTTGATCACTGCTGTGGATCCAGGGCTTAGGATGGTATTTGGCCTGTAGTTAGTGCTCAATAAATATTTCAAGGGCAAAGGTCTCAAGTTGTTAAAAGCTCACATGTAGGTCACTGCAGAAATTCTAGGTGAGTGAAGGTCGTGAGGGCAGTAGAAAGGACGCCAGGAAGGATGCCAGGGAAGCGAGCCCAGTGAGAACTGAGGCCACCTGCCTCCCAGGAGAGCCTGCGACCCAAGTATCTGACCAGGTGGTTCGTGACTCTGGCTGCACATAAAAGCCCCCAGGGGAGCTCTTTTTTTCCCTTTTTTTTTTTTTTAAGAAAAAGGCAAAAACAGTAAGAATAACATTTTACTCTGTTTTCAGTGAAGATTTACACAGCAATTTAGGTTCCCATTCAACAACTTCTGCACAAATATTTGAATGACTTTGGTTATGTTTGTCACAATAGGTGAACATTCTCCTTCCTTCCATTCTGATTCTTCATTTCCATTAAGCTTGTCTCATCCTACATTGTCGACCTTTGGTCTCACATAGGTGGGGTTTTTTTTAAGGCCCACAGTTCTCAAGGGTGCTGGTCATCTTGTTGTGAGCCAGTCTTTTATTTGCCTACAGGGTGGCCTCGGGTTTTCTCAGTCCAAGATCTGAAGAGTATTTCTGGGTAGTAACCTTGGGACGACCTCCTTTGTCAGCCATCCCTGTGTGGCTCTGAGACTTCCCAGCGCCCAGGCTGCATCTCAGACTGATTCTATCAGAATCCCAACATCAGACTCAGGCATCAGCATTAATCTGTGGCTCTCAGGTTTCAGCACACAGCCCAGGTTGAGAGCAATACCTAATGGAAGAGGAACTGAAATCAAGCCCACCAATCAAAACTGTCCAGTTGGTTTGATTCATAGCAACCCTTCCCTGGATTTCCAACATAAGTCTTTATAGGAGGAAACTGCCCCTTTTTCTCCCCCTGAGCATCAGGTGTATTCAAACTACTGACTTTCTGGTTAGTGGCCTGATATGTTAGGAGTGTTGATTCCTGGGGAATGTTGACTATGAGCTGGAGCAGCTGTAAGTGAACAAAAGCAGGATGCTGAGTGTCGACCCCCTGCCCCTCTCCCTAGCTAAGTACATTTCTTAAACAGAGAATCAAAATCAGAAGCTGCAGAGTACCCCAAGGTGGTGTGAAGTCACAGGCTCACACACTCCTGGCCACTGGGGACTTGGTGACTGTTCTCAGAGTGCTTTGCTATTAAAAGGAATCAACCATCGTCGTTCTTGCTCCCAACGTGGGGTCTGGACTTGCTTCTTAGAATTTTCTTCTTTCTAATGGATGTTCCCTGATTTCTGATTTTGTGCTTCTAATAACCTTTCATCCAAACACAGATTCTCTGGCAACAAAACTTTATATATCCTCACAAAAGTTAGTGCCTCACAAAAGGCAATGTACCATCCCTTTAGTCTTATGAAAATGTTTAAAGAGTTACTTCTTTTAAAAAGCTAATCTGTATAGCACTTGCACTAAAAATCCTCCTGGGCTGCTTGCTGCCATGTCTTTGCTATAGATGAAAGCACCCTTGAGCCCTCACACCCCCTTTCCCAAGGCAATGGAAAGATCCAGAGATCAGGCTTCCTCCCAGAGGCAGCTTGGCCTTCACATCTGACCCCTCTGCCTTCCCCAACGGGGGCCATCTGCCAGACTCCAAATGACTGTCATTTTCCAAAGAGCTTCCAGCCCCCACATCCTTAGTCCTCCCAACTCCCTACATTAATTCCACCCTCTCCTCATCTTCAGGAAATGTCATACTTGCTCCTGCAAAGGTAGAAATAACTAAATACCCTGCCTGTTCTGAATGGCAGAAACTCTAGTTTGGTTTGGTTTGTTTTGAAAAAGATGTACATCTGCTGCCTTCAACACAGCATTTTACCATTCAATCATGTGAATGCGTCCCTTTGACTATCAGTTTTTCCTCACTCATTAGGCCCTTTGGTGACACAGTGGTTAAGTGCTTGGCTGCTAGCTGGAAGATCGGTGGTTAGAGTCCACCAGCCACACAGCAGGAGAAAGATGTGGCGGTTGAACCTCTGTAAAGATTTACAACCTTGGAGACTCTGTGGGGCACTTCTGCTCTATTCTCTAAAGCTACTATGAGTCAAGATCAAGTCAGTGGCAACACTTTTTCAGATCTGTACCCCTGAGTCCTTCTGGTACCCAGAATGCATCATCCGACTTTGCCACCTTCCTCCTAACCCTCATTCTTTGCACAGAAGTCAACCCTACGATTTCCTTTAAAACATCTAGGCCTCTCCCACCAGGCAGGCCTGCCCAGGAAGCGGGGAGGGTGCTGGGCCAGCCAGGATGGCAGATGGTCGTGGTTCCAAACTCACTGAGGATGCGTTTCCTGAATTCTGGGTGACAGCTTCTTCTTTTGGCTGCCTGTTTTGTAGTGTTTGGATTCAGTAGCGCAACACTGGGTTTAGCCAAGTTGTCAGAGCCATCCATAGAAATGGCTCGTGGGGGAGACGCAGGGCGTGATGGGAGTGCTTGAGGCAGACACAGTGTGGGGGAAATGGTCCCTCCTCCAGGCCATTCTGTGTGGTCATGCATGTTACAGAGATCCCCACCAAACCCCAGCCCGTGGAGCCACAGGGACCTCAGAATTCTCCTCATTTTGTGAGAGGTGCAGAGGGGCCCTGACTCATCCAAGGCCACTGAAGCAAGTAGTGGCTGAGCCAGAGCCGCACTCGGTGCAGTTCCCATCTTCTTGCCAGGAGGGAGGAGTAAAGCCTCATCATCTCATTGTCCACAGCAGACAGGACAGGGGCACTGCCTCTTCGGTGCTTGCTACAGACAGAGAAGACCCTTCAGAGGTTCCACTAAGTCAAACTCTGCCCACACCATGAACCAGCATTCCTCGGTGGCACAGACCACTAGGTGCTCAACTGTTGACTGGAAGGTCCGCAGTTCAGATCCACCCTGAGGCACCTCAGAAGATAGGAAATCCAATTCCAGTCCCTCTGGAGCACAAACCTACCCCAGATAGTCGCCCTGAGTCAGAATCCACTCGGGCAGGTGCTTTACTTGGTTCTGAAGATACAGAGACCTCGGCTCCACCTGATTCAGTTGGCAGGGTTTGGGGCCCAGCCCTGTGAAGGACAATTTCCACCTCTCTCAGGCACCTTCTGTCATCCTGCCAAAGGGCCTATCTCAAGACAAAACTCAGAAACCACTCATAGCTGACCCTCCAGTGGATTTTCCGAGGCTGTAAACTGCACGAGAGGAGATTGCCATTCTTTCTCCTCTGGAATTGCTCTGGACTCGAACTGCCAGAGAGGTGCCACCTTTGGGTTATCAGTCAACTCCCTATGGACTATGTGTGTCCCTACCCCAGCTCCCCTCACGCGGCCCTGGGAGGGGTGATTTCCATCTACATCAGGCCCCTCCTCCCATCCTGAGGAAGGGTCTCTCTGAAGACAAGGCAACTTTAAGCCAGTGTCCAGATTCTTTGGTCTCCAGGGACCTCCAGTTGGGACAATGCCACTCACACCCTTAGACACATACAACCCTTCCCAAGCTCCCTGCTGGCCTGGGAACTCGAGCCTAAGGGCCTACCTGCCATATCACAAAGAATGCATACCCGGGTGACGTGGAAGGCCTGGGGTGTGAGGGTTCCTGGGGAACGGCCCAAAGGAGGTCAGAGGTCGGTCTGGTAAAGTACTTCCACTATAGATGTCCAGTGAGCCAGAAACACCTGGGAGGAGGCCGGTGGTCATCGTGGGCAGTGGCCGTGGTGTCTCAGAGGACAAGGCACAGATTCAGGGTGGGGGTGGCTTCTGCTGCAAGAGCTGGTGGCCAGAGCCCCTTTGTGAGGGGCAGGTGGGTGGTGGTCATCCTCCAGCCCCGCCCCTCACGCTCATCGCTCCGGCTTACACTCCTCTGTGATGGTTGAGATTAAGTTCCAGCCTTCGGCAGCGTCTGATGCCCAGTCTCCTGCAGAAGCCTTTATCAGAGATTAAGGATAATGGATTTCCTTTCTTGGATATCCCCCCACCTTCCTTCTCCTTTCTCTCAGACTTTTTGTCCAAAATGCACTCAACTCCAGAAAATAGACCTTTTGTTAACAAGAGTCTTTTTATTGACTAAACTCCCCTCCCCCAGTTCTATCACCTTCTTCCCCATCATCACCACCTTTTCATGCTTCCAAGGAAAGCTGTTTTAAGTACCTGGTAAGAGAAGGTAAAAGAATAACTTGGTCTTCCTTCCCCCACCGCTTCCCTCCTCCTTCCAATATCCCCTGAGCTTTGTGACTGCTGCAGGGAGGTGTCCTGAGGGCTGGGACGGTCAGAAATAACTGGACTAACTTATTTTCTTCAGCTGGTTCAGCCTGCACCCACATCTTCAGAGACCTAGAGCCTGCCTGGAAGAAATGGGGCAAGGCCTTGTTGATGGGGTTCCCTCCTCTGATTTACCTCAGGACTCACTACTGTCTCCTTTGAGGGAAGGGAGTGACATCATGGGAGGCAGGGGAGACACTGTCCCCCAGCTGGGGACAACCTGTACATTTATTTCACCTGAATCTTTCTTTTTTCCCCCCCTTCAACAGCCCTATTACCATATTTAAATGCAAGTATGTCTCTTTTAATTGGCATTTTTGAGTAGCTTAGCCTGACCTTTTTAGAATAGCCTGTTCCCTTTTGAACTTCTTTCTCCCTAGTAGTCGGTGTAGCTAGGACGATAGTCTTAGAGTTTAGAGGGCTTCTAGTTCGCTCTGTTTGGGTCCTGGGGATCTCGCTGTGTGTCACTGTCTGTATGTCTGTCTCCTTTCTTTTCTCCTCAGCTTCTTGCCCTAATGCTTTGTGTCCTTCCCCTTCTTGTCCTGTAGAAACTCCTTATTTGAAAGGCTCAATGGCTGAAGTTGGGCAGCTCTGTTGGGGGCTGTTTGTTGCATTTGCAGCTGGCTCTGGCATATCGTTTAAAGACACAGTCATCAGGAGAGGTCTTGGGCTGAGGCCTCCCTCCAGGCATCAGCCAGGACAGCAGAGGGTGCTTGTCTCCGTGGGCATGTGTCTGGGAGCACTGGAAGCCTGGGGAAGGGCTGGTCACCTTCCCTCCACCTGGCCTCTGCAGTCCCTTGGGGCCCAGTCATTCCTTATGCTGACTCAATCCCATCGCTGGGACAGCCTGCTGCCTGGTGCTGCTCTGACAATACAGCCCGTGTCAGGCAGGACATCAGGGATCTTGAGGAGAGCCTCCAACTGGCTTCATTTGGACTGTGGGGTCCAGAAAAGAGAACAAAGTCACAAGGCATGCCCCACACAAATGCTCATTCCCCCCCCCCCATAGCTGGCTTTATGTATACACCTTGAGCCAGGACCCCAAAAGACTGCATTCTTAAGTCTAGGGCTCTGACATGAAGTCCTGGCGAAGTCTGGCATCCAGATGGCCAAGCAAACCTCTGGGACCTGTGGAGGACAGCTGGAGTTGAGTCACCTCTTGGTCAGGGTGCCCGTCCTTGTCATGAAGCCATCTCACAAGCTCCATGCCTGGGCTCCAGTCCTGACCACTCAGCTGAGACCCCTGAGCACTCTGCAGTTGACCCTGCCATGACCAGCCCCCAGGGAGTCTTCATGTGTCAGCACAGGATCAGCGGGGAGCAGGCCCCCCATTCTCCAGGACAAAAAAAAATGCCTCCTGCAGTCTTGAGTTTCTTGCGTGTGCCTTTTAGACCCGGTGTGTGGGGTGAGCCAGGTGTCAGCGTGCAGCACACCTGAGGACGCTGTGCCTTCTGGAAGCCTGAGAGCCACTGCTGTGCGTCCCTCCTCAAAACTGACCTGTGAAACCCCCTTCCTGCTCTTGTCTTTTTATGTGGCGGGTCAAGGGCTGCCTGGCAGACAGGTCTGGCAAAGGCCGGGCCTCTGGAGGATGGCTCTTTGACTCCAGCTCCTCTCTCTCCCACCAGGCTTCCCAGCAGCAGCCTACGGACCAGTGGCGGCGGCGGCAGTGGCAGCAGCCAGAGGATCAGGTAGGGAGGTGTACGGGCCAGGCGGCTCCCAGGCATGCCCCAGTGCAGGGGAAGGTAAAGGCCCTGTCGGATCTGTGTGGCTGCGTCTGTCCAGCACTTCTCTCACCACAGCCCCGGGCACCAAGGGCAGCTCCTAGTGGAGTTAGTCATGGGGCTGCAAACCAAAGGCAGACGGTTCTTTCATTTTAAAAAGAAAACGGAATTTCTTTTTGACTCAGGGTCTCCCCTCTGCCAGATAACTGGCTTCGGGGTGCCTGGTGACCTCCTCTCCTTGGCTTGTCCTGGTTCATAAGCCCCTTCCTTGGGCCTCTGACCTCTGCCCCAGTTACAGTGATTTGAGGTTGTAAGAGGGAAGCCCAGAGCCCATCCCACAGGTTGGGACTGGGAGCAGCCAGCCGCCCCCAGGGCATCCTGCCCCTGGCAGGTGGGGAGACATCTGGCTAAATCTTTGATCTCAATGAATGAGGCTCCCCCCTCTCAGTCCCTCTTGCTCTCCAGGACTCACACCAGATAGCTCAGTGTCCCTGGCCAGCAGGCACTCAGGGAACTAAGGTTTCCTGTCATACGTGGTTGCCTGATTCTAGGCTACCACATCCAAACTTGGCGATCCGGACCTTCTCGGGGCACTGTGGGGTCTGGCTGAACCAGGACATGTCTAGGACGCAGGCCCAGGAGAGGTGTTTAGTCTCTCCCCGAATGCCCTCTGCCTCTGAGGCTGGCCTTTCTGTGGCTGGCTCGCTCCCCCACCCCCACAGGCACTGGGGCACCCAGGGAAGAGCTTAGTGTCGTGAGCTGGAGGAGGGTGGGGAAATCGTTGCTGGTATGGGTACCAGGAAATGGGGCATCAAAGGCCTAGTGGTTAAAGCCAAAAACCCAAGCCCAACTTGGCACAGTGAGGCCCGTTAGGAAACATCAGGACGAATCCGTTCCATGCAAACTGGCACAGCCTCGGAGCTACAAAGGATCCACCTCCCTGAACCCGCCACTGGAGGTTATTTGGAGGGGCCAGGCAGTTCTCAGGGGCTCAGTAAGAGGCAGTTTGCCAGAGAGCAGAGGGGGCAGCCTGACCGGAGGGTACAATGAGTTGATCCCTCTTCTCGGCTCCCCTCTGGTCTCCCACGTTACCCTCCCTGCCCTCTGGCCTGTGCCCCTTGTAGGGGCGGGGGTGGGCACTGCTGCCTCCTGTCTCCTGATTCTGTTTAGTTTTTTAACCTGAGTGCTTATTTTTTTTTTTTTTTTTTTTTGAGAATCCTCAATAAGCCTTGGTCCTATGCCTGGGGAGGGGTCAGGGTGGTGGGAAGACACAAAGAAAAGTCCTGAGATTTGTTGAGTGTTGTTGATTGGTGTTTTTTCTGTTCAGTATCTTTTCTTTTGATAATTTGGATTATGAAACTAAACTTTAACCCGAAATTAACCCTGCCTCTCTCCCACCCCACCCCGGTTCTCCTTGACTTCATGGCAAGTTTAAAGGACAGCATGGGGTTCTTTGTGAGTCTGAGAATGGTCTCCCCAGTGTCTGTGCCCCCTCCTGCCATCCCACCTTTTCCTGGACCCCAGAGTCAGGTGGGAGACCCCACCCCCACCCCACCCCCATCTAACTCCTAACCGCCAAAGGTCAGTCCCATCTTCAACCACACTTTTTCGTTTCTGGCTCAGTGGTGTTTTATTTGTAGCCATCTCCATTGGAGGCTCCGCCTCCCTCAGGTCATTATAGGTCAGCCATGCTCATCGCTGCACTGTTAGTGAACAGTATTAAGGAGGTTTTCTCAACTACTTGCCCTCACTAGTCTAGGTTAGTGCTGGGGAGGGGGAAGGGTCCCCCCTACTGCTGGGGTCCCACCCTAGGGCACAGGATTGTGAGGAAGCCAGCTTGCAACTATAAGCAGTCCCTACCCCATCCACTCCTTTATCGATTCAAAGCAGTGAGTAGACCATGACCACCATAGTCAAACCAGCTGGAGGACGCCTGCCCCGTGCAGAGTGCCCTGGTCCCCACAGCTCCCAGCTTTGTACCCTTGGCAAGGAGGGAATGGACAACAGTGCCTTTCTTTTAATCTGTCTGGGCCTATACGGTCTTGACCCTTCCTCTAGGTTCCTGAGCCAGGCAGGTTGACCAGGTCTCCACCTGTTATAGTGCCCGAGCTGTGGCAAGGGCTCTTTGCCATGTGAGAGGGCCATGAATTGAATTGGTGCATCAGTCCAGCTGCCCTTGTGGTAAGGGTCACTGAGATCTGGCTACCTAGTCCTGCTGCCACCGACCCCACCACCCTGCCCCACCCAGCCCAGGCCCTCCCCAGGGGACAAGGACCCTCCCTGGCAGCCTCACTGCTGGAGGTCCCGGAGCTCGGCTTCATTCCTGCAAAGGGAAATGCTCAGATGCTTGGTGCACGGGGTCTGCTGAGTACCTGCCTCGTGCTTGGTGCTTGTGACAAACCCAGCAGCTGATTCCTAAAAAGCAAGAGACACGGGATAGCCTTTGCCCCAAAGGCTCTTAGGCTTGGTTGAGGGGTCTGGCAGCCTCTGGAAGGCCCGTTTTGTCTTTCACGTTTGCCTAGCTCCATTTGTTTCATTTCCCTTCCATTAGTGTTTATTGGAAGCGCCTCCTGAGGTGGGAAGGACCTGCTGAAGGCTGGGGTGGGAAGCAGCCTCGGTTCTTCTCAGGTTGGCAGCACGTTCGTGTCAGGGTTCTGCTGTCAGGGTACGGGGTTGACCGGGGCAGGGATGAGCCTTGCGTGTTGCACTCACCTTCTCCTGATCCATTCGACACCAGGGCTCAGACCCCCCCCACCCCCACCCTAGAGAGCTTCACTATCAGTGGTCACTTTTCGTTCACCTTCACCTGGTAGTTTGAAATGCCATCTTTTCTTGTGCTCAGTCGAGATGTTTGTTTATTTTGATCGTATTCATTCAGCTCCAGTTAGCCCCATCACGTCTCCCCTAAACCGCACTCCAGCTCGGCAGATGCCTGCCCCTGCCTGTCCCTCTAGGGGAGGGGAGTGGTCTGGATCTGCAGGCGGCAATCCTGCCGGGTGGCACCGTGGGAGGGTTGGTGTAGCCATCTGAGAGCTTCGGAGCCCCTGCCACCTCCCAGCCCCACCTCCAGCCCCAGGCGGGACCCCTTACTGTACTTTATACTTGCCAGTTTACCCCCGTCTAGTAACACGAGCTCCCTGACGGTGGCGGTGAATGTGAGCAGTTACGTTTCTGTTGTCTTTTCTCTTGCTTGGTTGGGGCTGCGGTGAGAGTGTCTCTGAGGCATACTTTCCGCCTCTCTTACACTAGGATCTGCACACCTCCTCTCAAACACTCTTCTGAACACGCTCAGCGGGAAGGTTTGTCCACACCTATTAATCCTCTCTCAGTGTCCAGCTTCCTGTTAGTACCAGCTGGTTTGCATGTTTTTGCTTGTTCAGATGAAACAGTTCAAGAAACAAACTCATATCCAACTCTCGAGAAATGTCTCTCTCTCTTTTTTTTTTGTACACTTTCGTTTTCAATTTTTTTCCTATTATTATTATTAGTTACGACTCCAAAACACCTGTTGTCCAGTAAAACATTTCACACCTCCCCTGCCTGTTCTTAGATTGTTTGTATCTGTGGGACTGAACTAAATGCATGCACTGTAGTAGATGTACCGGTAGCTGTAGCTGTAGTTGTAGAACATGCATTGTTGAGTTGATATTACAGGGACTCCGGCAGCTTGCCGTGGCTGTCTGGAGGATAGCATGGGGGGCCAGGAAGAGAAGGGACTCCATGTTTTCAATGTTGCCAAGGGGCTTGGATCCATGTTCTCGCCATCAGCCACCACCACCTCCCCTCACACTCCTCGCTCCCCTAGTCCAGAACCGGGCCACCACCCTCAGCTCTAGTCTCCCCAGCTCAGATCTCTGTTGATAGCACCCAGTGTGAACAAGAACAGAACCAGGGCTAGAAGTAGTTTTTCCTTGTGCTTGCCTTCCTTGAATTGTTTTTGAACAGAGCAGATCTTTCCTTATTTCTTAAGACTTAGCAACATGGCACCTTCAAAGCCCCTCTCCTCCTTAAGTCCTCTGTCAGCTCCCAGGTCCAGGCACGGCCCCGTCTGTGTGGTCCGCTTGGGATGGCGGAGGGTGGGAGGTGTGGTGGAGAAATGGATTGAGACCTTAAGGTACTTAGTAGACAGGAAATGTGTTTGATCCTGATGAACGCTAGTGGTGAGACGCTTGTGGAAGAAAAGGAGACGCTTTTGGAAGAGCACTCCATGAGTATGGGGATTACTGCCTCTGCCTCCTGGTAAGGGGGGAAGGAGGGAGGTGGGGTCTGTAGCACCCTTAGAGGGGGCCACTTCCACCTCCCAGGAAGGAGGCTTCTGAGGACAAGAAGGAGTCATTCCACAGATTACCTTCTGCTCAGAGACACTTGAATTCAGTCACTTATTTTGGACAGACTGCCTTCCTTACATTCATGGAAACAGGTCGTAATGGAGAGCAAAGGCCACTGAGATCTTTTGGAGATGTCTCTAATCTTTAAAAGGTGGGGGATGTTGCTGACTCGATCCCAGTTGCTGGAGGAAACAGGGGCAACGTAGCATAAGTTGCCTACGTGGGAGAGAGAGCCCAGGAAATGGTCAGAGTCCCTGGAGGCCCCAAATGAGCATGTGGTGGTGCACAGTGATGGAGCCGAGTGGATGCTCACCGGAGAAGCACTGCTGCTGCAGAAGCCCCCAGCACTGTGAGGGGTGCGCAGGGACTGCATCTCAGCAGACACCCCTCTGTGACAGAAGGAGGGCATGCAGGCTGGAAGAGAATCGAGAGAGGGTGGAAGAGTAGCCGAGGGAAGTGGCTGGACCGACCAGGCTTCCGGCAGCTGAAGCCACACATTGTCCCTAAGCTGGAGTGGGGAGAGGGAAGCAGAAGGCAGAGTGTGCAGATAATCCCCTCCCACTGGCCTAAATCCCGGGTCCTGCCCTGTTAGGAACATTAGTCCCTGAGAATGCCGGTCCCCGTAGTGCAGTGAATAGAAGTAAAATTCACAGGCAAGGAGAGGGTACATCATTAAACAAGCCAGAAGAAAACACATTTGGGGAGAGGAGACCTCACCAGCAGCATGCCTTTCCCACTCCAGCTTCTGGTATGTTCCCTGGCCACACTTCCAGGCTCCAACTCTGGCCATGTGAGGGCCTACACTGAGGGGGAAAGATTGTGTGTCCAGCTGCTGGGAAGGTCCTGGAGCTGATTGGGTCAGTGAGGCATGAGCTTCACGGTTCCCAGATGGAACTTTCAACAGCACCAATGGAGGGTTTGCTTTGTACCCAATACCAGCAGTGCAAGGCCAGTCACACTTCTTGCCGTCCACTCTGCGAATCCAGCTTTCACTCCTGAACACCAGTGTGTGGCTGGCTGGCCTGAAAATGACCGCCGTCCACTTCATTCAGAAAGGAAGATGGATCAGGGTGCTGGCCTTGGTTTCTAAAGATGGCTTACCTGAATCCACTGTCCAGAGAGAGGGAGGTTTGTAGGACAGTCATCTCTATTGCCTTCACCCTTGCCTCCCATAGGCCAGCAGCAGGTGGCCTCTGGGGTCATCTGGTGAGGTCATGGGGACCCTCTCTAGCCTGGAGTAAGGCACATCTGTGGTCACAGACTGAAATCTGAACAATAGCCCAGAGGACGAGTAATCCTGTGACCCATTAGGACCAGCTGCTGCCTCCCGCCCGTTTACTGTCCTTCATCCTCTGCCTTGTGTTCTGGGCATGGACCCGGTTTTCCAATTTGTCATTAATTTTTTCATTTCTGGGAGAGCCAGGGCTTTCACCATCAAGAGCCCCCGGGTGGATTTCAGCCACCCCAGTGAATTTATAATAATGCTCAGAGCCGCCCGCCGCTGACCTCAGCTTCATTCATTTTCCAAGGGCTTTCGGCCCAACCTTGTTGAGGATAAAATACATCAGTGCTAATCAATAATTTTGTAATAGAAATACTGTGTACTTGATAAATCAACTCTAGTGCAATTAGTGACTCGCCTTGAAGCCCAGACTTAAGTATAAGTTAATCCTAAAGCGAATGGAGTAGGGGAATGTTAATGGTCTTTTAAATCAGTGGAATTTTCTACAGTGGGTGACACATCCCTCCTGCCCCAGGCTGCTTGGCCTCTCTCTCATGCTGGCGTGGAGCCCAGGCCCCGTGTTCCTGGGCAGGAGTAAAAATATAGGTTGTCCAGGGTCATCCTGTAAGCACAGGTAGCCCACAGCAGAAGGGATTTCTAGTGGCTTAGTGGTCAGGAGTTGTGCTGCTAACCCAAAGGGTCACAGTTCAAATCCACCAGAGGCTCCACAGGGGGGGAAAAACAGTCAGTCTCCTCCAGTGTGATTTATTGCTTCTGAAAACCTCCTAGAGGTTCAGCTGGGGGTCAGTTCTGACTCCACGGTGCACGATAGCAGTCTACAGCAGAGAGAGGAACGGAGATTCTTTGTACCCCGAATGGGATGGGAATACTGTGTAAACCAAACCTCCCCCTAATAACTGGTGAGCCCACATGTGAGTGAAGATTACTAGAGGAGCATGTGCCAGGCATCCTCACTCATTTAATTTCTGCAGAGTCTCCCATGGATTTACTACCTCGAAAAACCCACTGGAGGGTCACCTATGAGTCAGTTCCAACTTGATGGCTCGGGAAGGTTTTTTAATCTTTTATATTGTCCCTGCTACCCCAGGAGAGAGGAAGGAAGCAGACATTTTGGAGCTGATATGACATATCTAAAGGAACCTTGGTAGCACTGTGGTTAAAGTGTTCCACTGCCAACCCAAAGGTCATCAATTCAGATCCCCTCCCCCCCCCACCCCCCCAGCCACTCAGCACTAGGAGGACGTGGCCGTCTGCTTCTGTAAAAATGACAGTCTTGGGACGCTGTGGGGCAGTTCTGCTCTGTCCTGTAGGGCCAGTTGTTAGACTGACTCGATGGCAGTGTTTGAGCATACTTGCTTTTCATTGCATTTTTAAATAGGAATATTGGGTGACAGGATACAGTCTCACAGCTGGGGAGCAGGGCTCTGGTCAAGGCTGCAGAATACCGAACTTGACCCCACTGCTTGTGACACTTCACATAAGTAAGAATGAAGGATTCGTTGGGAATCCTCAGAAACTCCAGGTTTTATCTCTGTGTTAACAGAGGACTCCAGCTCAGGTCAAAACTCTACACTCGGTCAGATCTGATTTCAGAGCTGAGTTTGGGACATGCTTACCACAGAGTTTAATTTGACAGACATTTATTAAGAATTTAATGAGATGATTATAATTACTAATTATTATCTGTATCAGATAATATCCGAGGCCTTTGAATCGAGATCCTTTTAGCTGTATCCAAAAGCCCAACTGTGCATGGCTTCACGTTTTAGGACTCAGCATCATGGTGAGGGCTGGGGTGGGATGCTGACAGACACCCTGGCTTGGTCCTCAGTGGCCTTCCAGTCTTGTCGGGAGAACATAGAACCAGCATAAATCCATGTGAGTAAAAGCTGATCTTCCGTTAGGAGGAGTAGATTCCTTCCCATCAGAGAGTGATCAGTGATCAGGGAAGTTCAGTGGAGGAGGTAAGACATCAGTTGGACCTCCTATGGGAGGACATTGCAGGGGAGAGAACTTGGCATAAAAGCTCAGCCGTGGTGGTATACGTGGTTGAAGTGGTAGAGACAGGCTAGGTTCTGGGAGACCTGGAAGGAAAGCCAGGCCTATGTAGTCATATTGGTGGGAAGCTCATAGTCTTTATGGCAGTGGAGTTCAGTTGAGGACAGAAATAGCTATAGAAGATGGCTATCATTCAGGCCACAGCTTGATCCTTATTCTTTGGGTCTGAACTGGGGTTTTGACCTGAAGCAAAGAGAGGAGATCATGAGGTGGGCAGAGGAGGGCTTTCCATCAGGGAGCACCACCTTCCCAGCTTTGGTTTTACCCCTTTGTTTCCTGATATTCCTTTTTGGCTCATGTCAACAAGATGAAGGCTGTTCGTGGCCATTGCCCCCATTCTTTCTGCCAGTCTCTTTCCTTCTAGTTTTGTCTTTGTAGCTTTAGTTCAAATCTGATTCCAGGCTTCCAGGAAGCCGTTACTTTATCAGTGCTGCCTGAAGCATCCCCATCCTTAACCTTGGCTCTCTCAGATCTTCAGTTCCCTTCCTAGTCAGGTCTCCTGGATGAAAGGTGAGGTTACATGTGTCTGCCTGCTTTAACAATGTACCCTAAGACTCACCAGAGGCAGACTCAGCCTAGTCTTTATACATTGTACACCCATGCAACTGATACACAAATGCATAGACACATACAGATTCCACTTGGAAATAAAAAATTAGGTTTAGAAGTTCTGGCATAGTATGTGCATGCATATCACATACATGTCATATGACTTTGTTTGAGGTGAACTTCAGCCTCCTGAGGTAGTAAAAAAAATGTTACTTTTGATCATGCTTGTCTAATAAACTAAGTCTTGCTGAAGAAGTCATGGATCAGATTTAGTAGCATACTCCAGAAACAGGAATGTATGTTGTTGAAACCATGCATTTGTTTCTGTTAATTTAAGTTGATAATTATGACTCAGAATGTCTCAGTTTTGAGCCCTCTATCAGAACCTTAAACTTACCAAAGCCTGCCCTTGAATGACTTGCTCACAGTTGGAAACAAAGTGACGACTGCAGTGGCATAAAAGACATCTGGTAGCTAACAGTAGGAATCTTGATTCAATCAGCGTTGACATAATGTGACATCATCACAATTGTGGCCCAACATAGACTTTTAATTTGAGGAGCAAACAAAAACACCAACAACCTGATGGCTCTGGGCTCAACAGTTGAATTAGAAAACTTCACATGGACTTCAGTGAAACCATTAAGCTATGTCAGGTCTGCTTCTCTCATGATCTGTTGTTATGTGATGTAGAGTCAACTCTGACTCATATCCTATGAGCAACAGCTCTGAACCCTGTTCTATCTTCAGCCAGTTTCATTGTCTCTGACACACCTACACCCATTACTTCCATCCTTCCAATCATGATATCCCTCTGTAAGGACTGGTCCCTTCTTGCAACATGTTCCAAATATGTCAGATGGAGCTTCAAAATTCTTGCTTCCAAGGAGCAGCCTGGTTTCATCCTCTCCGGGATGAGCCTTTTTGTTGTTTTAGCAGTCCACAGTATTCAATACTCTTCTCTAACACCACAACTCAGACGTATCGATTCTTCTTTTATCTAGTGATTGCATAGCCTAATTATGTCCTATTACACCAATGTCTTTGATCATGGTCCTGAGTCACCTCAGTCTTATGCTTGCAAGCATTTTAAAAGGACTCTTACTCCTTGCACAACTCATATTTTATTTCTGCAGTCTCTTTACTGGAACCAGCCAGTTATTGATTCTATTGTGCACAGTTTTTTCTGAACATCTGAATCTGAGAACCCTTTAGGATCATGTCAAGAATTACATGCAAGTCGTACACTGTCGACTTCAAACTGAAAGTCATTGCAAGGGCAGAAGAAACAAGCAGCAGAGTGGTTGTGAGAGAGCCAGTGGTGGGGAGCTGTCTGTTCGCAAATGGAGGAAAAGGAGCCTGAGAAAATCAGTGCAAGAAAACGTGCAGATTGTGAGCCTGAAAAGCGAGGACGGCAGAGTGGATAATTTCTTGAAGGGAACAAAAATCAAGTTTTCTCTCCTGTTTCAATTCAGATCAAAGTGAAGCTTCTGGCAAGTGAAAGAGAAATCCCAGATTTCAAGGTTAGAGGTACATTTTTTACTTGTATTTAGAAATTCATGAAAGGAAGTAATCTTTCCACAAAAATGAGACCCACCATAGGCCCGTAGCTTCTGGACGATTGGGAGTAAAAGATGGTCAACTTCTATGTATTAGTTGCCAACAAAATCTCTGAACTTGGTATCTTTGCAATGGATAACATTGGATAAGGTTCCAGGGACATTCTGGCCACCAGGTCTGCTTCAAGTAGAAAACTGTTGTCATGACAACCCCTGGGCACAAGAATGGCAATAAAACATAACACCTTACTCTTATCATTTTAAGCTGAGGGTCTGTTCTTCCTCCCTAATTTCTAGCACTTTATGTTTTTGTAGACTTTTTTTTTTCCACATAACGTCCCATTGCCATAGCGAGCCCATTCAGTTCACCACTCGCCGCATTTGGTTTAGAGAAATACCCATCTTAAATTATGTCATCACTGGAGCCATTTTATCCTGGTAACATTAAATCTGTTGGGTGAAAAGATAAAGAGACAAAAAGAAATGTAAGTAAAAAACATGTAAAAAATATTTTACCAATAATATGCTTATGAAAATAAGATATGAAGTTGTACATGTTGTGAAACTGTACACCGTACATATTATTTGTATGAAATATTATATATGCAATTAGAGAAAGCAGGAAATGAAGAGACCCTTTGTTTCTAGGTACTTACTAATATTAATTAAAAAGTCTCTTTCTCAGCTGGAGATTCTGCAAACAAGAGGCAGGTAAATAATGCTTTTGGACAGCTGATTGACTATTAGAAACCGATTCACCAGAGGATGAAAGGGCCACTGTGAAAGCTACCACATAGCATAGCTATGAAGCTCCAGATTCAGATCCACCTGGGAGGGCTCTTGAGTGAAACTTTTCTGTCAGAGTGTTAATAGAATGCTAATGGCACTTCCCAGGGCACTTTTAATGAAGTAATGATAATGTTGTCATGGCCATTCAGTTGGGACCAACTCATAGCTGTCCCTCCAGCTAGTTTTCAGAGGCTATAAATCGATGGGAGGAGATTGCCTATCTGTCTCTCATGGAAAAGCTGGCGGATTTGAATTGCCTGCCTTTGGGTTGGCAGTGCAACTTCTTACCCACAATGCCACCAGAGCTCCTTTAAATGAGAATGTTGTTGTTGTGTATCATCAAGTCACAGCTGATTCACAGGTGACCATACAACTGGTTTTCAGAGGTTGGAAGTTGCACAGGAGGAGATTGCCCATCTTTCTCCCATAGAGCAGCTGGTAGAGTCAAACTGTGTGCTTTTGGGTTGCAGTGCAACTCCTTACCACTAAGCCACCAGAGCTCCTCAAATGAGAATAGTAACCTGTTAACAGTAATTTAAAAGTAGTTGCTATCAATTCAGTTCTGACTCATGATAAACACCCCCCCCATATGCTACAGAATAGAACTAAACTTCACAGTCTAGTTTTCAATGACTGATTTTTCAGAATTAGATTGCCCATCCTTTTACTGAGGCCCTTCTGGGTCTCAGACTTCCAATCTTTTAATTAGCAGCTGGACCACACACAGGTGTCATTAATAATAATACACACAAACCCATGGCTTCCCTCCACCAGGTTTCCAAGGCTGTAAATCTTAACAGGAGGAGTCTACCGCTTTTCTCCTGTGGAGCAGTGGGTGAATTCAAACCACCGACCTTTCCATTGGCCGCTCAGCTCATAATGCATTACACCACCAGGGCTCCTTATTTAATAGCTAACACAGCTTAATGTGAGCCCACTGATGTCCTTTATTCTATGGAACTCTGAGGGCAGTCATATAAAGTGAGCACTGTCATTCCCAGTTTAAAAATTCTAAAACTAGGGCTCAGAGGATTGTTGTTATGTGCCATCAAGTCAATAGTTGTTGTTGTTGTTATGTGCCATCGAGTCGTTTGCGACTCATAACGACCCTATGTACAACAGCCCTAAACTGTGCTCTATCCCGTGCCAATCTCATTGCCTCTGACACACCCATCCCGATTACCCCAGTCACTGAATCAATCCACCTCATAGAGGGTCTTCCCCTCCTGCGCTGTCCCTCTACTCTACCCAGCATGATGTCCCTCTCTAAAGACCTGTCTCTCCTTACAACATGTCCAAAGTATGTCAGGCGAAGCCCCAGAATCCTTGCCTCCAAGGAGCAGCCTGGTTTAACCCTCTCTAGGATGAATCTGTTTGTTTTCTTGGCAGTCCATGGTACATTCAATACTCTGCTCCAGCACTACAGCTCAAAGGCGTCAATTCTCCTTCTATCCTCCCTAGTCATTGTCCAACTCTCTGATGCATAACAAGTGATTGCAAAAACCATGGCCTGTATCAGGCACACCTTAGTCTCCAGAGAGACATCGTTGCTCTTGAGTACTTTAGAGAGGTCCCTAACCGCAGACTTTCCCATCGCAATACGGTTTTTTATTTCCTGGCTACTGGTAGGTGGCTTTAAGTGGCTGACAGGATCAGAGCCCAGGTTTCAGTAGAGTCAGCTGTCTCAGCCACAGTCAATAGTAGCTGCTCCATCATAGCAGCCTAGTGATGCCAGAGCAAGGTGCTGCATCACTAAAACACACCATTATGTGCTGTCAGGTCAGAACCGACATGGAGCTGACCCTCCAAAGGGATTTCAGAGGCTATAAATCGCACTGGAGGAGAATGACCATTGTTCTCCCGCTAAGCTGCTGGTAGATTTGAACAGCGTACAGTGGCTTAGCAGTGCAACGCCTCATCCACCAGGACCACTAGAACTCACTCCACAAAAACACACAGATACACAGACAAAGCTACTCTCAGCTCAATTCCCCATAGTCTTGAAGGAGACAGTAACTTCAAATCATTAACAAGCCCCCAGGAGACCTTATATATGTTTTTGCACCTGCTTCTGCTATTGCAACTCTAGCGGCATGGTCCTGCGTGGTTTTGCCTGACATTTCCGACAGGAAATTACCATACATCTTCCTACTGGTCCCTAAATCCATTCAATGTCAGACAAAGGAGACCTAGAGGAGGGTCGGTTGGTTAAACAGGAAGCCAGCCTGAAGGTAGTTATTTGAACACAATCTTTAGCTAAAACAAAGCTGTAGGAAGTTAGCCACAGCCCCAAAGAAACTAGAAGGTGGAACAAGGGAGAGTTGCTAAGGAAAAAGACGGACAATCTCCTTAGGGGTGAATCAACAGCGCTTCCTGTGGACTGAGAGGGCTGAATCTGCAAGGTCCCTTGGAAGCACAACCCCGCCCTAGGACTAAAAGAGGATTGGCTACTCAGTTGCTGGGGCTTTGCTTTGGGCCAATGGGTAGGTAAGAGGTGGAGCCACAGCCTGGAGCCGCGAGTCCCCAGCCAATCATTTTGCAGGGAGGCAGGACTCTGGGTACCATGGCAACTGCGAGCAGGGGTTCATTTGTTTTGTAGATGAGTAATTACTACGCAATTAGAGAAGGCTAAAAATAAAAGAGCCTTTTGTTCCTGGTTACTTATTAATATTAATAAAATGATCTGTCCAGGTCGGTGGTAAACAATTAATGCAAACCTGTATGTCTGTGGTTAAGGCAGCAGTGGGGGAAAAAAGCTGCCCAATCTGCTTCTACCGTCTCTTCTGGAAGTTATTTCTCATTGTAACCTGAGAGGCTCAGGTTTCCTGGCCGTAGGGAGAAGAGGGTCTGTGCATTGCAAACTCTTGACAGGATCAGGATGCACAGGACTCAGGGGTCAGTTGAGCATTGACCCAGGCGGAAGAGACCCGGCAGTGTCAACAAAACCAGAAAATAAAGACTGGCAGCGGAGGAAATGTTAGTTTAATTTTGCCTTGTAAACTTAGCTAACTTGTTAGACTTTTCTGGTCTTGATTGTTCAACCCCAGGTGTGCAGAGAAGTTTGCCGAGGTAGTGGTGCTGGTTGCCATGAAAATGGCACCAACTCATGGGTAAGCAGAATGAAGTGCTGCCTGGTCCTGTGCCATCTTGGACCGACGGAGAGGCAGTTTCAGTGCTCTCCTCCCCTTCTCCATATACCTGCCTTAAAGGGTACATTTTGAGAAATGACAGTGGTCAAACATTGCTTCTGTCTCTTCTGATGTCCTGCCTTCACTGTTGAGAATACTGAGACTTCTCTTGTGACTCTTCTCCCTCCTGAGGCTGAGGGTGGAGCCAGCCTTGTGGATTAATAATCCAGGAAAGATAAACCTTTTAGAGAAAAAAGAAAGAATACAGATAAGGAATTGGAAAATTTTCTGAGTACTGCACTAAAAACTTTGGGAATCTTGGGCAAAACACTTCTCAAGACCAACGTCTATGGCTGTAAAATGAGAAGTTTATGTTAGAAGGGCCTTGAAGGCCAAACTATTACTCCTCACTGCCTTTGAGTTGGAACCACCTCGACTTCATTGGGTCTCTGAGTCAGTAAAGGCGCTGGTAGATTCGAACCACAGAGAGATGGGACCTTTGGGTTGGCAGCTCAACTCACTCCCTTTGGCCATATTAGCTCTCACACTGTGTTGCTGGGATTTCCAAAGCACAGTATCCCTTATCTTTAAAGGTTATAAAAGATAAAAAGAAAAATGGTAATGTCTCGCAATCTGAAAGAAAGTCGGAGAAGGAGGAGGCACGGATTTCCAAATGATGGGGAAATGGTGTGGGATGCATCTGGAAGCATGTATCTTCTTTTTTTAATGCATAAAAGCAGTGAGAGAGCTGTTTCCAGAAGCATGTATCATTATTTAAAAATCTACAGTCAGATTCTCGTTCTTGGGTGTGGCTGATTAACTTTTGTAGAATTTTCTGTTTGGTGGGTGGCATTCACTGTTAAAGGTAGACCTGTTCATAACTGCTATTGGTGAGAATTTGGCCCTGAGATTGGGGCCAGGAACATAATTCTCGAACTTGGCTGCTTGTCAGCACAGTCCTTAGGCTGCACCCAACACTGCTCAGATCAGGACCGCAAGAATGGAGTGCAGGCCTCAGTGGTATGAAAAGTCAGCAGTTCAGAGCCGCCACAGCTGTTCCAAGGAAGAAGACAAGGCAGTCTCCTCCTGTTAAGAAACCTTAGAAATCCAACGGAGGGTCACCATGATTTGGAATTGACTAGACCACACTGGGCATAGGTGATGCCACCTCTGGTGGCCTAGTGGGTGAGGAGTTGAACTGCCATCCCCAAAGCAGAAGTTTGGAGCCAATAACTGCTGTGAGGGAGAAATATGGGTGCTCTCCTACTGTGCAGTTCACAGCTTCTGAAAACTCATTGGAGTTCAGAGTTGCACTGCTGACACAAAGGCCATGCTTCTCTGGGTTAAATCCACCAGCAGCTCTGAACGAGACATTTGGACAATCTCCTCCCATCAAGATCAAAAGCCCAATGGAGACCAACTACGTCTATTACGACTTGACAGCAATAAGTAGAATTTTGAGTAACTATGGACTTAAGTACCACTTGGTTCTTTTGAGATACAGATCCTCACACCATCTCTGTGATTCAGTCACCAGTTCCTTTCCCTCAGAGATGCATAAATAAAGCCAGGCCCGTCAGCTCAGCCCACCTCAGCTTACTGCGATCAGGAGGCAGCAGAGCTAGTCCAGGGCCAGGGATCTTTTTCTTCATTGGCCACTCTCCTGCCTCCCTCCCCAGCTCCCTGTCCTGGCTGAGAGTAAGAGCATGAACACAGATCACTTGTTGCCTGGAGCCCCCATATGCAGGGAAGGAGCCCCTTGCCTCTTCTCTCTGAGGAATGAGGGCCTTTTGGTAAGGTCGGAGTGTGTTTGTTATTAAAGACCTAATTAGAAACATGAGAGGGAGCTGAATGGCTCCGTGCTTGGCTAATTAGTGACATGTATGTGCCCGCTTTGAACTTCAAGGACACAGAGCTATTAGCGCCTACATAAAAAATAGATTAAACTCCAGCGCCTTTATGATCATTAAAGACGAGCTGCTAGAGTGGAAAGCCTTTTGTAAGGTCCTCAAGGGGCTGCCCCTTGGGCATCTTCCTCAGCACATCCGTAGCAGGAGCCTAGGCTGTCCATTTGATGTGATGGGACAGTAAATAGTGATGGGTCCTTGGGAATCCCTGCTCCCCCAGGTCCACCCTCAGTAGAGTGGAGTTGTCTCTGGGGACAAGGGAAGTCCTCTTGGTGTCCTGGAGGGGACCTCTGATGGCTCTGCTTGGAAGGGCCTCCTTTCCCTTCACCCCACCCATCTCCATATCTACTTTGCACACAGCATCTTCTCTATGGTGTGACACAGAGGAAGGGTTCCTCGGGGAAGATGTCTTCACCACCAGAGAGCTCCCTCCTCGGAAAGGGTAACAAGTGCGGTCCAAAGTTGGACAGTCTGGTCCTCGTTCTTGGGTTTGCAATCTCAGAGGCAAAGAAAGATTCAAACTGCTGAAAGAAATTTGGGACAGCTAAGCTGTTGGAAGCAGAAGAGGAAGTCATTCAGAGGTACCAGGCTCCCCTCTACTTCTCAGGTTCTGTGGCTCCTCAGGGTTGGGAGGGCTCGTTGAGGTATCAAGGCTCTGACATCACCCCAGGGCACCCCACATCCTCACACACAGGGAGACTAGTAGCACAGCAGACACTGAGTGCACCGCTGCCTGTCAGTTCACCACAGCATCTCCTGGGTGCTGATGGTGTCCCAATCTCCTCATCTACTCCTCCTTGCTAATTCTGCCCTGTAGTCTGAAACCAGTTAATGTTAGTGTTCAGACACCGCCTGCCCCAGCACAGCCATAAACTTCATCTCCCTGTTGGTCTTCCCGCGTTATCCTGGAAGCTCATTGGCGGTGTGGGCCTGAGGTGCTATTGAGCTGCGGGATCATGTCAGGATGGATCGGGAATACCCTGCAGAGCTCTGCCCATCGTTGGCAATGCTTTTGTGGCCTGGCAGACAGTGGAAACTGACAGGACAAGCCCCTTCACCAGTGTCACACGAAAATACCCATGCCCCATGGTCACCGAGCAGAATGGCAGTGACTTTCTTGCTGCCCTCTATAAAAACATACAGTGTTCTTTCAAGGCCCCTGGGGCTTCAGAGGCATGGGAACCTGAACTTGGCTCAAGAAGGGTTTTGCCCTCATGGCAAAGGCCTTGCTCATTGCTTTGATGAGGCCCATTCAAAGCCTATCCTTAGACTTTCCGCCAGGAACTCGTGGCAGTCAACCAGCCAACCAACAAGCAACCAGCTTGGCCCTTGATGAGGAGATAATGGGGGGAGTGGGGGGGGGTGGATGCTATGAATTGCATGGAAGGAGATTGTCCATCTCCCTAAGGAGCAGCTGGTGGATTTGAACATCTTGCCATTGGGTTGGCAGCACAACTCCTTACTCACTAGGCCACCAGAGCTCCCTCCCCTGGTAAACGGAGACCTTGGAAAAGAACCTCCTTCAGACTGCTTTCCAAATCCTCCCCCCCAGTTCAGAAATAGTTTTTACTTTCCTTTCTGAATTTCAGCCATTTAAAAATAAAACCAAAACAACATTGTGTGTAAAATTGATTGTCCCTGCACCTGGGCCCCTAAACGGATTTGATTTTAATTCATGTGTTATACAGTTTTCCCGGGTCAGACATAATTGCTGGCCCTCTCTATCTCCCTCTCCTTCCTTAATTGCTGGCCCTCTCTATCTCTCTCTCCTTCCTTGAGGCTGAGTTCTAGAAAGAAAGCTGGAGCCCAGGATCCCTGGGGCAGGGATAGCCAGGCCCATTTCTAGAGTATAATCCCACCTTGCTGTGCTCAAGATGTGCCCCATAATTTCACAGCCGAGCGTCTCTTCCAGAAGCAGGCCTCTCCTGCTTACCTTCCTCTTCACCCCCTCCCCATCATCTACTGTAATGGATAGTGGATACTCCCTTCAGATGGCACTGTGAAGCAGGCTTCAGTGTAGAGCCCTCAGCGCTTGGTGTTTCAGCTGCCAGTCTTCAGAGCCCCCAGGAAGGAGTGACTTGGATGTTCAGAGTGACTCATGCAGGCTTCCCCACTTGACAGCCAGCACCCAGGGAGCAGCATCCAGAGTGATAGGGGTACAGGACAGTTGCTCTTCCGTCTAGTCGAGAGGGAAGGGGCCAGTGAAAACCCTGGGCACTCTTGCCTGTCCAAAACCCGACCTTGAGGAGCCCTTAATGGGGGACAGAGTCTGCTTAAAATCACGACAGCAGAACCAGGATGGAAATTGATGTATTAGGAAGGCCGTAACTCTACCTCCTTTTCTAGTGTCAACCTGCCAATCAGCATAGTCCTTCTATCTTTTTTTTTTTTTCATTTTTTTGTAAAAAACAAAACAACTAAAATCAGGATTAAAGATTAATGTAACCCCAACCTTCAAAGGTGTGTCATCCCACCAGCTCTCAGATCTTCATTCTGCCAGGTGGGGAATGAAGACCATGACACTGACCAGCTGAAACTCCCTCCTCTCCACTGGACTCTGACATGCATGCCATGGTTGATTCTGTTTGGGCAGCATTTTGCCTTCTGGGCTGATTTTGCGCACCCAGTGGCCAGCCTGGGAAGAAGCTCTGTCCCAGACTTGGGTCTCCACAGGGGTCTGCAGCCTGAGATTGAACCTGACAGCAGTGGATGGTTTAAAGTGATATGAGGGCCGCCCTAACCATTACTGAAATGCAAGAAACCCCCCCCACCCTCCCACCCCCGATCCAAGAGCTGGATGGGGGCTGCAACTCACAAAGGGGCTGATCTCACCTGGAAGAGATTAAGTAAACAATTCTCTCTGGGCTTTCAGGTCTCAGATCCAGAGGTGGGCACTGAGTGGTGTTCCCATCACAAGCCTGGGCTCTAGCTTTTGACGTTGGGTCCCATGGCATCACTTTAAGGAAAATACGGAGATGTCTATGTTGCCAGCCATTTTCAGCCCCCTGGGCTTTTGTTCTTTTCTGGACCCCCAGTGAGCTTCTGGAACCCTGGCTATACCCTCCCACTTTTTCCTGCCTCCCACTAATAATGCCCCCTTCCCAGTCCAGCCCCATCTGGCTTCAACAGGGCAGTCAGATGCCCTATGTAAGCCAGCGAAAGCAGACCATACACCTGGCTGGTCTGAACTCAGCCCCAAGGGGAAAGCTGCTCTGCAGGTGAGGTTTCCAGGTCTGAAACACAGGCCTTTCTTTGTTAAGGTCTCCAGGGTGAGATTCCCTGGGTTTTTCTGGATTAGCCTTCCAGGAGTTTTATTGCCTGGATGTGCAGGAAGTCCCTCCTTTTATCCAAACTAAAATCCCTCCAACTTTAATTCAAATGCATTCCTCCAGCTACACACATTAACAGTTGAGGTATATGATGGTACCTGCCTTGCTGGGACTTTGCATACGCAAAGACTTCAGAAAGAGTCTCCTGGGTTTGCCCTGTACTTGGCAAGGCACTGAGCACCTGCTCTTTTTTGCATTCTCACAGCCTTTGGAGTCAGATTAAATTAGGGCTGCTTTTTTTTTTTTTTTGCCCCTCCAGTCACCCAGGTTTCGTAGATGGGTGCCCAGGTCACACCCAGGCCTTCTGACTCCAAGTCCAGTACTCTTTCTTGCCACCTCAGCTGTCTACCCGGGCACCACCTGGACCCACCTGACCAAGAAGACGAGAGGGGAGGCAGAGAGGGTGGAGGAATGAGCTCAGGTTTAAACTGCTGTCGTGACCCCTGCCCAGAGCAGATGAGGAAGTCACTGCTCACCACAGTGAGCCCTCAGACTGCCACTTGGCACAGGGGCCACCCCAGAAGGCTCAACACTCCTGGCTTCTGCTACAGACATGCCAAGATATTTGCAAGACTTGGGCCACTTCTGGAAGTGGAGTCTTAATCTCTGACTTCTAACTCCCAGACTCATTCAGCATGTGTGGAACCCCACCATCCTCTCCTTGCCCCAGTCCTGGTGGTTGGGCCGTTTCTGGTCCTGCTAATGGGCCTGGGTGCCTGGGGGGAGGTGAGCAGCCTGGGCTCCAGGAATTTGGCTCCAGGGAGTGAGTGTGTCTGGCTTTCCCCCCTGCCTGACCTCAAGTCCCAGCCTGAAGAGAAAGAGACCCCTTCCGTGTAGCCAGCCAGAGCTTAGTGTGTGGAGCTCCTCTGATTTCTCAAGAAAACGATTTCTCCTGAATGCCTTCCCACAGCCAGACCTGCCGACAAGTTTATGTGGGCAGTGCCTTGCCTACTTCTCTTCCCAAGAAGCCTTCCAAGCTTTAGGGAGTTTTAGTAGAGATGCATGGGATTCCAGGTGGCTTGTTTGGGAGCTTCTGCAAGCTTTCTGGAACCTGGGTCTCCTGACAATCCAGGGGGCATGCTGGCTGTGGATCCCAGGAGGGCCTCTGCTCTGGGTCCAGCCCTGCAGGGCGCAAGTTCACCACCCTGAGGCTGGAGAAGGGACCAGAGGCTGAGCGCCTGCTGACTGCGCCCTCTAGTGGGTACCAGGCTGCCTTGCTCTTTCACCCAGCCTGAGGGACGTCTGCAAGGTGACATTGAACTAACTGGTGTAAGAAAATAAGACGTGGAGATTTTAAAGCTGCATACTAACACAGCGCCTTCTCCAGGTGATACTCATGGCATTTAATAAGAGATACCTGATCAGGGAGGAGTGATACAGCCCTATAAGGAGCTCCTTACTGTAGGATCTCCCTTCTGGCTAAATCTAACTCAGGGATGGGTAGTTCCAACGTGGCAATGTTAGCTTTGAGCCATCTTGTCCGTTAAGCCTGTGGCAGAGGCATCTGTGGCCAGCATCTATTGGTGACCTCTGTCTTCATGGTTATTTTTGCTGTCTGGATTGGTTTCTTGCCATCTCTCCCTGCTTGAAGGGTCCAAACCCTAACCTTCCTCTCCTCATATCTTAAATAGGTGGGTCCGCCACAGGCTTCTACCTTGATCCAGTCAAATGAGAAACAAAAGGCAAAACATCTTCCCTCTCCTTCTGCCACTGCCCACCCCACCTTATTGCCCCAAAACAGAGCCGACTCAGTTACTTTGCACGAGGCAGGACGCTCAGTTGCCTGGGTAGACCAGGAGTCCACTGCCTGAGCCCTTTCCATTTTCTCAGCTCAGAAGAAAAAGTGTGTGCAACCAAGATAATACAGCCTTTTGAATATCTCAGCTTGATATTTGCTTCCATGAGTGAGAAGGGCCAAATGTTATCTACAAGTTTAATCTTCTGTATTCAAAAATCCCCATCCCCTTTGTCTGCCAGCACATTCCCAAATAAGCCATTCACTCGTGCTAAGCTGCTGTAATCCCCCCCACCTTTTCCTCTTTAACCTGTTCTTTCCACTGGCCAATTTATTCATTTTCTCAGCCACAGCTTCAAAGGAGTCTCACCTCGGGACTTCATGCCCCAAAGGACACCCCGAGACAAGAGTTTGGGTTTTCTGTGCTGAATCAGGAGCCAGCTTGGTATAGTCTTCATTGTATCTTCAGGGCCCAGGCTCAGTGGTGCCCTGGCTCGGGTGTGTCATCCCTCTCTTCGTATCCCAGGGGTGAGCGGGTAAAAATCCACTCTGATGCCTCAGGTCTCACTGGAAGTGGGACATAGGACCACAAGCCAGGCTGAAGCTAGAGGAGAGTTGACGGGCGTGATTTCTTTCTGCCATTGTTGAAGGCAGAGTAAGGAGAGGATGCTGCTGAGGAAGGCCAGAGAGAGAAATGATTGTCATGAGGAGCAGCCCCTGGGAGCTGATAAAGTGGACGTGGGTTGTTCAGTACATTGACTTGTCCGAAAGTGGCTGGCCCCTTGAAATTGAATCATTTCCTTGAAAAATTAATTCTTTTTTTTTTTCTTTTTCTCATTTTGGAAAAGAAAATAACATTTCAGTTACTATCGAGAAATTTTTTAGAATGAGACAAAATTAGCTTGGTTGGCAGGCTGTGGCCCTCAGTTCCGGTGAGGGGGAGATGATGGAACTGGAGGAAGGCTGAGGTCAGGGCAGGAGGCTGGATCTCCTCATGCCCAGCGCCCGGCACTCTGCTCTCTGGACCTGTGGATGTTCCATTTCTGCAGCAGAGATGTGCACTGCACTTCCTTTTCCTCCGCCTGATGTCCTATCTAACAGGAGGCAGGCCCTTAGGTCAGGTGTGCCTCAGCTATGCACCAGTTCAGTCAGTATGCTCTGCATTCATACTTCTCTGTCTTTTTTTGTGTTTTAAAACAAAAGGAAAAGAAAAGTTTAAAACCCCCCTTCCCTTCTACAGGAGGTGAGTGTGTGGGCGTCCCACAGGGCCACTGGCTTTCACCCCAGCTTCAGCCCCAGCCTCTAAGTGTGCCATTCCCACCCCATCCCCGCCCTCCATCCCCTGCGCTCACCCCAGCAGCGAGTCCTCGGCCGCCTTCATTACTGTTATGTTGAGATGCCCAGACTTTTCCATAACATATCCCATCCTCCGACCACGTTCAGAATCGACAACTTTCATGCAGGGGTATGGACGGGAGGGGCGGGAAGGGCCGGAGTAGCAGGAGGGGAGGGGGGAGGGCTTTGAGGGGGGTGGGAAATGGAGATCTTTTTTGTATCTCTTCTTTCTTAATTTTTTCTGCCCCCAAACAAATTTGTCATTTAATGGATCCAAAAATAAACCAAAAGCGAAACAAAACAAAAACAAAAGATCAAAAATTCCCTCCCCAAAGATTTTTTTTTTTTCCTGGACACAAACTGCTTTGTTTCCTGTCACGTTTTAATATCAATATTAACACAATGTGTAGTCTAAAACTAGTTCCTTTGTAGTTTGCATGGGATGTGAATGCTGTCTCTACGTGCCCAGATCTAGAAAAGACTGCATGAGCATCAATTCAGATGTGAAAAAAAATCTCTCTCTTTCTCTCTCTTCCATATATATATCTATATCTATTTTGATTGTGGTAACTTGGTGGGCAGTGAAGCACCCCCGGTTGGTTGCTGTAGTGTGTTGAATGATTGTTTTTTTCACTCTATTTTTGGAGCTCCGAGCTTCTTAGTAGTAGCCTGGGCTGAGTCTTCTTGAGTCCCTGCTGATGTTTTCGCATGGCCTTGGTTAAGTGTTAGAAGTTGGGCCTCAGCTGTTTCTCTCGAGTGTTTGGCTTGTGATGACCGGTGCATGCCTGGCTTCTGGCCTCATACCCAGCTCTATTCTCTGCACACCAGTCCTGAATAGCTACAGTGCTCAACCGAATTTTGGCGCGCCCGCTTCCCCGGCAGGCTCCAACCCGGCGCGGCCCGGAGGCTTCCCGGGGGCCAACAGCCCAGGACCTGTCGCCGATCTCTATGGCCCTGCCAGCCAGGACTCCGGAGTGGGGAATTACATAAGTGCGGCCAGCCCTCAGCCGGGCTCGGGCTTCGGCCACGGCATAGCTGTAAGTACCTGCCTCTTGCCTCCTCCTTGACCACCAACTCTTCCTGACCACTGGGGAGGGTTTATCAGGAAGACAGAGGTAGAACGGGGTCCTTATCACGAGCATGTACCACCTCAGCCTGCAGCTGAGCTCCTCCATTAGCCATCTCCTGAGTGCCTGTGGGCCAGGCACTGGGCACAGCACCTGTGATAGTGTGGCCGGAGCATGAGCGGGTCACCACTCCAGCTCCTTCAACCTTGCCACCATCACCCACTTACCTATTTGAAGCCCATGTCTCTATCTGGCTATAAAACGTGTCACAAAAATAAAAAACCAAAACAAAAAACTATGTCACATGCCCTGCACATAGTAGGTGCTCAATGCTCTCAGCCTTGCTTCCTGTGTTTGGAAGACTGTGGTTTTCCACAGAGTGGGGCCCTCTACGCCTACCCCGTGATAGCAGCCAACACTGATAGGTTCCTGGTGGCACCTGGGTGCCTGGGAGGAGGGTGTGCAGGCCCAACCCCAGATGATTCCCCTTTGCTAATATTTCTTGCAGTTTCCAGGTTCCAAGTAAGTTCCCACTTGAGTTCTTTAGCTTCGGCCCCCTGAAGGCCAGATGCATTTGATATTTGTAATGCTCTGTGGTTCTATAATCTGACTAATCCAGGCAATGGAAATTTGCTTAACAGATTTGCATGCTGTTTTCAGATTGTATTGTTCCTCTCCCTCCCGGTGTGTGTGAGCATGAATGTGCCTGAGCCCGCTGACTCACTGCCCTCCCGTTTTGGAATTTTGGAAGCAGCAAATCGGCCACCTATCCCCAAGCCTACACAGCATTTGGGAGGCAGTTTCTTTTTGAGCTCTGATGGTAGTATCTGCTGCCCCAGGTCATGTCTATGTTGGACTAGACTTCTGGAAGAAAACAGGCAAGCCGGCCTTGGGGGCTGTGCTGGGGAGACAAGTGCAGACAAGGACGGGGGCACAGCACCCTGACTCCTGTCCCTCACATTGCAGGCCACACACCCCACACATCCCACCCACCACTAAAACACCACAGCCAAATTCCCAGCATCCCCCCCCCAGTTCACACCTACATCACATACACACACCACGACATGTCATATTGATATCACATACACACAACACAGTGTGTCCTGTTCACACCACACGTACATTACGTATCACATACCACATACAAACTAAACTACCAGATTTAATACCACACAGTCACAGATGCACCTGCTGTCTCACACTATACAGAATCCACATACACCCCACACACACTTAGCCAGCACCCTCACAAACACCACATACCCCACACATTCATTCATATTCCACACACATATACCACACACTAATCCTCATTCCTGTGGGAGAAAGATGGACAGTCTCCTCCTGTGTAATACGCCGCCTCTGAAAACCCCCCGGAGGGTCACCTGTAAGTCACTTCCAGTTTAATGGTACGTAACAGTAGCAACACCAATACTCATTCGCATAATTGCATACAACACACACTTTATCACAAACAGTACCCCACAGAAACCACACTCACATATGGGTGCTCGCGCGCACACACGTACGTATCACATGAATAATACATACTACACATTCATTCACACCACACACAGACACTACATACACACAGACATACATACAGATACTTATACAGCACACTCTTGGGTGCATACCCTCTTAACCTATACACACCACAGAAACCATCCATGGGGCCATACACAAATCCTCTCTCACAGATACACAGTAATACATGCCACTATACCACACACACACACACCCCATATCACACACGCACATTCTCATACACTCTCTTCTATATTCACATTCACACATAGGCTACCACTGTCCCTCTCCCACACAGATCTTTTCATGCACATTTAAACACACTCAAATAACACACACACTTCTATAGCCCTGGCCCCAGTAATCTGGGTCCCTGTTCAATTCCATTCCCAAACCAGTATCACTTAAATCAGTCAAATCCCTTTCAGGTCAGCTGTAGTCGCAAATCCAGAATATTATTATTCAGCTTAGCGCCACATCAATTTGGTCAGCTGTCCATCAGCACTTAAAACACGACTCACTTCCTTTTCCAGCGTTCAGAATCACAGACCCTGTTTGTTCTTGGAAACCTGGGTCTTCGGACCCATGTGCTGTCCTGCTTTTCTGAAGTAACCAGACAGAATCCCGTTTTGTATGCACTGCACCTTCTCCTCAGCTGGAGCCCCTGGCTGTGAACACAGACGTTTGCTACCTTTGAATCCAGGGTTGAGGGCAACAACCCTGCCATTTGGGGAATGAGCTTCCTTCTCCCACCCCACCCCGGATGTGGCTCTTGTTTTACCCACTGGGTAAACCTGCAGGCATGGGGCAGGGATGGAGGAGGAAGCCTGGACTCCCGGGGAGGACACCAGCTTGGCCCCCACAGCACGGTGTCTCAGAATTACATATTCATGCTGGCAACCACGGACTAGCCTTAGAGAGAATTCTTCTCCCAGAATGTGACAATCTGTTCCCATGTATAGCGCACTGATGACCTTAACAATTGTGCAATTTTAGGGACCTTTGATTGCAACGGCCTTTACAAATGGATACCATTGAGCGGGTGCTTTCGTTACCATCTCACTGAGGTATTACCGTCTCTGCCGTGTGTCTCCGCCCTGCCGGGCGTGTCCGTACATGTATGTGCACTGGTCATACATTTAAGCACACGCCCTTCTCATCACGTCCACATCGAATTCTCTCTCTCTCTGTCTCTCTCCCTCCCCCACTCCCTTCCTGGACCCCTTTTCTGGAGAATGGGACTTAAAGAAAATCGCAGTCTTTTAATCTGACCCCTTTGCTCCAGATACCTTTAATCATGACACTCTCTCCTTTTGTTAGTTTCTCTCTCTCTCTCTTTGTTCCTTGATTTGAATCCTGTGATTCCTTTTATCTTCCTTACTCCTCATCTTTCTCTGTCTTGAAGTATAATCAAGCGTGTGGGGAAACTGGAAGGAGATCTTGTGTTGTGTCCGTCCCCAGGGATGAAGGCAGGGAAGTGCTGGCTTCCACCAGGCCTGGGAGGGAACCAGCCTGTCCCTTATACCCATCCCAAGAGCTGACCTTGAAGGTCACTGTGCCATGTTGGCTCCCCAGGGCTCGCGGGTACTCAGCCAATGGTGTCTATACCATCAAACAACCAGACTCCATGTTTTAGTGAAAAGAAAACATTTTTTGCCAGTAACTACTGAGCAATTATCCAGATTACAGCACGAAAAGCAAATTAAATTAACGACATCACCTGCGTAACATGAGTTTGGATCCCTGCCAGTTTCCTAACCTTTCTACACTGAGCTCAAGTTAATTAAACATTTTCTTAAAAATCACTTTGATGGGGAAGTGGAGGGGATGGGATGGAGGAGAGGGAAAGTTGGGGCAGTCAGGTGAAAACACCTCTTTTCCATATTCTTATCTGAAAATGGATTCTTGGGATGAACACCAAAAATGGGAGAGAGGACTGTCCCCATGAACGTACTAAATGCATATTGTGTCTGCATGTTAGTTTGGGGAGTGGTAAAATATGAGCCTGTCTTTTGGGGCAAAAAAGGGGCGACAGCTGAAGCCTGGGAATGGAGCACCCTTGGCAAATCCCAGCTGAGCATGAGGGCTGGAGAAGGCTTTCGCTCTTGGAGTTAGGACGTAGGAGAAGTGAGGCTAGAGGTGAATTTGCCCCTTTCTGTTTGCTGTTAATGGGACACCTGTTCTAGAAGGAGGGCACTGCAGGCCCATAGTCAGCTAGGACTCTGCAGACTGAACCCGAGTTAAGCTGAACTCCACAAATCTCTTGGATTTCTCTAATATTGCTGCTAAGAAGCCATGCCAACTAACAAAGCCGCCTCTCTTAACCAAGTAAACCACGTGTGTGAATTCTCACCACGCCTCACCTCCACTTCCCTTTGAACACTCACTCAGCCACCGCTGGCCAGAGCCCTGGACCACTAACCGTTTGAAGGAAGCAGCTACTCATTGCTAATTAAGCTGGGTTTGAGGGCTCCCCGTGGACATAGGGAAAGGAGAGCCAGATGAAGAAGGATTAATCCATGAGCTGATCCTCTGGAAGGCAGGAGGCTGGCCAGTCAGTACAGCCACCTTCTCCCTCCACCTCCAACAAACTGAGAGGTGGCGGGCTCCCAGCCCCATGGTCCCACAGCAGCATAGCCTCCTTCCTCCAACTCTCAATTTCCATAAAAGGGTCAGATGGGCACCCCACCTATCCAGAATGGATTAAGGGGGTTCATGGAGTCACATGACTGTACTGCAGCAATGAAGAGAGAGGCTCTAGGTACACACTGTGTCCCTGAAGGCATGACCTCTTATTAGGTGCCATCTGTCCCTCATGGGGTGACCTCTCGTTGTTGGGTGCCAGCAAGTCCGCTCCATCTCAGAGAGCCTGTGCCTGCTGCCCAGTCCTGCGACATTCTCCCGGTCAAAGCAGTGAGTCCATCGGGCTCACCATCCACTTACGGAGAAGTGGTTAGCGAGTCTGGGAGTCCTGGGCCCGGCTATATTTCCTAAAGTCAAAGTTGATTAATTCAGTGCATATGCCTTTAAACATCCTGAATTTGAATCTTAGCCATCTAGTATGTTCTCAAAAATTAAAAGTGAATTTTCAGTTCTTCTTAGACATCAATGGGTGTCCAATGAAGCATAAATTTTGAAAATAATGCTTTGAAAAGATAATTAAACAGGGAAAAGCTTTACCCATCGAGGTGCAGTTCACCAGGGAAGTGATCCAAACCCTGTGCCACCCCGGGGGTTGGACTCACTTCTGGTCTTTATCCTGTCAGAGTCACGGGTACTGTAACAAGTAGGGGACCTAGAGGTGGGGAGCTGGCCACCCCCTAGAATCAGGCAAGCGGGCAGCCAGGCCGTGGTCACACAGACAAGCCAAGGGAAAGCTGGAGTTGAGCGGTTGACTGGAATACTGGCCTAACACTCCTTCTTTCTCCTCCCACCCAACTCCGATACTCTTCTGGGCGTTCCTGACATCCTGCACCACGCAGAGCATACCTGGATGTCCAGGCAAGACTGGGCGAAGTTTCTGAGCGGCCCTTTGTTTAGGTGATGTCATCAGACCTGGACCCCCACCAGCCTCACTCCTCATCCCAACCAGAGATGGCTCGCTTCGGATCGAGGGTTGACTCCATCTTATCATCTCACAGATCTGCTGTAATATAAGACAACAGCTTTTAAATGTGTATATAACCTATGATTTTGGTTTTCGTTTGTTTTTCCATTTTTGTTGGGTTTTTTGGGTTGATTTTTTTTTTCCTCGATGGTTTCCTTCTCCTATCTCTCCCCTTTTCCTTTTAAGTCTCTTTGAATCACATTTGGTAGTGATTTTTGACTTAGTCACGTAGTCATATAGCTTTAATATCTAGTGAAAAGCTAACCATAGTATAACTGTTATATTAAGGAGTTATTTTTTTTTCTTTTAAAAAAATATATGAGGTTTGGGATTTTTTTTTTCTTGTTTGATTCTGTTCACACTTTTAAAGGATGCTGAGATGGTAATATTACTCTCAATATTTTGGTACCAATTCTGAGACTGTATGAGTTTTCGGGTGGAATCTGAACACATGCTGAAGCAAACTTGAGAAATCTTGGAGCAGGAGGTGGGCCTGAACTTCCTATTTTGCATTGTAGAAGTGAGCTGTCGTAGGCTAAGTAACAGACTCCAGCAGTCCTTTTTTGTGATGTCTCTTTGTTAACCTAAGTATATCTATTTTCGGCAATAAGGTAAGGACGACCATGTTTTGAGTCTCCTCCTTTTCTATAAGTGCTTTTTTTTCTGTTGAAAGAGGTGATATTATAAGGTTTTTGAAATTGTGAATTCTAAAAAAAACAAAAAACAAACAAAAAAGAGAGAAATGTTGTAAATACAATTCCATTAACTACATAGAAACTATTAAGAAAGAGAGAATCAAAAAATATTTTTGTGAGGGAGTCCGTCCCAGGCAGTTTGATGCTCTGTGGGAGAAGGAGGGGAGGGGACGATGACACGGTCACACTGAGACTGGGGACACCCAGTTACCAGGACGACCCCAGGAGAAGTTAGAACACTGTTTAGCTCCTTTTTTGTCTGTGTGATAGACCTAAGAACTGTATTTGTGTCATACCAGCATATTAACCTCTGTGCACAGCTTCCAATGTTACCGTCTAGTTAGATTTTTATTTAAAATATGAAAAACTGCTTTTCCCAAGACGTTTTTTAAAAAAAGAAAATAAAACAAAGCTACAATTTTAATATTTAACATATTTAAAATTTCAAAGCACATCTGTTTGGCTTGGGTGGGGGTAGGTGGGGGGACATTCTTTTTTTTTCAGTCTTAATTTTTAAATATATTTGATCATTTTCTATTGTCCAATCATTTCAGCACCTCCAAAGGGTTGATAGGACACTAGGCCTCTCTTTCCTCCCACCCCCCCCGCCCACCCCCCCACAGGGCCAGGAGTGGATAAGCCTGCATTAATGAAACCTTTTCTCCATTCACTTTCTATCGACAAATTAGAAAATCAACCTTTTGGTTTATATTTTTTTTTTAATACCTCAGTGCTGCAAGTATCACCAGAGAGGCTATGGGAGATTTTTTTTTTAATTTATTGTAGATGTAAACAGAATTTTAAAAATAAAAAGTATAAACATCACTGCACTGTGACTGGTGGGAAAAACTGACAGTTTCCTGTTTGCACATGTTTTGACATTGGCTGTTATAATATATGGTCCTCAGTTGGGGAAAGATACTTATGATGAAGGATATTTTTTAATTTAACTTTTTTTTAAATATTGGTAATAGGTTGGCAACAGCAACTATAGAAGTACAACTCAATAGATGGCATTAAACATATTGTAGTGTGGATATATATTTTTTCTTTTTTAAAAATGTGATATTGACGTTTTATTAATATTTTTTAAATTGTTACGTTTATAAATTTGGTACTTAAGGCACAGCCGGTTTGAGACACTGAATGCGACATTAACTATAAAGAGCTGCTGCACTCGTATTTTTATAAATTTTACTAACAAAGTAGAATAATGTAGACATTCACACACATGGTAGGCCAAAAGCATCTTCAACCAAGACTCCAAAATGCTAACCCAGAAAGAAAGAAAAAGAGAGGGAAAAAAAGGCTTTTTTCCAATTCTAATTAAACCACAAGGACATTAAAAATTTTTAAATCTTGGTTTTGTTTTGTTTTTTTTTTTTAATTAAATGTTAGGTTATTTAGTAAAGATGTTTTCATTTCCAAACAACCAGGTTAAGTAAAATGCTGGGCTCTTTTAAAATGTTACAATGAGTCATCAGATAACAAAATAGACATTTTATTTTTTAAAAACACAAAGGAAATAAAGAGACAGTAAATTCCCAGAAATTCAGTGTCTAGCTTCGGGGATTTCATTACTATTTTGTCCATGTTGGTGATATACTGTACTTCCCTTTGCTTTCTCTGCGTCCCCATCGCCTTATAGAATACTCTTTGTTGATCATTGTCTGTTAATAATGTATAAAATGGCTATCTTGTAAGCGTGCTGTCCTGGTACTAGTGTTAGTGACTTTTTTTCTCCTCTTTCTTCTAGTACATATTGATAGGTATAATGTAATTAAGGTTTAAAAAAATTTAGACATAGTTATTCAGATTTAGGACCAGTAAGGATAGAACTTTCTCTTATTTATGGAAAAAAGAAAAAAACACACACACACACATGCTAATAATTTTGGGGCCGTTTCTTCTTTTCATTTTCTTTTTTTCCAATTTCAAGTTTAATTTTGTTTTTGCTGATCTGATGTGGTTTTCAACTAATCCAAGGTCTCACAATGTTCAAATGCTGGCAGATGCCATGGCATTTCGTAGACCCCCCCACCCCCCAATTGTGAAGGGGTGTGCCATACTACCTTAAATGCTAATGCTAGATATGCAAAACTGGATTTTTTTAATTTATTTTTTAAAAGAGGGAGGCATGGTATATTAAAATGATTTTACTAAGAGAAAAAAATATTTTTTTAAGAATGCTCAGAAGAAATTGATAATCTGTGTGAATATGTTTTAGATGTTTATATACCTTTTGAAGAGACCCAGTAGCCCATAGCACAACTCTTATGGAAATCTGGTATGTTTTAATGTGGCTACCTAGGTTAAGGTTCATGTTAGTACCCCCCCCCATCTAGAAATCCATTTTGAAAGATTTTTGTCAATTATTTTAGTATTGATGTTTCAGCCTCGTCTTTGTTTCAGTTAAGCTCAATGGCGACATGGAAATCACCTTTGCCTTCCCCTCGGGAAGAACCCCTCTTGGCTGACGGCTTTCCCTCTCCCCAGAACGAAAAAGAGCCATCAGCTACCAGGTGACTTTCTGGCTTCCAGATCCATCTGCCTGGAACCCCCAAACTCCTCTCCTCCCAAGCCCAGGAGAGTGAGTGGCACTAGCTCCTGGTTCCACCTGGACATGGAGCTGCCGGAATTGACCAAGCTTTTGGCCTCTTCCCCAGGAGCTCCCGCCATCTTGGTCTGTGACCTTCCTCACACCGTTAGGAAAACCAAAAGCCTCATGCTCCATCCCTGTCGCTCAGCAGCTTGATTCAAACGAAGCCCCAACTGGCCTTTGCGTTACTATCCTTCATAAACTTCATCTTAATTTGAACTCTTAGCTTAGACTTTAAGGTAGCATGGCTCTATTGCTGTCAACCTGCTATTTCACTGCACAGCAATTCACAGCCAGTGAATGTTACACACATCTTGCTAGACTAGTCAAAACATCATTGGGTAATTGTTGGTTCTAATGACCTGAAAGGTGTTCTGGGTTTTTTTGTTTGGTTTTGTTTTTGTTTCTTGTTTCATTTGGGGATTTTGAAAGAAAAAAAAAAGAAAGAAAGAAAATTGTCTTTTTTTTTCCCCAATAGAAAAACAAAACCTATTTTGATCTTGAGTGCAAACGAGGGCTAGGGACTTAGCCTCCACCACCACCACACTGCTTCATTCTGCCATTCACTCACTGCACCATAATCAAGAATAAAGCAATATAGTTTCCTACATTTTTTTATTGAGGGTCAGCCATGCTTTCTGTATTATATTGCATATGAAATTGTTTACAAAAGAAACACTAACTCATACTTCTCTTTATCGGTTGGAAATGGCACACAGGAACAGAGGGAAATGGGGGCAGAGGGACACCATAGGACTTTTTTTTCCCCTTTATCCTTTAATGTGCTTCGTAAGTCAGGCTCTCTTCCAGGAAGCAAGGGGGGCAGTGGGTGGAGAAGAGGTGCATGCTGCAGGCGAACACATTGAAGAGAAACCTGAGGGGTTTCCTCACCCTCACCCTTAGGAGAACCCAGCAGAGAGATTATCTCAGCCCGGTCCTGGGCACAGACACTACACAGGAGATGCTGTATGTTAAGCAATACTTTAATACTGTAATACGTTTGTTTGTTTGTTTTCTTTTTCTTTTTACCAAGAAAAACAAACTTTAACTAAAACTTATACACACACACACACACAAACACACACACACACACAAACACACAAACAAACTAAAACCCACCCCTCCATGGGGAACAACCTTAATCCAAACTCTTGGCTATCATATAATCAGAATGTATTGTCTCAGACAGGATTGTGTGTCCCTGGAGGCAGGGGCGTGAGGGGGGAGGGGGAGGGGGACTGAGACAAAAGTTCCAGAGCCTTCTGGAAGGCTCTCCGTTACTGTATTCTGTACATACTGTACCATCCCGCGTGGAATCTGTGAGTGTCCTCTTGAGTAGCGTGGGCTAGCCAATCTGCCGTTCATGGTGTATTGTAAACTCGGAATTCCATATGTAATAGGATGCAAGTCTAAGCGTTTCATGTGGACATAAATGTATCTAAATAAAACTTTCCCTAGCACTGTGGCTGACCTCACCCTTACTTTTATACTTTAGTATGAAACTGATGAGAACTTTGGTAGTGAGTATTTTTTTTATATATATACATATATATGTATCTATATATATATATATCTCAAGCATCTTTCAGGTCTTTGTGTGTGGCTTTCTTAAAGCCCTGTTGTAAAAAATTACTATGTGGATGGCAGTCTCTCACATCACAGATGTGGAAAGTATAATTTTATATTTGTATTTTCAAATAAATAAGTTTGTGAAAGGTTTCCATCCTCTACTGTGGTCCAGAAATCAATGTGTTTGTCTGACAAAGCAAAACAAAACAAAAAAAAATAATAAAATGAAATAAACTGTTTTGAACAGAGTTGTTTGGTGTTTTTACTTGTTGGAGAGAACGGAAATTAGAGGAAGCTAGCGGTTGGCTTTCTCCTCATTCTTTCTGCCTCCCTTCACCACAGCCCTCACTTTTCAGCAAGCAAGATTGTGCCATCTGCACGTGGCAAGTTATTAAATAAATCTTCCACCAATCCTGATGCCACTTTCTTCTTGGTCCATATAGTCAAGTTTCTCAGAGTACTGAGCATGCAGTTTGAATAGGTGTGGTCAAAGGACACCTATTCAACTCTCTCCTGATACTAGAACATGTAGTGGCCCCTTAGTCTATTAGAATAAATCCTACTTGGTCTATGTATGCAGACGATAATTCAGAAACCGTTACATTCCCTCTGTTGACAGGGGACTGCCAGAATTCAGAATTCAAACCAAATTCAAAAGAAGATGGATCAAAGGATATCATTGCTGATGTCAGCTGGATCTTGGATGAAAACAGAAAATACCAAAAAGATGTTTACCTGAGTTCCGTTGGCTATGCAAAGGCATTCAGCTGTGTGTATTAGAGTATAGGTACAATTTCAAAGAATGGCATTTCAAAATGTGTGGAATCCGGACATTCCAGTCTGGATTCAAAATATGTGGAATCTAGCAATAGGTTTAGAAGAGCAGAGGCCTGGTTTTAAATCAGAAAAGAGGCAGGTCAGAAACACATCCTTACATGCTTAGTCTGTAGACTGGGCAGATAATATGAATTTTGCCTAATGGGAAGAGCTTTATAGAATCAAAAAATTTAAGGTGTAGTGTTAGATCAGGTGCTGTACTTTACACCTTCTGTCAATCAATTGGGAGGAATTAAAAAAGACAAGGGCAAGTTTCAAGATGTGATGGCAGCAGGACCCAGTGAGGCACAATCTGAACCAGTGGGATTCCTGAAGGTTTAAGCCCAAGAGATAAACAGGCTAAGGAATTTGTAAGGGATGAACTGTGGGCCCCAGAGTGCTGTCCTTGATGCTGTTTCTCATCCGTAGGACATAGCTCCTGCTTTATCCAACTTGCTTTTAGGACATTCCTGCTACTCTTAAGAGCCTGGTCAAGAAACGGGAGATCCTCTTTCCCTGAGGTTGAAGTCTAGAGATCTACATCTCTTGGATGTCCATAGACAAAGTATTGACACTTCCTGGGGTCCCTGTTACATTGAGAGGAGAATCTCTACTACCCCCGAAGTAAAAGACCAATGAGAGAGGCCTTTGAGAAATCCCTCTCAAGGAATTTGAAATATGAGAAAAGTCCATCTCTACTGCTCGAAAGGGAGGTGGGGCCCAAATAAAGACCTCAAGGGGAGTAAGAAGGTCAGTTCTACTGTAGATGAGTCACATGTTCATCCAATTGTGTGGAATATGAAACTATCGACATTTAAATGTTCTGAGATCTCATTCCAAGACACTGATTCCACTGGGTTCTAGCCTCATGAATAACATCAGTAATAGCCTTGGGTGGGCCTACGGAAGTTTCTGTGGAGCTGGGAAAGGGATTGTCCACGGTGGCCTCTCACCTAATTACATACCTAAACCAACCTAATGTACAACAAAATGGGGGGGGGGGATTAAAATAGGATGGAAGACCATTTAAATTTGCAAACACTAACAAAATGCAAACATTAACTCAAAATATGAACCACTACAAAACAAATTGTGTCTTACATAAAATAAAACCCAGAGAAGAGTACTGAATATACCATAGACTGCTAGGAGAACAAACATGTTCCTCCTGGAGAGGGTGAAGCCAGGCTGCTCCTTGGAGGCAAAGATTCTGAAGCTTTGACATACTTTGGACATTTTGCAAGGAGGGACCAGACCTTGGAGAGGGACGTCATGCTTGGGAGGGTGGAGAGACAGTGCAGGAGAGGAAGACCCTCGAGATGGATTGATTCAGTGACTGGGTAATAGGGTTAGGTGTTTTGGAGATAATAAGATTGGCACAGGATAGAGCAGGATATAGGGCTGTTGTACATAGGGTTGCTGTGAGTCGCAGGAGACTCGATGGCACATAACAATTGTGTTTACAGAAGTACAAAGTGATAAAGAAGGATGGAAAATAAAGTGGCAAAGAGAAAATGTTGTTGCTGTGTACTGTTGAGTCAGAACCGACCCATAGATGACCCTCCAGCAGGTTTTCAGAGGCAGTTATTCGCATGGAAGGAGATTGCCCATCCTTCCTTCTGTAAAGCAGCCGGCGGCCTTGAACTGCCTGCCTTTGGGATTGCAGCACAGCTTCTTTCCATTAGGCCACCAAAGAGGGAATAGGCAAATGCAAACAAGTAAAGGACTTCTTTTGTTTTCTTATTAAATCTTGATAGTATGTAGTCTGGATACAAATTCTTTATTAAGAGAGAGAGAGAGAGAGTGTGTGTGTGTGTGTGTGTGTGTGTGTGTGTGTGAGATGTCATACTGAGAAAATACTCCTAACTTTTAGGCACAATTCCTTTCCTCTGGATTGTGTAGTTTTGCCATCATTTTCATGTATTGTGAGGTTGCACTGAGGGTTGGGGCTTTTCATTTGTTTTTTATTGAACTCCAGTTTTTCCAGCAATTGTTGTACCTTTGTCAAAAATCAATTGGCCAAAGTTGTGTGGGACTTTGAGGAGTCTGTTCCATTAATGTCTCTTTCCATATCACACTGCCTTATTTCCTGTGTCTTTAAAGTATTTTGGAATCAAGGAAATGAACTTCCCCAGCTTTGGTGTTCTATTTCAATATTGTTTTGACCAGCCCAGTTGCTTTGGCTTTCTGTATAGATTTTTTAATCAGCCTGCTGATTTCTACAAGAAAAGCCTGCTAGGATTTTTATTCGGGTTGTACTGAATTTACAGATAAGTTTTGGAATAATTGACATAATAATATTGACTATTCCAATCCATAAACATAGGATATTGTTCCATCCTACTTCTATTTATCTTAGTCTTCATTTCCAGCAGTTTAAATATGTCTAGATACGTACATATTTTGATTTTTGCCTTTTTTGTCACCTCTTTGTTTCATTTACCCTGCTTAAATTTTCAGACCTTCTTGTTTCTGTGGTTTGTTATTTGTCATTATTTGGGGGGAAATTTTCACCCAATATCAGTTCCAGTATATCTTCTTCCCCAATCTCTTTATCTTCTGGAATTGTTTGTGGTGGTTAAGTGTCATCAAGTCCAGTGGTGGTCATTCATAGTGACCCTATAAACAACAGACCTGAACCCTGTCCGTCCTGTGCCATCTTCACACTTCCTGACACACTAGAGCCTTTTGTGGCAGTGACCATGTCAGTCCACCTTGTGGAAGGTCTTCCTCTCCTTCACCAACCCCCATCCTTCCCAGCATCATGTGCCTTTCCAAGGAATAACCTCTCCTAGCAACATTCCTGGAGTATGTGAGGTGAAGCTTCATTATCCTTGCCTCCAAAGAGCACTCTGGCTGCACCCTCTCCAAAAAATATGGTTTGTTCTCTGGGCTATCCATGGGATGTTCGGTGCTCTTCTCCAACACCACAGGTCAAAGACATCAATTGTCCAGCTCTCAGATGCATAGCAAGTGATCAGAAAGACCATGGCCTGAATCAGATGCACCTTAGTCCTCAAACTGACATCATTACTCTTCAATAATTTGGAGAGTCTTGGAATTGTAGTTAAACCTAAGATCAACCAACTGATAATATTTCAAATCTCTTAGATTTTTTTTTTCCTACTTGAGCTATAGATTGGGCGGTTGCTATTGACCTGTTGTCAAATTTGTAGCAGCCAGCAATGAACAGGAAAACCCTTAATGAGACTGACATAGTGGCTGCAACACTGAGTTCAAACATGACAATGACTGTGTGGATGGTACAGGACCAGGCAGGGCCGGCTATATGTGGAGTAACTGTGCATTGGTGCTGATAGAAAGCAGTTAACAATACTAACAATTTCAAGTTCATTAATGGTTTCCTTGCTCACCTATGCTCAATATAGTGATTAGTCTGCCAGAGGCATTCTTTGTTTCTGCCCTTCCCCAGCATTTCCATTTTATTTTCTTGTAGTTTTCTTCTTTCTGCTGCAGTTCATATATTCATGCATGTGGTCCACCTTTTCCACTATGACCTTTAACATATTAAGCCATTTAAAAAAATTCCTTGTATGATAGTTTTAGGGAGCTCTGGTGGCCTCGTGGCAAGAAGCTGTGCTGCAATCCCAAAGGCACGTGGTTTGAATCCACTACTTGCTTCGCAGGAGAAGGGTGGGCAGTCTCCTCCTGTGTGATTAACTGCCTCTGAAAACCCGCTGGAGGGTCAACTATGGGTCAGATCTGACTTGATGGTACACAACAACAACAACGTGATAGTTTCAACAACTGAGTCACACCTAAATCTGGTTCTTTTAATTGCCTTGTTTTTGGACAGTTGATGGTTCTGTCTTGATGACTATTTTTTTAATATCACGAGTTTTGGTTTTTTCACTTGTAAACCAGACACCATGTCTACTAGTATGTTGTTGTTGTTGTTGTTGTTATGTGCCGTCGAGTCACCTGCGACTCATAGCAACCCTATGTACAACAGCCCTAAACTCCGCTCTGTCCTGTGCCAATCGCACTGTCTCTGACACTCCCATCCCAATTATCCCAGTCACTGAATCAATCCACCTCATAGAGGGCCTTCCTCTCCTGCGCTGTCCCTCCACCCTCCCAAGCATGATGTCCTTCTCCAAGGACCGATCTCTCCTCACAACATGTCCAAAGTATGTTAGACGAAGCCTCAGAATCCTTGCCTCCAAGGAGCCACCCGCTTTAATCCTTTCCAGGACAAATCTGTTTGTTTTCCTAGCAGTCCATGGTATTCTCAATACTCTTCTCCAGCACCACAGCTCAAAGGCATCAATTCTCCTTCTATCCTCCTTGGTCATTGTCCAACTCTCTGATGCATAACAAGTGACTGGGAAGACCATAGCCTGTATCAGACGCACCTTAGTCTCCAGAGAGATGCCATTGCTCTTCAGTACTTTGGAGAGGTCCCTAACAGCAGACTTTCCCATGGCAATGCGCCTTTTAATTTCCTGGCTGCTGGTGCCAAGACTGTTGACTACAGAGCCAAGCAAACGAAAGCTGTGTACAATCTCAATCTCTTCACCATTCATCCTGATGCTGCCAATTGGTCCAGTGGTGAGAATCTTTGTCTTCTTGACATTGAGCCTCAATCCATATTGTAGGCTGCAGTCCTTGATACTCTGCAGCAGGCGCTTCAGGTCCTCTTCAGTTTCAGCAAGCAGGGTTGTGTCATCCGCATAACACAGGTTGTTGATAAATCGTCCCCCAATCTTGACCCCACATTTCTCCTCATAGAGCCCAGCCTCCCGGATAATCTGTTCTGCATATAGGTTGAAAAGGTGTGGAGATAGACTCAAAACCTCACAGGCACCAAGTTGGAACCTAATCATAGCTGACCCTCTAGGGAGACTTTAGGGCTATAAATTGCACTGGAAAAGACGATGTCCATCTTCATCCTGTGGAGCCAGTGATGGGCTCATAATTCCAGAGCGGCACTGCCTTTGAGCTAGCAGCTTCATGCCTGAAGTGCTGTACTGAATTAGCAGCTTCATACCTTATGGGCTGTACCATTAGTACTCTCCTGAACACTGGAGATTGGGGCAGGGTGTGTGTGTACCATTGAATCGGATCTGACTGGTATAGGAGGAGATTGTCCCTCCTTCCCCAGCAGAGCATCTGGTGGATTCGAACCATGCACCTTCAGGATTGCAGCACAGCTTCTTGCAACTAGGCCACCAGAGCTCCGTTGGGGCAAATAGGATATTTAAAATAGTTAAATTTCACAGTATTTGAACATTATGTTTATTTTGAGCAATTACTCTATTTGGATACAGGGAGATCACTGTAACTGGGGGGGGGCAAGACTGAAAGAAGCTCGGTAAATGGGGCTCATAAGGAGAAGAGAAGCAAAGACTAACGACACCAACCACTGGCTTATTTTCATGGGGCTGATTGAGCCCTACCCTCCCTCTCGGCCTCCTGGGGATGGAGTTCCGCTGTCAACTCAAGGGTGGCAACTCTGCGGTGGTTTGAATCCACTAGTGGCTCCCAGAGGGAAAAATGAGCACTCTCCTATTGTGGCAGGAGATGTGAAATCTGTCCAGGAGCTCTCCAGAGTGCTAAAGAGCAACAATGTCAGTTTAGAGACTAAGGTGCACCTGATCTAGATCTTCTCGCTTGGTATGCACCTGAGAGCTGGAGAGGGAATAAGGATGATAGAAGAATTGATGCCTTTGAACTGTGGTGCTGGAGAAGAGTATTGGACATAGCACGAACTACCAAAAGAACAAATAGGTCTGCCCTGGAGAGGGTGAAACCAGTTTGCTTCTTGGAGACAAGGATTTTTGAAGCTTCATTTCGTATACTTTGGGCATATTGCCAGGAGGCACCAGTCCTTGAGAAGGACATCATGCTTGGAATGATGGAGGGTCAGCACAGAAAAGGAAGATTCTGCTTGATGGTTTGCCATAGTGACTGTGGCAATGGGGTCAGGTGTGTCAGAGATGGTGAGGTTGGCTCAGAAGAAGGCAAGGTTCAGAGCCATTGGTCATCGGGTCACTATGAGTAGTGGACTCAGTGGCACAGCCATTCCTCTTGTGTGATTTACGGCCTTCAAAAGCCCACTGGAGGATCAACTATGAGTGGGTTCCCGTTTGACAGCAATAAATTTGAGTTTGACTAAGTCAAGTTAGTGTCTGCCCCTCCACTCACACATATCTTTTGAGATTCAAATTTAATGAGCCCGGCTTCAAAGGAGAAAGGAAGGATTTGCAACTTCAGTGAAAGAACAGCTACTAGCACATTTATTTTGGACAGGGATTTCTTTAAAATGAATATTTCGTTCATGGGCAGGAAAACCCCCAAAATCAAAGTAAAATATCTGCCATCAGTTTTTCTCTTTGACAATTATTTATTCACACCTCTTATTCTTCTAAGCCAAGGATTTGAAACCGTAGCCCATGAGCCACCTCAGGCTTGCTGCTTGGTTGTTTCTTTTTAAAGACATGTAAGCTAAGAACAGTTTTTACATTTTTAAACGCTCGAATTGAGATCAAAAGAAAAACAGTGTTTTGTGGCATGAGAAAAATCACATGAGATTCAAATTTCAGTATTCATAAATAAAGTTTAATTGGCACACAGCCATCCTCATTTGTTTACATATCCTCTATGGCTGCTTTTGTGCTGTGATGGCGGAGTTAAATAGTGGTGACAGAGACCAGATGGTCCGCAAAGTCTAAAATATCTCCTATTTGGCCCTTTACAGAAGATGTTTGCCACTCCTGATGCAAGTGATAGAGTGAATCTAAGACTTGGCTTGGTTTGGGGCTGTTGTTGCTGTGAGTGTCTTCTGCAACCATCAGCTTCCGTTTTCTTTAGCATTATCTTAGGTTTAGGATAGAAACTGGTTTGCCATAGTTCTTCCTCGATGTCTCTTCTTCACAGGGAAGGTTCCACTTTTGCATGTGCCTGCACCAGAGTCCTACGCCGAGGAGTGAGGGGATGGCAGTGATCTTGTGTCTCTTCCAGGAATACTATCTCTAGGGATGTGATCCAGGATCGTTTCCTGCCAGTCCCTTCGCAGACGAAGGCCTTCTTCCTGGGAATAGGAGGAGAGAATCCAGGCTAAGCTCCATGTTTTTCTAGCAGCAGCAGGAAGGGTGAAGCAACAGAAAAAGACGTGCTCGTATGTAAAGATTTTCCTAGAAATTGCAGACAGGGCTTGGGCGCACTTGATGTGTGTAATGATTTATTAGCATTAAAAATATAATAATAAAATCCTGCAGTCTGACCCTCCTCATCAAGGAGACTTGCTTTGCCATAGCACTTGCTGACCTACTCCAATTCTCCCTCTCAAATCTTTCCTTTCTCTCCAACAAACTGTGTCCCTGAAAGATAGGTCTTCTCATTCTTCTTAGACATGGCAAGGACTCTCAAATCTGAGGTGCCTGTTAACAAGCTGATTGCCATCGAGTCATAACTGACCTGTTTAGCAGGTTTCCAAGACTGTAACTCACATGGAAGCAGCTACGGGATTGAACCACCACAGGACTCAATGGAGGGGGAGGTGGGGAGGTGCAGCCCTTGGATTAGCAGTACAATTTGCAACAGATTACACCACCAAAGCTCCCTTCAGCTGGAAGGGTGACTAAGAAATTCTTTTTATTCCAGGTGTCCAGTTTTGACTTGGCCTTCTAGTTTTGACGATAGATGTGCTGGTAGCAACATGATTAAACACTTGGCTGCTAACCAGAAGTGAACAGAATCCACCAGCTGTTTTTCAGGAGAAAAAATAAGACAGTCTAGTCCTATAAAGATTTCTAGTCTTGGAAGCCTTGTAGGCTGTTCTACCATCTACAGGGTCACTCTCAGTTTGAACCAACTGGGTGTAATGGATTTCTGTTTTGTTTTTCAAGGTTTTTATTTTTTGGTTTTGTGTTGAAGAAGAAATGAGTATTTGGGGATAATTAACATTTTTGCCACTTTTTTGGAAGAAGGCTAAGTGGGAATAGAGACATACATCGGATCCTTAGAACAGCTGTGACAAGGCGATTAGGGTTCCTCATTAGGATACGATAGAAGCCCAGCCTCTCTTTGGTCAACCACACTGTTTGGCTTCCTGACTTGACAGGCTAACTCCAGTCTAGACTCATCTGGATGCTTGCCTCATCCCTGGTCCTAATCAATATGTACACATTCAGGGGCAGTGAATACCATGTCATTGCTTAAGAATAATTAGCTTTCAGCATTTCCGAAGTGTAAGTGAACCTGGCCAGATCACGATCATTGAACCTCATTTCCCCCGCCTTTTTGGCTCTTCTCCCGAAACCATTGAATAAAACAGTTTGATCTAAAAGGGGAAAAAAATAGTTAATAACTCATGCAATGAATAAATGAATTTGCCCTGAATGCACATGCTATAATTATGTCAAATCAAAAGCCACACGTGGAACACAGGCAAGTCTTGGGGACATGACCTGAGTGAGCCCTTTGGTTTTATTGAGGGAAGGTCACCACAGCAAGTCATAACTGAGAGAGACCTGGGATATCACGTATTCTAACTCCTTCACTTAAATGGCATCACAAAGATCAAAGAGAAGTGACATGGAGAAGATGATAGGGAAAGTTAGAAGTGGAAAACTATTGTCTTTTTTGTTAAAAGGAGGGAGGGAGAAGACAAGAAGTCTCCAGGTCTTTGTGGGAGGGGGCTGCTGTGAACAACACTGGACTTTCAACTCCGCCACAATCCACGTGACCTAAAGAGTGGGCAGCTGGTGGGCTCAAACTGCCTATTTTGGGGGGTTACAGTACCATTTTTTTATGTTGTTTTCCCCCCCTTCCATTTATTTTTTTAAATAGCATTCAGTTTATTACACATATTTAGTGTTGGCTTCCCATATTTCCCCCCTTTTGTTTTTATCATAATTACATTATCATCTATATGAGCATCCTTTATACACAAACAAATTAAACATAATAAACTCAAAGAAATGCTTTCAAAAATCTCCATATGATCAGAAGGATTCAGGTTGAATATTCCTTGAAAGTCTGTTTTAATTGTCCCATTGCCACAGTGCTTGTCAAAGCCAGTTCTGATTAATCTCCTTTGTCAGTGTGTCCTTTGCCATTCCCTATCACTCCTCCCTGAGAGAGATTTCACCCTGATTCATAAGGAAAAGGGGATGGTGTATTCTCTTAGCTACTTTCTGCTAAAAAGGGACGCTGTAGGTTTCAGGGTAAAGATCTTCTTTCACTGCTCTAAAGGGCCCCTTTGGCAATAGGAAACACATAGACTATTGTGGAGACTGATTTTGGAATTTAATGCACTGTTAACAATTGTGCTTAGCCATACATGTTCATATCCTTGAAGATCCATCATGGAACTGTTGCAGCCTAGAAGACACAAATTTAACTAACAAGTTAAAAAGTACATGAGTCAAAAATTAAAAGCAATAATACAGTACCATTTCTTACCACTAGGTCACCAGAGGGGGGAATGGAAAGTATGAAACATGTGAGTCTGAGATGGGGAGTGTGTGTGTGAGTGTGTGTGAATTGGGAGATAGATGTTAATGATGTGGTGGTCTTTGATAAAGGACTTCTCACTTCATCACTTTCTCTTGAGGAGAGAGACCTGATGTTAGCTGTGGGGTGCCTCCTACACTCAGAGTGAAGCGGCAGAGATAGCTCTGATTCCATGGAACATTCCCTAAACATATAATGCTGCTCATTCAATGGCTTTCACATACTAAATGAGCAAAGAGCCATGCATGCAAATGAGGGGAGAGTCTGTGGTGGGGTTGGAAGGGAGATGGGGGAGAGTCCTGGGTGGGGTTGGAAGAGAGATGAAAGTTTGAGGAAGAAGGACCAATAGGATTGAACTGGACAGAGAGGATCTTAATACTCTATAGTGTCCCATTGCCAACTGGCCAAATAAAGATTCTTTAATATGATGTTCAAGACTCTTTCTAATCTGAAGTAACTAACGAAACTTTCAGCACACAGTAAGTGCTCCATTAATGTTGGTGTTATTTGAGTTTATGGGTTCTATCTTGAGTGAAAAGAGAGCTCACACTGGGGAACTTCCACACCATGTTTTGTGTTGCTGGGACTGGGACCTTGTAAACCATGTTCCTGCTTGACCAGACAGACTCCACCAATAGGGGGCACTAGAGAAGACTGGGGCTAAAGGAGTGAGAAAGGACACTGCTTCCGTTTCTGGCAGCTTGCCTCACTAGTGGGTCTCCACTTTGGTAGATGTACTGGCTGAATCTAGCCTCTGATTTATTTATTTCTTTATTTTCATCTACTCCATTCCCCAGCTGCCATTCCAGACACAGTGCTTATTATGCATCTGAAAGCTGGACAATAAAGATGACAGAAGAATCTGTTCCTAACTGCAGACATTCCCAGTGCAATAATATGTCTCCTGATTCACAATCAACTGTATTGATTGTGGATCCAAGTAAGATGAAGTCATTGACAGTTTCACTCTTTTTCCCATCTGTCATGATGTTGCCTATCCATCCAGTGGTGAGAATTTTATTTTCTTTCTATTTCTGATGGCACTTAACAACAATATTTTTGGTGAGGAAAATTCACATTTAGAACTAGCCAGCTGGACTCAGTTTAGATGATCCTGATTTTGTTGGCAACATTCAAAGCATCACAGTCAGAAGCAAGTAAAACATAGCCTTTCTTCTCTCCATGAGGCCGATAGCCTCTCAACATCAAAAAACCAAAAATCCTCACCATTGAATCAGTAGGTAACATCATGATAGATAAAGATTACAATTGCCAATTATTTCATCTTACTAGGATCCACAATCAACATCCTTAGTACCAACAGTCAGGCGATAAGGAGACATATAAAATTGAGAAATTCTACTGTCAAGGACCTCGCCAAAGTCCTGAAGAGCAATGATGTCAGTTTAAAGACTAAGGTGCACCTGATCCAAGCCATAGTTTTCCCAATCACCTGCTATGCCTCTGAAAGCCGGACAATGAATAAGGATGACAGAAGAAGAATCTATGCTTTTGAGTTGTTGTCAGGTCTTTGGAGAAGAGTGCTGAATTTTTCAAGGACTGCCAAAAGAACAAACAGATATTGAGGCAAAGATGACAAGGTTTTGTCTCATATACTTAGGACAGGTTGTTAGGAGAAGCTATTCTTTGAAAAGGAACATCATGCTTGGAAAGAAGGAGGGTCAACAAAGATGAGGAAGACCCTCAACAAGATGGACTGATACAGTCCCTATGGCAATGGGTTCAAGTGTGTTGGGATGACAAAGGTGTTAGCATAGGATAGGACAAGGTTCACACCTGTTGTCCATAGGATCACTATGCATCATATATCACTCTAGAGCACCTAGCAACAATTTACCCATACTTGTTCATTCACTGTCCCCTTAAGCAGAGAGACCAAGTCAGAAACTGCCATCCACTATGAAGCACCCTTGTTCCTGCTTTGTTTATTTCCATTGTCCAGAATGTTGGAGGCCCCGAGAGTAGCTGGGCGTACCTGCTACCTGCCCCACTCCCAAGCCCCAACAGATAACTAGTTGTTCACATCCAAATGGTCCTGAGTATTCTCCCTCCTGCACAAAGTGGCACCTGTGTGCCAAATGGATTGTTGTGTCTATCTCCTGATTTTTTTCCTCTTCTTTTTTATTCATTGTTGCACATTTTCCACCCTCTCCTTCCCTTCCTCCTCCCCCAGTCCACTTTAGAATACACACCTTGTTCCAGGCTGTTATCATACATATAATACCTAAGCATATATTCCTGTCAGACAGTTCTTCCCCTCATCTATTCCAGTGTGGGGTGCATTTTCTGATTTTTAAAAGTTCAAAAATGCATAGTTATTGAGTCAAAACTGACCCAGCTGACCCTTCCAAGAGTTTACCAGGGGCTATAAATCACATGGGGGAATATTGCCCATCTTTCTTCCAAAGAACATCTGGTGGGTGTACCACTATTCCTGATTGTAGTACTCCTACCACTCACTTTGTTTTCCATATACAACTCAAGAGTGTCAAGCCTCCGTGCTCCTGTTCCTTCTTTAATGGAAATTTTAAGGATTCTTTTCCTCTTGAGAATAGGGAGGAGGATAGTTTGCTTTCGAAGTTTCATGTTCCTCCTCATCTCTAGTATTATATTTAACAAAACACTGTGTTGCTTTTGTTTCATGCATATTATTCATGAAATGTTATACTGCAAAAAATCATTTGACCCTGCACATAAAATGACTCTGGTTTCCTGGCCGCTTATGAATAATTATATTGTTTAGTCACTTCTCTTTTGTCTCCTTGGGTATATTTCTTTTTCTTTTTTTTTTTTTTTCAGAGGACCAACTATGTCATTTATTGTTCTTAAGTCCTGGAGCAAATTCCATCTACTACTGGGTTGTTTTACAACTCAGAAGTCCGTCCGTGGGTATATTTCATCTTTACTTCCAATTCTGTCCTGAGAAATATTCCTCAAATGTAGCCTTGTCCAATGAGGTGTTCCCTGTAAAACCTGCTCACCCTGAATATGAGGCCTATTATTAGCTCAGCAAAGCTAATAAAGTAGTGCCTCAAGAAACTGTCAAGTCCATATAGAAGAAAGGCTACTATGTTGTGGGAGATCAGTGTTTCCTGTCACAGGCTTGACCAAAAAGGGGAATGTAAGTGAAAAGGCTCAAACTGCAGGACTCAAGAATGATGAGGCCAACATGCATTTACAGGAAACAACAGTGTCAGGAACAAAACATTTGGGAATATGTCAAGATCTAAATAATTTGTACCTGGAAAAACTTAGTACGTGACTACGATCATGTATAGTTGAGTGAGTACTATCCTGTATAACCACTTACAATCATGTATAACAGCTGGTGTCAATGACCTAGGTGATAATTCACCCCTTCCTAGTCATGTGGCCACCCTTTACATTTCCAAGGACTTCAAGCTGAAACTGATCTTATCTACAATTAATCACCAACCCCTTACTATTCCTTTGTTCTCTATGAAGATAGAGCCCTCTGGCCACTTGACAGATGGAGTGCTTGGTGTTTTCACTTAGTGCTGCTCAGCTCAACTTTATTATTCTTCAACAAGACTCTTTTATTTCTCTTTTTCTGTTCATAACAGAGTACAAGATTTTCTTCTCTGACAGTCCTCACCATCAGCCCTGGAGCCTGGCATGTGGCAGGTTCTCAGAAAATACTGGTTGAACTATGTATGGCTCGGTGAAGTATAACATTTTCAAATTTTACCTTCTCCCCTTTCTGAAAACCTGCCTGCCACATGCCAGTCTCCTGTCCTCATGCTTTGAAGCTCACCCACAGTATTTTACCAATCTTATTCGAGGTCGTGTAATGCAATTTGTCTGAATGAGAAAATGGGACCTCATGTTGAACCCCTGGGTGTTCCCTTTTCATCTCTACTTCCTCGTGGGACACCTTTTCCCTTTACCAACATTCATTTAACACATTTTAGTTCCAAGATCATTCTCCTTAACTGAAAAGGCAGACATGAAACAGCAGGTGAGGAGCTGTGCTTTCTCTGTTATCCAGTAACGTTACCCAGCAGCAGGCTGATCCCCCCTTTGATCTTCGTCTTGCTCTGAACATGCCCACAAAGCCTTTTGTCTCCTAAGTTCTTAGTATGTTTTACATGATTCAGCTCGCTGGGGTTTCAGCCATCTTGAGTCTTTCCTTACAGATCTGGGTTATTCTCTTAGAGTCTCCTGTGGGTTTGCATTTCCAGCTTTTTAAAATGTTTCTTGGTTTATTTCACTCTTATGTGTTCATTTGCATGGGTAATGCATTCGTGTGTTTCAAAATCTATCTCTCATACCTTCTCCCAGCCATTCAGTTCTTTGCTCTTTTCCTCAGCAGTGACCACTCTTAATTTTCTTGCATGTTGTTCTTGTTGTTGATTGCCTTTGAGTGGAGCACGACTCATAGCGACCCTGTGAACAAAAGGCTTGAAGTCCCTCTACTACTATCGACATTTATCCAGGTTCATAGAGTTTCTGGAGGCATGTTGTTTAGGCATCCAGAAATATACTGAAGAAAGAGTGTGTGTGTGTGTGTGTGTGTGTGTGTGTGTGTGTGTGCGCGCGCTTTTGCACACTTTCTCTGTAAAAACTTGTTCAGACATAATTGGACGTTTTCAGGACATTCTTTATCTCTTCCTCACCAAAATGATTTACTATTTCCCAGTCATAAGTGCATTTTAAGGGTCTTTTCTTCTTACACTATCCTCTCTTTCCCAGAGTCTTGTAATAAACTATACTTGTAATAATACGTAGTTTTCCTGCTTCCCTCAATATGCCTCCCTCAAGTCGAAGGGATACCCTTTTTCTAAAAAAAAAATCTTTTTTTTTAGGGATTCAACAGGAATATGCTTTATTAATTGGAATATACCTCATTAATATTTAGCACAATAAAGCTAGCTACAGGTAAAGATTGCTGAAAAGATGGTTTTTTAATGAGAATACACTAGAAATCAAGACTTTCTAAAACATGACCATTTTGCCTTTATTTTTCTAGCAAACATTAGGTAAATTTCTGAAAATGCTCTTTTTTAAAAAAATTGAAATGTCTCTTTTATTTTATTATTTTATTGAAATTTATTACCAATGTGTCCTGTGTAACTAATACTGGCAAATGGAGGAATATTTTCTTGACAAATCTCATGTGGAAAACACTTATTATCCAAAATTAAATTTAAAAAATTCTTTTATTTGAATGAAATTTTGCAAATCATACTGATTTTTCATTCAGTCATTCAAAAGAGGTATTTTGTTTTAGAACATTAGCTGCAATCGATTAATGTAATTAATTCATTAGTGTCTAATCAAACCTTACTGCATATCACTTTTCTCTTAGGGTTACTTTTACATGTCCTGGATTCTCCTTGGCTATCAGGAACTACAGTATCATAAAGAACCTTCCTCCCAAGCCTCTGATCATTTCCAGTTGTCCAGTCAATCCTGAGATTAAATTGTTGGGCAAGTCAAAAGCAATGGCTTGAATAGATGTCTCTTTGAAGACATCCCTTGTTTGCTGAGGCCCTGGCCAAACCTCTCAGGGTGGAGAAAGGCTTGGGGGCCTTCTCTGGTGGAGGAGGAGGCAGGGCACGTGGCTGAACCCACCACACTAGTTCTCGTAGGGTCGTCCCTCTCCTCCTGCAGGTCTCTGGTGTAATTGCTGTGACATACTGAGGGACACTCTCTGAGGAAGGAGCAGACAAGGCAGCCGGCAGCATCTCAGCTCAGCAATCATCACTGATTAAAAACTAGTTACAAAGCAATGAAGATGGAATTCTCCATTAACCAAATGACCCCATCCATAGTCAAGCCCAGAAAGATGGGAGTGATTATGATAGCATCACTTACAATGTCTGCAAACGTTAAGGGCTGTTTGAATTTCCAGGAGATTTACGAGGTAGTGACAGCGTTTGGCTGTGTCTGACTCGCTCTTTGCTTCCTTCCCAGATGCATGTTTATGAGTGCCTGTGGACTGATGGGCTGTTCTGGGTGGTCTGGCTCTGCTGGGCTTTTGGGTGAGTCTAATCTGAATGCAGGACCACTGAGGTGGTACAAACAGGTACATGCTTAGCTATTTGCTGAAAGGTTTGTGATTCAAATACCTGCATAGGCACCTCATAAGAAAGGTCTGGTGATTCACTTTAAAAAGATTATGCTTTTCTGACTCTGGAGAATATTATGCTGAGTGAAATATCCCAGTCACAAAAGGACAAATATTACATGATGCCACTGTTGTAGAATGGGACTGTCCTTGGGGTTGGGGAGAGACTGAGTAAGATGGGTTCAATAATGTATACTGCACTGAAACAGAGGAGGGAGAGAACCGTCTAAAAGAGAGATGTAACTGGGTATTTCTGTCATCACAGGAGACTAGAGCGAGGGCTGCATGGTGGAGGGGACCTGGGGGAGGGTTTGTAAAACAATGAAAGAATCTTTTCTTTTACTTTTCCATAATTTTTGGACTCATGTACTTATAACTTGTTAGTCAAATTTGTGTCTTCTAGGTTGCAACACCCCCATGATACATCTTGAAGGATATGTACATGTACAGCCAAGCACAATCAATAAGAGTGCATCTGAATTCCAAAATCAATCTCCATAATAGTCTATGTGTTTCCTACTGCCAAAGGGGCCCTTTAGAGTAGTGAGAGAAGATCTTCACCCTGAAACCCACAGCGTCCCTTTTCAGCAGGAAGTAGCTAAGAGAATACGCCGTCCCCTTTTCCTTATGACTCAGGGTGAAGTCTCTCTCAGGGAGGAGTGATAGGGAATGGCAAAGGATACACTGACAAAGAAGATTAATCAGAACTGGCTTTGACAAGCACTGTGGCATTTGGACAAGAACAAACTGGGAGGAGGGTAGAGAGAATAGTGCAACAATGAATGAGTGGAAGCCCAAAATCTCTGTAAATGTTTATGAAAATTAATAAAATATAATTATAGAAAAAAAAAGATTATGCTTTTCATTGTTTTTCATATACATTGTTTTTCACATTGGAAAACCAATCTATATGAACTTTGTAATAAACCACTATAAAATTTTTAAAAAAAAATTTTTAAAAGATTCTGCTGTTGTTAGGTACTGTCGAGTCAACTTTGACTCATAGAACCCTATGAACAATGGATTTGAACCCTGCACTGTCCTGTGCCATCCTTTCCTGCCCTGATGTGCTTGAGCCCATCAGTGCAGTTACTGCGTTAATCCATCTCGTGGGGAGTTTTCCTCTACCACATTGACCCCCCCACCTTTCCCAGCACAGTGTCTTTTTCCAAGGACAGGCTCTTCCTGGCTAAGTGCCCTAAGTCTGTGAGATGAAGCGTCACCATCCTTGCCTCTAAAGTGCACCCTGGTTGCACTTCCTCCAAGAAGTTTCTATTTGTTCTTGTGGCAGTCCATGGGCTACTCAGTACTCTCCTCCACCACCACAACTCAAAGGCATCGAGTATAGCAAGTAACTAAAAAAAGATGATGACTTTAATCAGGTGCACCTTAGTCTTTAAACTGACATTATTGCTCCTTAATACCTTGACGAAGTCCTTGACTGTAAATTTTTCCCAGTCCAATATGTTTTTTTAATTCTTGACTGCTGGGATGTTGTTGTTGTTGTTAAGTGCTGTTGAGTCCAGTATGACTCATACTACCCAATGAACAATGGATTTGAACCCACAGTTCTGATGCCACAATTCAAAGGCATCAAGTCTTCTTCTGTCATCCTTAGTCATTGTCCAGCTCTCAGCAGCACAGCGAGTGATTGAAAAGACCATGGTCTGAATCAGACGCATCTTAGTCCTCAAACTAACATCATTGCCCCTCTGACTTGGAGAGATCCCTGACTGCAGACTTTTTCAGTGCAATACATCTCCATATTTCTTGACTGCTGGTACCAAGTGTATTGATTGTGGATCCAGGTAACATGAAGTCATTGAGTCTTCCAACCTTTTCTCCATTTATCATGATATCTGTTGGTCCAGTGGTAAGTATTTTTATTTTCTTGACTTTAAGATGCAATCCGTATTGAAAGCTGAATGCAGCACTCCCTAAGTGGTACAAATAGGTAAATGCTTAGTTAGTTATGGAAACATCGAGAATTCAAATCCACCCATGGCCTGACACCATTTGCAGCCTTTGAAAACTCTGTGGAGCTCTAGTCTACCCTGAAATACAGCTCTATTCTACCCTGAAATATTGATTAAACGGCCACTGACGTTTTATTCTCTCTTGTTTTAATCTGAATCCAAGAGTTTGATTGAGGCAACAGTGAATGAACTCCACTGCTAAAGGAAAAGTTAGAAGTTCATGTTCACCTCAAGGCAATGCAGAAGAAAGTCCTGGAAATCTGCTTTTGGAAAATCCTCCACTGGAAGTCCCGTGGAGCACAGCTCGACTCTGACATAAGTGAGGCTGCTCTGAGTCTGCGTTGGCTTGACTGCTGTGAGATTTTCATTTATTTACTGCCAATTTTCAGACCTTCTGAATTAGCTCATCTACCCTTAATCCTGAAACCATCCTAAACATAATTTAATCTTACTTTAATGATTCAAAAAGCATGTTGAGGCCCTGTACTAATCAGAGTCATGGTTATGAATATCAGAAGTTAATATTGAAGAAATGCAAAAGTGCTCACAAAAGAACTGGGTGAAGGAAACTGCAGACAGCCGTGTATGGGGATGTCTCTGTGAGGGTGCAGGTATGACTGTGTGAAAAGGGACATGTCCAAGCGTGGTATGACACCAAGTCTAGCCCAGCGAGTGGTGACATCTGCCATGTTCAATTAATGACCCGGCCAAGCAGCCTCTCCCCCTGTCTCCTGTCAGCTCCTACACATCCCAAAAAGAACTTGGTCTTTGCAAGCTTGGCCATCAGTTGTGAGGATGTGGAGTTAAGGAGAGAATTCATTATTCTGCCCAGGAAAGGCTTAAGAGTCAAAGACTTGCTGTCGTTGAGTACTGTCCAGTCGGAACCTACCCAGAGCTGACCCTCCAGGAGGTTTTCAGAGAGAGTAAATCACATGGGAGACTATCCATCCTTCTCCCATGGATTTAAATTGCATGCCTTTGTGATTGCAGTGCAGTTCCTTACCACTAGGCCACCAGAGCTCCTACAAATGAGTTCTCTGTAATTTGTAAAGGAGACAACAGTACAAGAGAGGAGGGGAGAGAAACAAGAGAGCCTTGTTTGGAAGGAAAGGAGGAAATGGTCAGAGTCAGGTACTGTGTGTGTGTGTGTGTGTGTGTGTGTGAGAGAGAGAGAGAGAGAGAGAGAGAGACAGAGAGACAGAGAGACAGAGAGAGAGAGAGGAATTAAGAACATCTATCTCCTTGAACTGGACTCAACTCATTGCTGTCAAGTTGGAACCAACTCAGAACTGATCTAACAATGTGTCCTAGTGTGTTGTCAGAGTTTGTGAGGATGGCACAGGATACGATAGGGTTCAGATCAATTGTTCATAGGGTCACCATGCGTCTTACTTGATGCAACGGCACCTAACAACAATATGCAATGAATGACTTGCAAGAGTAAAATAGGCACCAATGAAGCAAAGGACACATTCTGCTTCACCCTGAACTTTCTCAAGAGTGAGGAAATTACGATATATTCTCACAATGGAATACCATGCAGCTCGCAGGAGCAATAATTTTGTAAATTATTACCAACCATGGGAGGGACTAGAGAGTGTTATGCTAAGTGAATGAACTAACTTAGTCTCATAAAGAGAAATACTGTATAAGACCATTATTATAGAATGAGTGCGAGGATCCAAGGAGGGGTGGGGGGAGCTTAATCTTAGGGTTGCATCATTTAATGGGTGGAGGGAGGGGTGGGGAAAGGAGAGGGGAAATACCGATGTGAAAAACAAGGTATGTGAACTTTGTAAGTAAACCAGTATTTTTTTAAAAAAATGTCTCCACCTCAGAAACTCACATAACCATGGCAAGGACCCTTCATGCCAGCCTGCATCAAGAGTGTCACATTGGGGGAGATTGGCCACTTCTTATGTCCTTTAGCGCAGCCATCTCCATCCAGATACTAACATACTGGGTGGGGGATGTGTGTGTATCACTTTATTATAAATTCGTTACCTTACAGTTCTTCTTTATATTATTGATTGAGTCAATATACTATTGACTGATTTGTTTTGAAAGCCCATGCATACCTAAGATATTTGTGAATTTTCATTCAGGCTAACAAAGGGACCACTATAAAATGTATTTTCGTTTTCTAGTTTTTCTAGTTTCTAGTTTTCTGGTGTATCAGAAAAGACCACAAGTGGGTGACTTTAAAGAGCAAGAAATTTACTCCCCCCCCGACCCCAAGTTCTAGATGCTAAGAGTCTAAATTATAATCTCAACCAGTCAGTTCTTTCCTTGTAAATAGTCCAGAACCTTCCTCGGATCCTTGGCTTACAGTCATTCCTTACACGGCACTCATCTCCCACATATGTCCAAGTCCATTGCTTGTTTTCCTATAATTTAGAAGTGATCAGAGTTAGGATCCAGCCTACACTGTCCTGACCTCAACCAATGGCTTGATCATTACACTCAATTGCAATATGGAAGGTGATTACATTACATTATGTTAAATAGTCACATTATGTTACATCTCTAGGTTCGAGGATTAGGATTCCAACATGGTTTTGATAGAAAGGAGATGTTGGGTAGAGCTGAGAACCACAGACACACAGGCTACTGTCCACACACACTAGGAAAGCTTCCTGGATGGCCCCCCCATCAGCCACTCCGGCCTCCCTGTTTACCACCCCTCCCAGCTGGCCCCCTGGACTCCAGCTGCTCACGACACTCAGCACCATGGAAACAGCGCGGCTCCAGCCAACCATGTGATTGTGCACACTCCTCCTGCCTTGGAGACTGGCTCCCTCTCTCCACGCCGCCTGAAGCGCTGCTCCCACCCTTGCTTATGCTTCACACAGAACTGCTACAAGATGACAGGTTGACGTCCACCTGCCTGACATGCTCCTGGAGACCAATTCCCACCTCGCAGCCTGTGACTCACCATTAGGTCTCCCAGGAAAGCAAGTGACTGATGGTGATGTTACTGGGCAGACCTGACTACGTGATGTGTGTAATATATAGGCAATGGGCCAGTCCTTGGACACTTCTTAGCACAAATTGCCTCATAATTGGAGTCACACTCGAGGTTGAGAACTTTGAGTCTGGATGGGAGGAGGGTAGAGGCACCCCCTCCTCCAGCTCTCGAGGCCCCTTCTTTGGGCTGCCTTCCCCTCCCATCCATCCCATCCCCATAGCCATCTAGGACTTTGCCACCTCAGCATGGCACCAGACCAACATGTCAAACACCCATGGTCCAAATGGCCAGTTATTTAGCAAAGCTGACCAAATTTACTAGGAACTCTTGCTTCTTTGAACTATTTAAAATGTTGTCAGAAATCTGTGTCAGATGAGAGAGTCATAATAGCTTCTGAAGATTACAGTGGGACTGTAGTTGCCCTCTGTTTGACTGGAAAGGGAAGAGCAGGAATTAAGTACTCTTGGCTGTGGAATGACAGTGATGTGTCAGGATTCAGCCCAGCTGGTACAGGAGGAGATTGAAGGGCAGAAATAGGCAGGAACTGGGGCACAGGTGCAGAGGCCAAGGGCAGAAAGTGGGGAAAATTATGGGTGAAAGGAGAGAACCTATCAGAACTCAAGACCTCAAGACCCTGCAGCTCTGAGTCCCCACGACCCTGCAGAGCCCTGAGAATCCATGTGTCGGATGTAAAGCAACTCCTCAGAGGAGCTGGTTGTCAGGGGTTTATTTTAAATTTCCCCATAAAGGGGCATTTTGACAAAGAGCACCAGTAGCCTAGTTGGTTATGTGTTGGGCTGCCAACCAAAAGGTCAACAGTTCAAATCCACTGGCACTCCAAGGAAGAACAATGAAGTAGTCTCCTCTCATTAAAATCTAAAGCCTTGGAAATAAACTCAACGGAGGATGACCCTGAGTAGAAGTCATGACAGTGTTTTATTCTATGGGGGAAGTAAGGTGTCTGAGCCCCACTATGAGAACAGGTGTAAGGAAGAAGGTATGTGGGGGTAAAGGACTGGGTGGATCAAAGTAACTTCCCCCAAAGGGCAGTAGACAAAAAGATTCTGCTCCAGGCCAGGTATGGAATATGTATTATGAAAACAAAAGAATTGCACTAAAGATTGTAGCGGGAAGATATAGTGTGTACATACATGTATATGCCTCTGTGTATCTGAGCCTGGTGAAATTAATCATTTGGTGACTTGGCAACCAGTCATGCTGACTTCAGGATTAGATACTCTGAGGCTTTCCTGACATGCTGGCAAATGAATCCAGATCTCACTGGAGGCATTAGATGATAAAATGGGAGATGGGCCGACAGGGGCATCCTTTAGTCATGAAAACGTAGCACAAAGAAGAGTCTCAAGAGTCATGGCTGATCCATGCTGTTGTTCTTGTGGGCTGTTGAGTCAGAAATGACTCATAGCTGACCCTCAGTGCGTTTTCAGAGGCAGTAATCGCAGGGGAGGAAATTGCCCATCCTTCCATGGAGACGCCAACTCCTAAACAAGAAACTTGAAGTGCTGTAGCCCACGGTGTGGCATCTGCCTGCCGAGGGAGGCAGGGGGTCCAAGCCCCTGAGTCTAAGTAGTTTCTGGTGTTCTCGTCCGTCACTGAAAATTTCCCTACTGGGAGACAGATGTGTCAACCTGTCTTAGTTGATTCAATTAAACATTTGATTCATCCAGCTCCCCTTGTGCTGATTGAAAACATGACAAGCAACCTTCTGGTTAGAATCTGGTCTTGCAGGTAAGCCTGGACGGTGACAGTGAGTTGGCTTTCTGGAGCTGACCCTACTCCTTGCATGCTCAGTGACAGAACAGAAAAATATTCCTTTTTTTAGGGCATTGACCAAAGCAAGTGTATGACTCTGCCAGGTACAGGGTGGGAATAAGCCCCAGAAGGTGCCCACTTGGGAGTCCTTGCCTGCCTAGGGGTGCAGCCTACCCTCCTGGGTCCATGTGTTGAGCAGCGTGGTCACTCTCCACACAGCCCTGCAGCCAGGGGGCTTCCATGTTTGTCTCTCACTCAGTTACAGCCACAAGGCAGGACGTACAGCTTGCTCATCCTCTGCCCCAGCACCTGGAACCCCAGCTGAAAATAGTGCCTGACACCTTTTCTTTCCACTTATCAGCGAGATAGTTCTGACTCATAGCATCTCCCTATGTGTGAGAGCAGAACGATGCTTACTCCACAGGGTTTTCAGAGGCTGCTATTTTGGAATTAGATGTCCACGGCTTTCTGCCTCGGTGCCTCTGAGTGGACTGGAACCAGTCAGTAGTTGAGTGTGTTAATCATTTGCACCATCCAAGGACTCCTCCTGCCACACGGTTGCTGATATTTAGGGTGCATTGAGTGCGTTATGACTGCTAGCAATCCTCTGTACAAGAAAACGAGACACGAGCCAGTCCTGGGACCTTTTAATAATTACTGCTATGTTTGAGCCTTAGTCATAAAGAGACGTCTTTGCTTTTTAACAGTTTATAGAAGTCTTTTGAAGCAGATCTTTCCAATGTGATGTGCTGTCTGATTTCTTGACTGCTGCTTCCATGGGTGTTCACTGAAGAGCCAGATAAAATGAAACCCTTAACAATTACAATTTCTTCTCTGTTTAATCATGATGAGATAAATATAACACTGGCAACAGAGGATATGGAGTACGTTTTCCTATAGACGCAAAGGGTCTGGTGTGAGAATGAAGGGGCAAAGGAAGCTAGAATCTGGATTCTGCTGCTATAAGGTGCTGTCTGGTTGATTTTCACTCAGTTCCACTTGCCTGAGCACAACCACTTCCTTGGGCTTTCTAGGCTGTCATATTTACAGTGCTAAAGAGGAAGGGTGTCACTTTAAAGACTAAGGAGCACTCAACAAAAACCAGGCTGTTTGCAATTGCTTCATACACATGTGAAATTTAGAGAAGCCATAAGAAAGATTAAAGAAGAACTGGTGTCTATACCTTGTACTGTTCACCAAGAATGCTGAAATACGCCATGGATATTCAAAAGAACAAACCTATCTTGGAAGAAGCTTAGTGAGAATTCTCCTTAGAGGGAAGGTTGGTGAGACTTTGTCTCACATATTTTGGGAATGGCATAAGATTCTCACCACTAGGCCAACTGGCAGCATCAGGATGGATGGTGAAGAGATTGAGATTGTTCACAGCTTTAATTTGCTTGGCTCCACAGTCAACGGTCTTGGCATCAGCAGCCAGGAAATTAAAAGACATATTGCGATGGGAAAGTCAGCTGTTAGGGACCTCTCCAAAGTACTGAAGAGCAGCGGTGTCATTCTGGAGACAAGGTGCGCCTGACACAGGCCATGGTCCTTGCAATCATTTGTTATGCATCAGAGAGTTGGACAATGACTAAGGAGGACAGAAGGAGAATTGATGCCTTTGAGCTGTGGTGCTGGAGAAGAGTATTGAATGTACCATGGACTGCTAAGAAAACAAACGGGTTCATCCTTGAGAGGGTTAAACTGGGCTACTCCTTGGAGGCAAGGATTCTGAGGCTTCATCTGGCATACTTTGGACATGTTGTAAGGAGGGAACGGTCCTTGGCAAAGGACATCATGCTTGGGAGAGTGGAGGGATGGCACAAGAGGGGAAGACCCTTTATGAGGTGGATTGATTCGGTGACTGGGGTAGGTGTGTTGGAGACAGTGAGATTGGCACAGGACAGAGCAGGGTTTAGGGCTGTTGTACCTAGGGTCGCTATATGCAAGCAACTCGATGGCACATAACAACAACAACATCAGGAGGGGCGGGTCCCTGGAGAAGGGTATCCTGCTTGGAAAAGTACAAGGTTAGTGAAAGAGAGGAGAACTTTCAACATGAAAGCCACAGTGATGGCAACAGTGGGTTTAAGCACAGCAGAGGTTCTGAAGATGGCGCAGGACAGGGCCTGGCTGCTACGACCTGGAGCCAACCGCCAACAACTATCTTTACGGGAGTAGATTGCCAAGGCTTTCTCCTGCAGAGTCACTGGCCGGGTTAAAACCTTTCTGTTAGCAGCTGAGCACTTTACCATTATACCACCAGGACTCCTGAACGTTGGTGCTTTTTTTTTAATTCTCCACTGAGCTTTCCTGAAACAAACGTTTCCTGCCCCACTCCTCCCTCATCTGCACACCGCCTCCTGACCCCTCTGCCTGCCTAGAATCAAAGAGGCCTTTTCTTTCTTTCTTTATCCCTGCTTCTTCTTCCCCTCCTCTCTTCCTGAGAGCCTCCATGGGGAGCCAGCTTGGCCTGACCGCCTCCAAGCCTGTCTCCGGTCAGTGAGGAGCCTGGCATCTCTGGTCTGGAGCAGCAGGCAGGACACAAGCTCCTACACAAAGAACATCGTTCTCTGAGCCCCAGCTCACCCTCCTCCCCCCGCCACACAGCAGCTGGCTTCCAGGGGACTCAAATGACTGCCAGACTCCTGGGACCTGAGCTGGTCGAGAGTGAATTCTACTGAGTGATCCATAGCGACAGAGGAGCCTAGGGGCCTGGGAAGCTCAGCAGGATTGTGTCTGTGGTGGGCCAACTTCACTGTGAGAAGGGTGGTAGGTCTGGGGGACATTGACTGTGTTCTGCCCCTCATCTCTCCTGGTCACTTGTCTCACTGTGACTTTCTTTTGTGGCCTTCCTGACCACGTGGTGCACTCTGCTCATTCTTAGGCCTCCATCTTCCCAGATCGACCCGCTCTCCCCACCTCTCCCACCTAGCTACTCGAAGTTGTCAGACACACTGTGCAGCACCTGGTCTGTCCTGTGATTTCTGTTGCCCTCTGCTTGCAGTACCCTCTCCATTCATCCATCTGGCTGGCTTCTCAGCCTTCCCACCTCAGCTTTGAGTCATGGCTTCCCAGAAAGCCTCCCAGCTCATGTCAGTGCATGGAGTATGCTTTGCAGCCCCAGTGGTCCCAGGATCCTTTCACACACAAATTGATAGTTGTAAAGTTTGGACATTCTAGATAAAACTTTGTCTAGTAACATTCAGATTCTATTTTAGGGGCAAGAATACATGATACCTAGTGCTGTGTTTCTATCAAATATTATATGGTCTCTGTCCATAATTTCCTTAGGGGTTAAAAAAATTATATTATTCTCTTAGTCTTCCTACAAAGACATACATCTCCTCATTGATCACTTGTTTAGCCTGGGGTCATATGGGAAAGCAAGGAAATGCTTGATTCTTTCTCTCAATTCTGAGTTTCCAATAAAAGGAGTAAGTTTCCTCACACCCTCCAAGAATAACCATTCCATTATTGACTAGAGCCTGGACCCTCACCTGTCTTTCTATGGACCTATTATTCATTTAGGCATGTGGTTTGAATCCACCAGCTGTACTCTAAAGAAAAGAAAGACCCAGAGAACTGTGGAAAGATTCATGGAAATTAAGAGTAACAAGGAGAAAGTGAAAAAAGTCTGATTATGATGTGGGTATTGAAGTTAATATTACAGAACAAAATGTGTATGAACTGTTGAATCAGAACTTAATTTGCTTTGTAAACCTTCATTTAAATCTTAATAAAAAAGAAAAAATATTACTAGTGAGTGGTTTCTCTCTCATATTTATATGGTGTGTGGCTGAGATTATGAGGCATTTGATTTACATTACATATTACATTAATATGCAATTATTACTTTTATTAATGATGAAATTGTCCCATTTTTGACAAGTAGGATCCTTTTTCAGATGACTATCCTGCCTTCAGGCTGACAAGATGTGCCAGGCTTTTCTCCTACATTTTGTGACACAAAACTGGAGTCACACAGGTGTGTTGTTTTTGTGGTGTTTTTTTCCCCCCATAAAGCTCAGATTTCTATTTTCTGGATAATAAGTGTTTCTCAAAAACTCATTGCCTTCAAGGCAGAACTGACTCAAGACTGACCCTCCAGTCTGTTTTCCAAGGCTGCACACGAGATAAGTGCTCAGTATTCTTCCACAGAGCCGCTGAAGGAGCCACTAGAGAGATGGTTAGCAGTGCAACTCTCAACACTCTGTGCCAACAGAGCTAGTGGTTCAAATCCACCAGCCGCTCCTCGGAAGAAAGATGGACAGTCTCCTTCCATGCAATTCACAGTCCAGAAAACCCTCCAGACAGAAAGCTATGCGTTGGTTCCAACTCAGAAGCAATGAGTTACTGAGATAATTAGGGCGCAATGCTGATGCTCTCACAAAGAACTTAAAATAACCAAAGTACAGAATTCTCACTTAGGAGCTCAAGTGAAAGGTCTCAGATTGATGGGATGTTTCCACAACACCAGAGACTTCAGCTCCTTCTCTCTTGGAACTTCAAGGTCTTTAACACACGCTCCCAGCTTGTGACCTAAGCCCTAGGTCCTAACATCACATTCTCATGCTGGTCAGCAGGAAGGATGGAAAAGAAAAGAAAGAGAAATGGAAGGAGGTAAGGAAACTCCGCAGCTGGATTTGCTCCCCCTGGAGGCCGATCCAGTCTCTTGTTCATCTTGGAGCAGAAGAGCAAGGTGCCAGAGCTGTGGAGACCTTGTGGCGTTAACACTCTGCATAACTTTGACCAAGTCATGTCCCCTTCCCTGGGAAATTATTCTGGCTTCAGGACATTAAGAGCACAGGTCCTGAGCCAGTCCAGAGGTGAATACAGGAAAAGAGGGACTTACAGCTTTAAGGCTGTCATCCTGCCCCTTAATGAAGTCTACGTGCCAGCTGTCGCCCCGCCAGGTCCTCTGGCCAGCAGTCCCTGTGGTGTGTGGACTTGGAAGGCATATTGCAATAATAAGACGTGTTTATTTGAATACGAAGGTCAGGGAGTTAAGTAGTTGGTATTCCAATCGTATAGAGTCGTTTGCACAGTGTCACTAATAATTAAAGGGGGTTTTGACTAATCTAGTTGCTCTTCCTAAATATACTCCACTCAAAAAAAACTCATCAAAGCAGCAAAGTAATCTTTGAGGTTATTAATCTCCTCTGCTTCACAGCTGGGGCAAATTTATTTGCTTGAATTAGCATGTAATAAACTTATAATAAAGCTTCCAGAGCCCCCGCTCGGTGGCAGGCAGCTCCGTGTAATGGGTAGTTATGTCTAGGAAACAGGGTACTAGTCCTAGGATGGGGAGCACTGGTGGTGTAGTCCATGTGGAGTTGCACTGCTAACTCAAAGGTCAGTGGTTTGAATTCACCAGATGCTCTTTGGAATAAAGATGGGCAGTCTCCTCCCATGTACATTACAGCCTTGGAAATGCACTGGGAGGTCAGCTAGGGTTTGGAACCGGGGGGGGGGGGGGAGACACCCCTTCTGAGAGTGCTGCAGATGGAAGGGAACTTTGTAGTCTAGTAGATCCCGACTCCAATCAGCGTTGAGCTGCACTGATTGGCTCCATCGGCAGCTGCTTGCTTAGTTTCATTTCCTGGTTCTCCTCTGATGATGCTCATGCCATCCTCCCCATATCTGCCCTTTCTCACTGCCAAGGTGAGGAGTCTGAAGCCCAGAGAGAGAAAGGAAATGTTCAGCCACATAGTAGATAGCTGGTGGGACCCAGATGAGAGTCCAAGTGAGAGCTGTGACACCGCAACTGCCACTGCTCTCTCTGTGGCTGATAGTCCTCTGGTCCTGCCGATAGGGAGCCCTTGTCTGCCCCTTGACTCCTCCTTTACCTGCCCTTTCTTTCTGTCTCTTCCCTAAACAGCAGTCCCACCAAGACCTGACTACCTTCCCCACATCTCCATTCTCCAAGCAGGTGTCACTCTTCTGTGCTATTGTGCAAGCTGGTCTGAACAGCCCAGACCATGACCAAGAGCTCAGTATCTCTGGCAACAATCTCTGAACACAGCAAGAGCTTCAGGAAGAGTGCAGACTGTGCCCTTCGTGGGTGCACAGTTCATACCGAGCATCAACCTCAGATGGGGACACAGAAGTCTCTTCTGTTTCTGCCACCTCCCTTTTCCTTTCTTCCCAATGTCCTTCCCGAGGGAGCCAGTTCCACCTGGTCTTAGCTCTTTCAGGTTGCAACGATGGTGATGTTTCTTAGTCTGCCATCTAGAAGAGGGCCCTGCTTTTATAGGAGCAGTTACAGGACAACCTTTGTGGTGATCACAGCGACCACCTTATATCACAGCATCATTTTAATGAATGGTTGCTGTTGTTGTTAAGTGCCATCAAGTTACTTGCAGCTCATAGCGAGCCTATGTACAACAGCCATAAACTCTGCTCTATCCTGAGCCAATTTCCTTGTCTCTAATACACCTACCCTTATTGCCCCCATCACTGAGTCAATCCATCTCATCAAAGGTCTTCCTCTCCAGTGCTGTCCCTCCACCCTCCCAAGCATGATGTTCTTCTCCAAGGACTGGTCCCTCCTTGCAACATGCCCAGTGTATATCAGACAGAGCTTCAGAATTTTTGTCTCCAGTTAATAGATGGTATTATTGTTCTTAAGTGCCATTGAGTCACAGGCAACTCAAAGCGACCCTATGAACGAAAGTCCTGGACACCTCTTGTATGACTTTCCTCCTTTCTCCAGGTTCACAGGGTTTCCTGAAGCAAGCTATTGTGGAAGTGGATGCTCCTCCTGCTTCCAAGCTTGTTTTACTTGGGGAGCTTCACCAAACACTGTCTACCATGGGTAACCATTCTCGCATTCGACTCATAAGTGTCACAGTGTTCAGCTTCAGAGAAACCACGAGTTACCTCTGTACAGCAAGTGGACATACCAGGGTTACACAACTTAGAAGAGTGTTTCACGAAAAACAATTCAAAGCAGGCCTGAGGGCCGTGGAGTAGAGTCACCCACCTTTGTCTTGGGAGCATGGCTTTCTGTCTACTAGGCCAGCTGCTCACACTCGCTCACGTTCTCTCTCTCTCTCTCTCTCCTGTTGGTGGTGGTGGTGGTGTTAAGTGCCGTACCAAAAAAAAAAAAAAAGCCAACAAACCACCACCACCAAAACTTCATTCAGAAAGCATGACAAGTACGGAGGAAGAGGAGCAGACAGACAGCATTGTTCTGTCACACACATAGATTTCCACATCTTCCCTATCCTCCTCCCATTTCCCTTCATTCTCAGCTCCCTCATTCTCGTCCTTTCAGTCCCCGCCTCATCCTTTCCTCTCCCAGATCCTCACCTACAAATCCTTTAAAAAAAAACACCTTTTTATTTTATATTGGTTTCTACACATAATTTGTAGACATTATGTTTCGCTTATATACATCTGATGGCCTAGTGGCAAGATGCTGCTATGCAATCCCGAAGGCTTGTGGTTCGAGGCCACCAGCTGCTCTCTAAGAGAAGGATGGGCAATCTCCTCCCCTGTGATAAACTACCTCTGAAAACTCGCTTGGGGGCCAGCCATGGTCAGTTCCAATTCTACAGTACACAACAACAACTATAACTCTTTATACCGTAATCCCTCACACTCCATATTCTCATGGGCTAACCTCTCATGCCCTTTCCTCATCCTCAATTCCCCAACCCTACCCCATATCCTCATCTCTATCCCTAACCCCCATCTGCCTTCTCTTCAATTTCCTTACTCGTATATCCTCATCCCCTTCCTCTCCTCATTCTCTGACCTCCTCGCCCCGCAATTCCCATCATTCCAGTCTTTCATTCCCTCATCCTCCATCTCCCCATTCCTCCCACCACTTTCTCCCTTTTTCTTTTAGGTTTTGGAAGAGAACAGAAAAAGAGCAGCAACTCAACACCCTGAAACTTTTCTTTATACACTTCTAGGATATTGGCTTGATTGACACCCTTCTAGCAAGGTTCACCCTCATAGCACTCCCAAAGTCACTGTCACTTATCACAATAGTTTTTCCTCAAGCAACGAACAGTAAAATTGCAGTAAGTAATTATTGGAATCTTGAAACTTTAAATTGTTAAGAGCCATGTAAAGAGGCCAAGTTCTTTCTTTGAAGGCCAGAAAGAGGAAGTGACTTGCCTAAGATCACATAGCTACAGAGCTTGGGGCCACCACTCGAACTCCACGTCCTGGCCTATCCTTCCTTCATACCTCATCCCTCAGCACCAAGGTGTCTAGTGGGTTGACACCAGACTGCAAAAGTGACTTTATTTTTTTCTTTTATTATTTTTTGTATGTGTGTACCATCAAATCAGTCTGACTGGTACAGGAGGAGATTGTCCCTCCTTCTCCAGCAGAGCATTAGTGGATTCGAACCACACACCTCTGGGATTGCAGTGAAGCTTCTTACCACTAGGCCACCAGAGCTCACCAAAAGTGTCTTTATTTTTTCAAAAAGTAGATCTTGCAGTTGTACTTATGGGAGGGCTCAAGATGACATCACACTGGTTAAGATGAACCCAAAGATCATTGAGAATATTCTTATAAGAAACAGTCAATGGCAGGCAGACACAGAGAATCTCATGTCAGGATGGAGGCAGAGACTGACAGGATGCAGCGACAAGCCAAGGCCTGCCAGCACCCACCAGAAGCGAGGAAGATGCAAGGAAAAGCTCTTGCCTTGAACCTTCAGAAGGAGCAGGACCTACTGGCATCTTGAAATACGGCCTCTAGAACAGTGACAATATAAATTTAGGCAATCTTTAACTACCAAGTCTCTGGCGTTAGGGTTCCCGTAGGTACCCGGGCCTGTTCGTTTGCCTTCTGCAATCTAAGAAGGTTACTTCACAAAATGAATGCTGCAAGAATGGAGAAAGGATAGTCAGCACAGACAAAAAGTTAAAGACAGAGAACCGTTTAGAAAGAGAGACACTCTCAGAAGTTAAGACTGGGCCTACCTTGAGAGATCAAAGTAGAAAAGTAGACACTGACCCTTTCTGGGACTCTCAGTTATATAGGCCGTGGCACCTGCTGTTTGGTTGAAATAGCCACATCCTCTGCAGTGGCGGGCTTTTTGGTAAGTCTTGTTGGTCCTTGCCAACTGGGTCTGTTGTTGGACTGCACTGATTGGCTCCATGGGCAGCTGCCTGATTTCTCTTCCTGGTTTTTCTCTGATGATGCTCTTGGCATCTTCTTTTGTTCAAATCACCATTTGTTGTGGTGGTTCTAGGATACTAGCCTACTGTCTCAGGGACATGTGATGAGGGTCCCCTCTCTACCAATCAACACAGTGTCCTGTGTATCATGTGTCTACATGTTTATTCCTAGAAAGAAAATTAGACTCAATTTATGCAAAGCCAGAGAAGTTCTGGTCTTTTCCAAAGAATTCCTGTCTTCAGGCAGATAGTCTCAGGTTAAGGATCACAGGGCAATTATAGAGTCCCTGGCAGGCATCTTGGAGGTTTGCAGAGAGGGAAGCTGGAGCATTGGAGGTTAGTTCTCGTCCTGATTTTCAGAAAAGGAAAAAAAAACCAAACCAACCAAACAACAAAAAACCCAGCAAATCCCAGTAACAACATTCTGGTGAGCTCGACAACGATCCCAGGCAAAATTATTGAGTTGAGGGACTTAAGGGAAGAGAAAGTCACAATCCCACAAAACCAAGAATGAGCCATGCTTCGCTGAATTTGTGCCTTCATAAAGAAATGCAGGAAACTAGGAAAGGACTGACAGGTTGCCTTTAACAAAAGGTGTGGTGGTCGCAGTGAGACATTTGTCAAAAGCGCCCGGGCCCTGTCTGTGGCCTGCCCTTGGCATAGGGGCAGTGGAAGCATCAACAGGACAGGGGCAGTCCCATCACTCCAGCCATACCCCAGGGCTCAGCCAGGACCAGGTCTGCTCGGCCAGCTCTCTCAACAACGCGGATGATGCAGAAGGGAAGGCGCGCTTATCAAATCTGCGGGTGACACAAAGCCGGAGGGATTGTTAATAGAAAAGATGGCAAGAATCAAGATTCAAAAATATCTTGACAGGTGGAAATAATGGGCTGAAAACATATAAAAAGGATAAATGTAAATTCCTACATTTGGCTTTAAAAAAAAAGCTTTCGTAAACATCAGATGTGAGAAATGGGGTTTTAAAGAGTTTGCGGGAAAGGCAGCAAGTTAAGAGACAATAGGGCCTGACCAGCGGTCAGATCAAGAGAAGCAAGAGGCAATAGCTCGCACGTACCAGGCCCTGCTGCAGGTGCTATGACGGCATTGCGAGGAGCCTTCCGCTTCTCTACCCAACCTCACTTTTATGAAAGATGTACATTAGTAACTGTTATCGATGACTGGAAGAAATCAAGAGGCTTGTCGATTTAACCAGGAAAAGACCAAAAGTGAAAGTATCTTACAGCATTTGTTTTGCAGGGAAGGATTAAAGGGGGCAGCGCCCTGAACAGTGGGAGTAGCGTCACCGTCACCGAGCTCTGTCCCTGGAACTACCCTCAGCAACAAGCCGCCCGAGCTCCCCGCTGTGCAACCTGTAACTGACTCAGTCACTGCCTTCTAGTTAGAACTGACGCACAGCGGACCCTCCTTTCGGGATTCTGAGGCTCTAAATCCCATGGAGGTTGCCCCTCTTTCTCGAGCAGAGCTGCTTGTGGGCTCGAACTGTCAGAGAAGCTCAATGTTTGGGTTAACAGTGCAAGTTCCCATGGACTCTGCCACCAGAGCGCACCATGTGAAAGCTGTATTCTGGTGTTATTTAAGTTTTATATGCTGTTTGTTATGATTTGGTGATGGTTGTTGTGGTTGTTGTTATGTGTACGTGTCCCATATAAATGAATGGTAATTGCTTCTTTGACTTTTTGTTTTATAGTAACATTCAACTTTTAAATACCAGTAGACACCTATGCACCACACCGTTCCTATGAGGCAGGCACTATTGCTGAGCTTATTTTACAGATGAGGAATCTGAGGCTCTGTGCTATTATTGAATATTTAAATGACTCATAATTAACTATTAAATAATTTTGATGAGTTATTGGTGTTAAGGTACAAAGTGACGGGGCCAGAATGTGACCTCTGGTCTTCCTTGGCCAGGGGCTCTCTCCCTGTCTTGCCCCAACAGTAAATATTTTTTTTTCAAAGAGGTTGCCTTATAACTGGCAAAAAATGTATATTTTATTTTTCTCACACAACTCTGGGTTTTCCTGCCAACAGTAAATCTTGATTCATCTAAAAGCAGTTCAAACTCACCAGCTGTTTCAATGGGAGAAAGATGGATAATCTCTCATGGGATTTACTGCCTCTGAAAATCTGTTGGAGGGTCAGCTATGAGCCTGTTTGACTCCACTGTACTCAACACCACCATTCTCCTCATCTGGTAGCTCTGGTGGCTCAGGGTAAGGAATCACATTGCCAGTGCAAAAGAAAGAGGTTTGAATCCACCAGCTGCTCCATGGGAGAAAAATGAACCATCTCCGCTCGTGTGATTTAACTGCCTCTGAAAACTCTCTGGAGGTTGGCTATGGGCCAGTCTGACTCTACGGCACACAACAATAATCTCCTTGTCAGGGAGCTCTGGTGGTCGGCTGGGTAAGGGGGTGGACTGCCATCTCAAAAGCAAGCGGTTCAGACCCACCAGCTGTTCTGTGGGACAAACATGAGTAATCATGATTTATAGCTTCTGAAAACCCATTGAAGAGCCAGCAATGAGTTGGTTTTGACTAGCTAGCCATGAGTTTGAGAGCTCTGGGGGTTTTTTTGTTTGTTTGTTTGTTTGTTTTAAATCTTCTTGTCAAATGTGAAATATGAGGACAAGTATGTTGAAATAGCTTTCAGCAAAGTTGTTTTATTTTTTTTTATTTTTTTAGTGTTTTGGGGTTTTTTGTTTGTTTGTTTTGCTTTCTTGAAAAGAATCGCTGGAAACACATTCAACAACTATGTATTAAGTATTCACTGTGTACATAGTGAGTTCTGATAGCAAGTTACGCTACTAAAAAGTTAGAGGCTTGAATCCATCAGCTACCGTTCCCTCTTATAAAGGTCTAGCTTCTCAGAAGCATGTAGGAAGGTCGCCATGAGTCAGAATCAACTTGACCTCAATGAAGATTTGGGTATTTGCAAGGTGCCAGGCCCAAAGACTTAGCACAGGGTTCAGTAAACAGCTTCTAAAGGGCCACATGGTATTTTCAGCTCCACAAATCACATGTTCTCTGTCTCAACTAAGTTCTGTTTAGCAGAGTAAAAGCAATCATAGATAATATGTAAACAAATGACCATGATAGTATCCCAATAAAAACAGGTGGTGAGTTGGGTTTAGCCTGCTGACCACAGCTTGTCACTCCTGACTTGGACATAGAGTTGGAGAAGTTGGTTGAAGTAGAACTTTGAATATCAGGAAGAGCATGAACTTCACTGAATGGTTGGTGAGACTTTCAGAAAGTGTTTACACCAGAGAGCAATGACCTCAACGTGGGTGATAAAGAGCTTGGTTGATCAGGAGCCACCTTAGCCAGGTGTCATCAATATGTCTACCACGTCAAACACTGTTCTAGGCACCAGGGAAAAGAGGGCAGCAAAAGTAGCCCAGGCACATGCCTTCGGGAGCTTATATTCTACCAAGGACAAGACCTCGTGATCCCGCCCCGATCTTCCTCTCCAGCCTTATCTCTGCCCTACTGAACCAATCACAGTCCCCAAGTGTCCTTTCCCGCTTTTGCAGTGGCCAGTCGCTCTTCCAGGGATATCCTCACTCCACCTCACCCACCTGCAGAAGACCTCCGAGTCCAGCCTCACTGCTCTTCTGTGAGTCTCCTGCTTTTATGGTCCAGTTTCCCTCAGTGGAAGATGGGCCAGTCCCTCTTCTAGAGACGAGTACTGACTATCCTGTGGGCTGCAAAAACCCCCAAACTTATCTGTCTTGGAGGAAAATGCAACCAGGTTGCTCTATAGAGGCAAGGATGGTGAAACTTCATTCCACATACTTTGAGTGTATTGTCAGGAGTGGCCAGTCCTTAGAAAAAGACATCACACTGGGGAAAATACAGGGTCATAGAAAGAGAGGAAGACCCTTAATGAGATGATCGGCACAGGGACTGCAGCAATGGGTTTGAGTAAGATGGAGATTGTGGCGATGGTTCAGGACAGAGCAAGGCTCCCAACTGTTGTGCATAGAGTCACTCTGAGTTGTCATTGACTCCATGTCTCCTAACAACAAACCCTCTAGTTCCCCCAGCATTCTGTACCTACCTTAGCCCAAATGCTTCTCCCACGGCGTTGGAATTACTTTGCCTGTAATCTATCTCCACTGCAGGGCTTGAGACTTCCCCAGGTACCGTGTCCCCAGCATCTAGCCGGCCAGCTAGTACATCAGAAGTGTTCAACAAGTGTTGTTGAAGGATTGAGAGAATGAATGGGAGCATCCTTGGGAAAGAAGAAGAGTTGTGTCAGAAGAGAGAGGCCTAGGAGGAAAGCCGCCAGTTACCTTTAGGGATCAAATGCTTGAAGATACAAGGGATCTTATTAGTGAGCTTAAAACTCTTGTCCAAAATTATTTGTCGAATGCGAACAATAATACAGTGGCTCCCTCTCTGAGACAGCGCGGTGAGGCTCCTTTGTCTGATTAAGGGCTGTCGGGAGTGATTGATGGGCTCCCACCGGACAGCAGAAACCGCTCTCCTCCTGACAGCGCGGATGATAGCTGAGCGGAAACTGACCCTGGCTGACACCCTCATCTTAAAACAGCTCTGTTTCCCTGCGGCCCAGATAAAATAGCTGTCGCACTAAAAGCAAGGGCTCCACTGGGGGAGGTGGCAAGAAGGGGAGGAGGATTGCTGGCTTCTCCCAGGGTTGGTGATGGAGAAGCCTTTGATGTTGGGAGTTCAGCAGAAGGTCAAACACAAAGAACCCTAAGAAGCTGGGCCCCAAAGAGCTGTGTTCAGGGGAGCAGTGCGGTGTCCAGCAGTTCACGGCTGCACAAGAGGCGGTCATAAGCAGCACCAAGAAGTGTTTACTCAGCAGGTGTGGCATGTGGGGTTTGGTTTGGTTCTGATCAAAGGGAATAATATAAATACAGCCCTTTCCTAGTGACACCTGTAACACGCAGAGAGCAATGAGGATCTTGTCAGTGCGTGGGCCATTCTGGTTTGCAAAACGCTTTCTGTAACACAGCAAAGTGAACAGAACAGGTATGAGTAATATTTGCACTTTAGAGGTGAAGAAACCAAGACTCAGAGAGGTTAAAATCTTCCTAAAGTCACACAGCTAGAAAGGGTCAGAGCAGGGATCCATATCAGAGCAGCCAATGCTCAAAGAATAGTGCCAGATCATCAAGGCACCTCTGGGTGGATTTGAACCACCAACCTTTTGGCTGGTTAATTGAACATTTAACCACTTGCCTGCCCAGGATTCCCAGAGTTGGGTTAGGAGACTGCAGTGTGGCCAGGGATGCTATACTGGCCCTCCTCTTTCTCATCCAACACCACATCAGCTGGATTAGGAAAGAGGGGATGGGGTGATATGCTGACCCTCTGGCCGAGATGCAGGCCACCTTGAGTGGGTGGGCAGTTGCCCTGCTCTCTTCATCCAGAGCTCAGTGGAGGCCTGGCTTGGCCACGGGGCTCCTGCATGGACCTGCGCTGCCTGCACAGTTAATTAATACCCATCTCTCCACTGGGACTCAGGGCATGTCTGCCTTGTTTCTCTGCATCTCTGCGGCATATTTACAGTCCTCGTAAATATTAATTGAGAGAATGAAGGAACAAGATTCCAGAGAAAGGGAAGCATGCAAGGAGGGGGTGGGAGGGATATATAGGTCTAGGTAGTCTCTGACTTAGAACTTACTCAAGTTATGATGCTGTACATCTGTCTTATCATTAGCATATGTATTATATCACTCACACTCACTGAGTAAGAACTGGCTCCTAGTTGACCCTCTCAAAGGGTTTCAGAAGCTGTAACATACATGAAAGGAGACTGTCCATCTCTTTCCCATGAGTCGTGGGTGGATCAAACTTCTAGAGAGGCACTACTTTTAGACTAGCAGTGAAGCTCCCTACAGGCTTAGACCATCGGAGTGTCATGTTAGTACACTACATGTCATGTTAAAATGTATTTGCAATTAAAATTAAAAGTTTTTATTAAAAAATGTATCTGCAAGCTTATATGTAATGTTTCCAGCTCCTAAAGGCAAATGACAAATAAAGATCGGATTTATAGAGATACAGATAATAAAAGGGAGTAATAACAAAAGCTGTAAAAAAAAATGAGGTATTCTATTTCAGTTAGAACGGACTTAGGGCAGAGGTGTCAGCCCAGAGCACCGCAGGGAAGCCAGTGGTGACCCTCCACAGATGACTCGGATCACAGCAAGTAACCCCTAGTCCAGCTTGCACTATCCCTTGCAGATTGACTGGACTCCTGGGACTTCATCAGTCCCCATGCCCTCTGTCCCCACAGGTGACTCCTGGAGTCTAAAGTCAGAGTCCAGGACTAACCTTCACGGCTCCCCTGCAGTCTCAGAGAATCAAGCAGATGGGCTGAACTTGAGCGTGTGGGGGTGCCTCCCAGGTCAGCTGGGGTCACAGGAGATCAGGACAACAGCCTGTCACAGCAGACAGAGTGGCCAGATTGAAGGCCCCAATCATATGCAGATGGAAAGGTCCATCTTAAACCAGAGAGCTTGACTAAGAGACTGTCCGTCCCCAGCTTGGACTTAAGCAGAGGCTTTAATTACGGCATGTCACTCACGTGCCGTCCTCAGAGACCGCCGAGAGGATGGCTAAGGAAATGAAACTCTCGCTTCAAATGCCTCATTCTGTCTGTCAGGAAATTTCAAACCCACAAACAATAATATCTGGAATTGCTGCTGTGCAGGACAGCTCAGGGGCTCTGCTGTTCCCTCTGTCTCCTCAGGCACAGCCAGTGAGCTCGCGCCTGTGAAGGACTAGGACAGCCATTGAAAGAGGGCATTCCTGCTCCCAAACAGAGTGACTCCCTCACCAAGTGATGCCTCAAGGGCGTGAGCAGAGGGAGCAAGAGTGCTGTGGGCCTTGCTTTCTCATGGGCTGCCTCCGTCTGCAGGAAGAAAGGGGGGAGACCAGTGAAATTCCCCAAGGAGAAGACAAAGCCCCAGTCCTAATAACACAACCAGTTTACCAGAAGCTGAGGCTGTGTGTGCCCCACATAATCCTCACAATAGCCCCCAGGAAGCGTTTGTAATTATGACCCTCAATTTTCATAAGGAGCAACCAAGACTAGAGTGTTAACATCATCAAGATCAAAAACGACAACCCCAGATCATTCAACATTTGTTCCTTGTTTTGTCATCTGAGTCAAGTCTGATTCTAGCAGACCCTCCAGAACATTTCTAAAGCTATAAATCATACAGGAGTAGAGTGTCGATCTCCAGCTGGTGTATTCAAGCCAACAAAGAAGTATGACCTTTGGGTTAACAGTGAAACTCTCTATGGGCTATTCTTCAGAGATTCTTCATCTAGCATAGTCTCTCTCTCTCTCTCCTCTTTCTCTCTCTCTCTCTCCATCATTGAGTCAGAACTGACCCATTGCTGACCCTCTGATGGGTTTTCACAGGTAGTCAATCACATAGGAGGAGATTGTCCATCCTTTCCCACAAAGCAGGTGGTGGATTCAAACTTCTTTGGGGTTGTAGCACAGTTTCTTACCACTAGGCCACCAGAGCTCCCTTATCTAGCATTGATCTAGTCAAATACAACTCATAGCGACCCTATGAACAGAAGATCTGAACCTTGTTCTATCCTGTGCCATCCTCACACTACCTGACACACAAGAGCCCATTGCTGCAGTCATGGTTCAACCCACCCTGTGGAGGGGCTTCCTCTCCTTCACTGACCCTTCTCCAAGGTATAGCCCCTCCTAGCAACATGCCCAAAGTATGTGAGGTGAAGCCTCCTCATTCTTACCTCCAAAAAGCACTCCAGCTGCACCCTCTCCAAGAGATATTTTTTGTTCTTTTGCCCATCCAGGGAATGGTCAGTGCTCTTCTCCAATACCAAAACTCAAAGGCATCAATTCTTCTGTCATCCTTATTCAGTATCCAGCTCTCAGATGCATAGCAGTGGTTGGAAAGACCATGGTCAGAATCAGACGCATCTTAGTCCTCAAACTGACATCATCACTCTTCAACAATTTGAAGAGGTCCCTAACTACAGATTTTTCCAGTGCAATGTGCCTCTTTACTGCTAGTACTAAGGGTGTTAATTATGGATCCATGCAAAATGAAGTTGTTGATAGTTTCAGTCTCTTTTCTATCCATCATGATGTTGTCTATTGGTCCAATGGCAAGAATCTTTGTTTTCTTGACATTGAGATGCAATCCGTACTGAAGGCTGCATTCCTTGATCTTCAACAAGAAGTTGATCTTCAAGCAACAAGTGCTTCAAGTCCTTCTCACTTTCAGCAAGTAAGGTTGTGTCATCTGCATTATGCATATGAGTCTCCCTCCAATCCTGATGCCATATTCCTCTTCATAGAGTCCAGCTTCTCGAATAATTTGCTCAATCTACAGATTAAATAGGTATGGTGAGAGAATACAACTCTGGCACATCCGTTCTTAATTTTAAATGATGCCGTGTTCCCCTGCTCTGTTCCCACGACAGCCTCCTAGTCCAGGTATAAGTTACACATGTGCACAATTAAGGGCTCTGGGACTTTCATTTCTCTCAACATCGGCCACAACTTGTTATGATCCACACAGCGAAATACCTTTGCATAGTCAATAAAGCACAAATAGACATTCTTCTTGTACTCTTTACTCTCAGCCAGAATCCATCTGACATCAGCAATGGTGTCCCTGGTGCCACGGTCTTGTCTAAATCCTGCTTGAACTTCTGAATTCAAGATCATCTTAGGAATAGGTTTGAGGCATTGAACGCCAATGATCCAAGACCAGATGAGTTGTGGGATGGTGTTAAGGATATCATCCATGAAGAACGTAAAAGGTCACTACGAAAACAGAGGAGAAAGAAAAATCAAAAGGGACATCAGAAGAGACTAAAAATTGCACTGCAGGGTTGAGAAGCCAAAACAAAAGGAAAAATGTTCAAGCAAAAGAGCTGAATGGTTGATTTCAAAGGGCCGTGTGGGAGGACAAAGCAAATTTTAATGGAATGTGCAGAGAGCTGTAATTCGAGAATAAAAAAGGAAGAGCTTGCTCTGCATTTCTCAAGGTGAGAGAACTGAAAAACAAATTTAAGCCTCAAGTTGTAGTATTGAAAGATGTTATGGGCAATATATTGAATGACCCAAAAATCATCAAAAGAAGATGGAGGGAATACGCAGAATCACTTTACCAGAAAGAACTGATTCACACTGAAAAAAATTCAGGAAGTACCATATGAACCAGTGGTAGTGGAGGAGGAAGTGGAAGCTGCGTTGAAGGCATTGACAAAAAAATAAAGCCCCAGAAATCAGTGTGATATCAATTGACTTTTTTCAATTAACAGATGCAGCCTTGGATGCGCTCACCAATCTATGCCAGGAATTTTGGAGGACAGCTGTCTGGCCAACAGATTAGAAGAGGTCCATATTTGTTCCCATTCCCAAGAAAGGTGATTCAACTGAATGTGAAAACTATTGAACAATACCGTTAATATCACATGCAAGCAAAATACTACTGAAGACCATTCAAAAGTGGTTAGAACAGCTAGCATTAGAACATGGAGATTATAAAAAGTTATACTTATGCTATTGTTAGCTGCCTTCAAATTGGTACCTAACTCCTGTCAACCATCAAAATGGAATATTGCTCAGTTCTTTGTTATCCTCATGATTAATCGTGGTTTGGACCATTGTGATCCACGGGGTTCGCTTTAGCTGATTTGGGCAGTAAATTGCCAGGCTTTCTTCCTAGTCCGTTTTAGTTGTAATTGCTCCAGGAATCTGTTCAGCATCATAGACATTTGAGCCTTTATATGAAGTGTACTAACTGGGAATGAAACCCAAGTGTCCCACCAGGAAGTGAACATTCAACTCCAGAGCCATGACTGTCCTCCTTGTAAAAAGCTTTACACTACCCCTGACTCTGATCCCCAATATCTTGTTTCATTAGAAGCCACTTTGGACCCAGTATTGACTCACAGGTTTATATTCTTCATTTTCCTTAACCTCAATCACTACTATCATTGATTGAACTGTGTGTTCCACTCCGCCAAATAGGGAGCTCTGGTGGCCTAGTGGTAAGAATTTGCACTGCAATCCTGAAGACATGTGGTTCAAACCCACCAGCTTCTCTACAGGATGATGGACAATCTCCTTCCATGCTATTACTGCCTCTAAAAATCACCTGGAGGGTCAACTATGGGTTGGTTCTGACTTGATGGCACACAACAACAACAGCAACAAAACAGTGAATTTGGAAGGCATGTAATTATTCCCCCATGATATGAAAAAGCAAGTAATTGTAGGAGGGTTAAGGGAAAGCAACATGCCATAACCCCACCATAGCCCTAATCAAATATGAACAGTGGTCCTCTAGGTTGTGGCTGGGAATATCTCTTATCTCCCTAGAGATGAAAAGGAAGAAAGTGAACTGAAATGAGGGACTCTTCCTTAGTGCCACCAAGAAACGGCCACCGTGAGTGAGTGCATCTTTTTGGATCCAGGCCCTTGAGTGGCAAAGCTCTTTGTCCCCAAGAAAGACTGGAATACATGGAGGTTCCCAGGGAACGCTGGGCTACAGATGCTGAAGGAAACAAAGCCTTTCCTTCAAAACCACCTGACAGTGCACCTCTCCTTAGAGCTGGCACCCTGAATTTGGACTTGTAGCCTCCTCAAGTCTACCAGAGATGATGAGGACGGCACAGGATGGGGCAGGGTTCAAATCCATTGTTCATAGTGTCCTTAGGAGCCACATTCAATGCGGTGGCGCCTAACAATAACAATAAGACGCCTCCTGAACTTTAGAGAATGAACGTCGGCTTGTAGTACCCACTAGGAGTATTTCAGCTCTAGTAACACAAGATACCTAAAACAGTAACAAAGAAAAGGAAACAGGATCAGGGAAGTAAAGGCGTGGGGGGTAATGAGGCTAGCCTGCCTCCAAAGCCCACATGTCCCACAAGCACCATGTGAAGCTGCCCTTCCTTCCGCCCTCCTACTGCTCCCCCTGCCCTCTGAGAAGCTGGGAGCACAGACTCACCCCGGTCCCACGAGAAGGCTAGTGAACAACTCCATCTGTGCATAGGGCGAAGGGTTAGGCCTTTGCCGTTAATGGAAGGTAGGGCTGGCAGCCCCTTACTGCAGGGTCCAGTTACTGGGAAGATGCTCACACGGTGCATTATCATTTCATGAACCCAGCTCCGTCTGCTGAATGCCTGGGGCAGGCTGCCCTCCTTCACAGACCCATTTGTCATGGGAATGGATGGGGTGGGGGTGGGGGAAAAGCAGCATGATGACTTGATTGCATTTTTTTGAGGCAGGCGGGGACAGCCACCTGTCTCTGCCATCCTCAGCTTTTAGGGACCCAAGGAACCACTACCTCTTTATCCCCAAAGCAAGCGTGGTCCCAGGAGCTAGAAGGAGTGGGCAGGGGTGGCGGGAGTGGGGGGTGGGGAATGGGGTTTCCAAGGCCTGGGTGCCTTGAGGTAGGGGTGAACTATAACATGTGCAAGTCAGCCTTGGAGGAGGAAGGACGGGCCGTGAAAGCACAGCCCACGGTCCATTTGATTCAATGGGTACTGCAGGTCCCGGCTTCCCTGCCTTCAGGGCCAGAGACAAAGGAAAGAGGGCACTTAACTGATTCTGAGTGGAACTCCCAGTTCAAGCAGTAATGGGGCACACCCCAGGAAACTGAAGCTGGACTGGAAAAGGAGTCATCTTGGAGGGTCACTTGTCCTGCCCCGGCCAGCCAGTCTCAGTATGGGAGTCCATGTCACCAACCTTCTTATCCCCATGTATGTAACTCACGCTGGAGGACACGGAAGCAAAGCTCCACACTGAGCAAAGCAGGCCTGTGCTCCAAGTCCCCTTCTGGGCAGAGGTGACGCTGAATCCCAGTTCCTATGGGAGTTAACAACATCTCAGACCATGGAGTCTCACTCTCATGTGTGACAGACAAGCAGAGGCTTGCCCAGAGCCACATGACAATGCCAAAACCAAGACCCAGCTCATTTCCTGGGAAACAAGAGTGCATCTCAATCAACCCCCAGGAGAGATGGCATGAGGTGAGAATCAGCAGTGCCTTTGGGCCACCAGAACAACATAGAGGACAAGGACACTATCGACAGATAGCTGTTTCCTGAGCCTCCACATAGAGACTGAGGCCTGATCGACAGCCCTCTCACCACTTCTCAGCTTTCACCATTTCTGGATATCAGTGCCAGCACTTCCGCCATGGCCTCTTGGGGGAGTGGCAGGAACAAGGAAAGGAGGGAAGAAGAGGGCAGCAGAGGAGCAATCTTCTCTGGAGATTATGGGGCAGCGGGGGTGGGGGGGAGGAATAGGTATGCAAGCTGGAGAGATGGACTCATTGAGACACCATATTGTTTCCCACGGGACACAGGCAGGGGCATCTAGGCAGAGCTGTGAGCGTGCACCTGCCTTAGGAAGAAGGCAGAGAGGCATATCCTTTGGTACTCACCAGGGGCAATCAGTCTCCCCAGGTCCTGAGCAGCTCTACTTAGGCCTTGGCAGTTCCCATAGCAATCCCCAAGGCCCAGCAGACAGCCTGAGCTGAGCCCATCTCACATCTGCTGGAGACGTGCACACACAAGTAGGTAAAGGAAAGACATTTTAAGAGACTGCTGTTGCCGTCTTACCATCCCAGGATGTAAAAGTGGCGTGGCAGAGGTGCCTGACCTCTAACTTCACGGCGGAAGGCAAAATCATTATCGGCATCAATCAGCCAAAGCAGATCCCTGTGAGGCTCACTTTTTACCAGTTCTGACACCAGTCTCCCCCCCACAGCACTCTGCTTTTCTGCTGGGTTTGAGCATTCATTACAATAGCCACACAGGACACAGACAATAGTCATGATTCTGGGGTTTATTAGGGAAGCAATGGGTTACAATTCAGAATCAGAAACGCTCAGGGTCAATTTTTTTAAATGAGAGTAGCTGCTTCTCAGCCACGCCAACCTCACCCTGGCCATTGGCCTCTGGTCCCCTCAGCCCAGCTTTCCCTGTGCGCTGACAAGTGTTTCACAGCTCATTCAGTTCTGTCAATAAATGCTTGGAGCTACCCCACTCAGCTAGCAGCTCTCCTGCTCCAGAGGTGCTCAGTGGCCTTGCTCTCAGGGGTAGGAAGCCCGCAGCACCATCTCTCGCTGTTCTGGTTCTGTTCCCTCTGTGACTGCAGTTTCTCTGCCATCACTTCTCACTGTTTCTCCTCTCTGGTGTGCTCAGCATTCTGTCTCTAAGATCTCAGCATAGGGATCCTGGGTCTAAACAATGAATGCTGAATACATCATGGACTTCCAAAAAGGCAAACAAATCTGTCTCAGAGCAAGTGGAACCGAGGTGCTCCTTAGAAGCAAAGAGGGTGAAACTTCATCTCATGTACTCTGGGCGTGATGCCAAACAGTGCCAGTCTTTGGGAAAGAAAGGACATCATGCTGAGAAATGTGGAGGGTCAGAGAAAGAGAGGGAGGCCCTGCAACAGGGGACTTGGGCATGGCAGAAATCATGAGGATGGCGCAGATAGGGCAAGATTTCAATTTGTCCTTCAGAGGGTCACAAGTCAGAATTGACTCAATGGCACCTAGCAATCACCCCTACAAGACTGCTATGCATCTTATTTACATTTTCAAGCTACCCAGTCCCCTCTGTGGACCATAAACACCTCGTTTGCATAGTCTCATTCAATCATTTGGTGAAGATCACAAACACCATGGCTAGAAGGGTCATACTAAGTAGTATTTTGTATACAGCCTCCTCATAACAGGGCAGTTGGTCCAAGAAGTGTGAGGATAAATAGAACCCAGAAACTTCCTCAAGGGTCTTACAATCTGGCAGGGAAAGAAGCAGACTCACAAACAGGTGTTCGCAAGGCAGCATTTGGAAAGCGAGGATGCAAGTGAGCAAAGGTACTAGGGGAGAATAGGGGCTCTAAGGCAGGGGACTAGGTCATCTAGTGAGCTTTCTGCAAGAATGAGTATGAGAGAATGGAAGACTGTTAGTCAGCCTGAAGGAACATGCCCTGAGGGGAGCCAGGGAGGTCAACACTGGGGCAGCAACTATAGAAGGCAGAATGGATAAGTAAGTGCTGCTTCTTGTTGCTGAGAGCTATGAATTGAAGTACACCTCATAACGACCCTATGAACAGCAGATCTAACCCCGCCCTATCCTGTGCATCCTCCCAATCTCTGACACACTCATGCCCATTGCTGCAGTCACTGTGTTAACCCACCTGGTTGAGGGTCTTCCTGTCCTTCACGGCCCCTCTATCTTCCCAAGCATGATGTCCCTCTCCAAAGAACAAGCTCTCCTAGCATCATGTCCAAAGTATGTAAAATGTCATTTCATTATCTTTGCCTCTAAGGAGCACTCTGGCTGCACCTTCTCCAAAATGTGTCACTTTGTTCTTTTAGCAGTTCCATGGGATATTCAGCACTCTTCTCTAACACCACAACTCAAAAGCATCAATTCTTCTTCTGTCATTCATAGTCATTGTCCAGCTCTCAGATGCAGAACATATGATTGAAAAGATCACAACCTGAATCAGGCTCACCTTAGTTCTCAGACTGACATCATTGCTCCTCAATAATTTGAAGAGGCTCTTGACTAAAATCTTAGAGGGAAGAGACAGCCGAGTGAACTCAGAGCACAGAAGTCATCACTGTGAGTTTAGAAGGTGAAGCTAGAATTGCAGGAAGTGAGGCTGTGAAGGCAAGTGGATCCAAGACTGAAGAGCTTCTGATGCATGATGTCCAGTGGGTCCATTGTGGTCCTTGAAGATACTTGCCCTTCTGAAGTACACTGCCCCTTCCTGCGCCAAGTGCTGCTGGAGGGCCTTAGTGCGTTGAGTGGGTGGCCCCCAAATATATAGTCACATCTTAGTTTTCAAAACCTGTAAATGTTACAGTAAGAAAAAAGTAAACATCACCTTATTTGGAAAAGGGTCCTTGCTGATGTAATTAAGTTAAACATTTTGTGATGAGGAGATCATCCTAGGAGACCTGCTGTTGTTATTGTTGTTTTTAGTGTCATCCAGTTGGTGCCAACTAATAGTGACCCTGTGTAGAACCAGATAAAACTCTGCCTGATCCTGTACAGTTCTCACAATTTCTTCTGTGCTTAAGGCCACTGCTGCAGTCACCATATCAACTAATCTCATTGAGTACCTTCCTCTCCTTTGCTGACCTTCTACTTTATTCAAGTATGATGGGGCTGGCCCCTCCTTACCATGGCCAAAGTATGGGAGACAAAGTCTTAACACTCTTACTTCTAAGGAAGATTGTGGTTGCATGCACTTTTTTTTCTTCAGTATTGGTTTGTCCTTTTTTTGACAAACTATTTGGTATATTCAGTATTCTTTGCCAACACCATAATTTTAAAAAAATAGCAATTCCTCCGTAGTTTTCCTTATGCATTATCCAGCTTTCATATACATAGAAAGTAATTGAAAATACCATAGTTTTGATCAGGTGCACCTTAGCCTTTAAGGTGATATACTCCCCCTCCAAACGTATAAAAAGGCCACTGGCAACAGATTTGGCCAATGCCATGTGTCCTTTTATTTCTTTTTTTTATTTTATTTTATTATTTTTGTGTGAGTATACCATCAAATCAGATCTGACTGGTACTGGAGGAGATTGTCCCTCCTTTTCCCGGCAGAGCATCTGGTGGATTTGAACCGTGCGCCTCTGCGGTTGTAGTTGCAGCTCCTTGCCACTAGGCCACCAGAGCTCCCCTGTGTCCTTTTATTTCTTAACTACTGCTTCTCTGGGAGTTGATTATGGATCCAGTAAAGTGAAATCTTTGAGAACTTCAATCTTTGCTTCATTTATCATGATGTTTGTTAGCCCAGTTGTGAAGATATTTCTTTGCATCATGCTGAGGTATAATACATCATTGAAGGCTATAGTCATGGAGCTGCATGTAAGTGCTTCAAGTCTTTTTTTTTCAAACAAGGTTATATCATCTGCATTTTTCAGACTGTTGATGAGTCTTCCTCAAATCCTGATACCATAGTCTTTTTCACTAGTCCAGATTCTTGTATTTGCTGAGCATGCAGGTTGAACAAATATGATGAAAAGGTACAGTGCTGAAGCACATTTTAAACCATATAGCATCTCCTTGTCCCATTTTAACAACTACTTCTTAGAGACAGCATATGATCAAAAACAAATTGTAGTAAAGGAAGAAATCCAAGATGCCCTAAAGACAATGGCAAACATTAAGGCTCCAGAAATTGAGGTATTTCAACAAGCCTACAGAGCCCAGGTTGTGCTCCCTTTTCTATGCCGGGAAATTTGGAAGACAGCTACCTGGCCAACTTAATGACAGAGATCTATACCTATGTTCATCAAAAAAAAAGATGATCCAACAGAATGTGGAAATTCTTTAACAACCTCATTAATATCATGTTGGTATTGTTGTTATGTGCCGTCGAGTCACCTGCGACTCATAGCGACCCTATATACAACAGTCCTAAACCCTGCTCTATCCTGTGCCAATCTCACTGTCTCCAACATGCCTACGCCCATTTCCCCAGTCACTGAATCAATCCACCTCATAGAAGGCCTTCTTCTCCTGTGCTGTCCCTCCACCCTCCTGAGCATGACGTCCTTCTCCATGGACTGATCCCTCCTTGCAACATGTCCAAAGTATGTCAGACAAAGCTTCATTAATATCATACAGAAGCAAAATCTTGCTGAAGATCATTCAAAATCAGCTAGAGAATTACCTTGACAGCAAACTGCCAGAAATTCACGCTAAATTAAGCTGAAGCTGTGAAAATGAGAGGTGTCATTGGTGACATCAGATGGATCTTGGCTAGAAGCAGAGACCACTAGAAAGATTTTTTTAGTTGTATTTTATTGACTGTACAAAGACATTCAGCTGTGTGGATCATAATAAGTCATGCACATTTCAAAGAACTGAAATTCCAGAACACTTAATTGTGCTAATTTGGGTTATCTGGTAAACAGACTATAAGAGAAATACAGAGATTTCCGAAAAGGAAAGTATCCAACAAAGGCAAAGACGAAGACTGGAGGAACATTGTCCCAAGCCAAGGGGCCACCAGAAGCTGGCAGAGTAATGAATGATCCTCTCATAGAGCCTTTTGAAGGAGTACAACCCTGCTGATCCTTTCATTTTCTTTATTTCTGATGTGCAGAACTGTGAGAGCATACACTTCTATTGTATTCTCTTACATTTCAAATTCAAATTACCATCCAGTTTGCGGGAATTTGGTATAACAGCCACAGAAAACCAATATGGGTCCTCAGGCCCAGGGCGGTCGTAAGTCCCTCTTCAAGGTCAGTGTCAAGCCCCAAAAGGCTGAGCCCATTCTGCTCATCGGTCACCCACCTACCATTTTTCAGACAATCTAGCTCCAAAGACACTCCTTCACTTGAGCCCATAAACTTCCAGGGCTCCTAAACCATAACCTACCAGAAGATGGATGAAGCTGTGGCTGGTGTCTGCTCCATGGTCCCTTTTGGTGTATGGGAGGAGTAGGTGGGAGAAGCATTACAAAAAAGGAGACCACTGTAATCGCCAAGGCACACGGTTCAAATCCACCAGATGCTCCGCTGGAAAAGGAGGGGCAATCTCTTCCTGTGCCAGTCAGATCAATTCAATGGTACACAACAACAACAAAGTGAGACAAAATCAAGCATGGAAAATGCCCGCCCAGGGCTTCATGGGCTGACCACCCCCAGAGCAGAAATATGTCTATACGAGGAGCTCACAGCTCTGACTGCGCATTTAGTTAGTGGCATCAGGGGTTCTCTTCACAGATACTATGCTTGGGCCTTCCCCAGACCAATGAAACAGGTTCTCAGGGGGACGCCTGTAAAAGAAGAAAGAGAGGAAGACCCTCAACAAGATAGACTGACACAGTGACTGTAGCAATAGGCTGTAGCATCCCAGAGATTGTGGGGCTGGCACAGGATAGAGCAAGGTTCAGATCTGTTGGTCATAGGGTCTCTGCGAGTCCTAGTCAACTCTACGGCACCTTTCAGCGATAGGGTAAAACCTAAGCAAAGGAATGTTTTAAAGTTCCCTCATGGTTTTAAGAAGCAGCTGGGGTTGGGAACAACCAGTCTATAGCAGCCACTTTCAGAGGCGATACCAGCGAGCCGTGGGGAGGGTATGATTTTCATGTTTGCCAAGGGCCAGGGGGACGGCCAGAAAATGAACTGTGTTCCTGTGTACCATCTCCAGTTCACAGCAGGCTCAACCCCATGCCTGATGTCACCCTTATAAAATGTAGAACCCTGCAGCTCAATCTCAGAGCCCTGTGATGGCTAAGAAGCGCAATCCTCTGGCAAAAGTAATTTGAAGGAAATGTCATTTTCTTGCTCTCTTATCTTATGACTATTAAAGGAGCCTCAGGTCCATGGGCCTTGCTCACCAACACTTAGGAAAATCTCATTTGCTTTACAAGCTACTCTCTTCTTACCCTCAGCTTGGTCCAGTATGATTCCCTTCAACCCTCTGAAAAGGCCCTCCTTAATACTCCAAGTCCATAAATATGTTTCCCTGTTCTCTCCTCACTTCCCCCGAACTTTATTCTATAAATCAGCTTGACCTCTCTTTCCAAAAGAATCTTTTTCTAGGGGTAAATGTAGACTGCCAATTTCAGGGTTTTCTTGATGCAAAGAGAGAACAGCCCCACATTAATCATCTTGTTCTCGGCGAGCTAGAGACTGTGGCCTATATGAGTCATGTTCTCCTGGGGTTCTGTTTCTATAGCTATTAAGGCAACCATCATCCTAGCAACTCACTGCTTCACCAAATTAAAATATCCTTAAGAGCCTGGGTCACTCTTTAGAAGAGAAGGAGAATGCGTAGACAAATGCTCTTTTTCCATTCTCAGCTCAGCTTGTTGGGTTGCCTGTGGCAGAGCAATGGGGAACAATAGCTTTAGCCAAACACCCACAAAAACCTACAGAGATACCGGTTGAAAGACAAATTGGAAACCAATGCCATCATTTCAGTACCTCCCCAAGATATCAGGTGATGACCTGGGCAGAGTCCTTCATCACCATCCATGCTCTTCATTCATTGTTCCCACCTCCAGCTACTCTAATTTTCCTCACTTGTAAAACGAAGGTGGTGGTTAGGTAGAATGATGGCTTTGAAGCCAGGAAAAAAATCTGCTCAACTTGTAGTTCTGCCGCAGAACAACCCACTTCAGAAGGTAGTAGCCTAAACCACCAATCAGTTCTTATTTCTCATGAGTCTACAAGTCAGCTGGATGCCCCTGCTGATATGAGTCAGGCATGGCTGATCTTGGCCCATGCGTTCACACTCGGCTGGCAGCTTGGTGACAGCTGACCAATATAGGGTGGCCTTGGCTGGAGTAGCGTGGCTCGACTGCACTCGGTCTCTCATTCTCCAGAAGGTTAGCCCAGGCTTATTCTCATGGTAGTTAAGAGTGACTGGAGGGGAGCTCTAGTGGCCTAGTGGCAAGGAGCTGCAACTACAATCCCATAGGCTCACGGTTCGAATCCACCAGATGCTCTGCCAGGAAAGGAGGGACAATCTCCTCCTGTACCAGTCAGATCTGATTTGACAGTACATTCACACAAAAATTAAAAAAAAAAAATTTAAAAAAAGAGTGACTGGAAACACACACTTGCATTTTTAAGATTCTGCTTGTCTTACATTTGCTGCTGTTTCGACAGCCAAAGTCACTTACACAAACCCAAAATTAGCATGAAAGGGGCCTAGAAAGCCTTCTTTTCTACTAGAGAGTTGCTCAGACACAGAACAAGGTTACAGGGCAAGTGGCAAATACAAGGAGGAATTCATCAGAGCTGCCAATGCAATCAATCTACCACACCTTCTAAGCTCAGTCTCCTTATTTTTACAGTCAAGATAATGAGATTATTTTGCAGGAATGCTGGCTGGCTTTTTGGGACCTTGCATATAAAGCATCTTGCATAGATACAACCTCAATAAATGGTTTATGTAACTATTCCTTTGTTCCTTAATTCAATAAACATTTATTGAGCCCAGGATCAGGAATTATGTGAGGTATTAGATAGATATATGTATCTGTAAGATATAAAATATCTATAAAACACATGTCTATATTTTACACAGGCATATAAACATATCCCTAGGGTCCCTTCCTGCTCAGATCTACAGAGACTCCATCCTTGCTTCCTGCCTGGTGTCCTTCACAAACAGAAGACAAAAGGCTTACTCTCGCCCTCCCTCAGCCAATTCCCCAAGAGGCTGCCGGCTCCATTGCTCCCCATCTGAATCAGCTCAGACCACCTATTTCAGATCTGTCGGCTCTTATAAATGTAGCCACACACTCTCAAAGTGAGATAAAATGGCAATGTGATTAGTGAGTGTGTGTGAGTGCGAATGCGTATGTATCCCTGTCTCATTCCTTTTGTAAAGATTAATACATCAGAGCAAGCACTTAAGAAAGGAGGAATAAAATGGGGTGGGGGGAATAAATAAAACAACCCAGGTCCAATTCTCCAGACATTTAATAACCAAATGTCACCCACATGGTAAGCAATAAAATAAAAATATATGCTTAGCAGAGGCAATATAAATATGATGTATATTTTGGAGTTGGGTAGCAGATCAGTGGCATAAAAATAATACCCACTGGCAAATTCAGGGAAGGAGACCTTTTAAGAACGTGGCATTCCTCTGGGCTGCCATTCCTAAAATATCACTGTGTTGAGAGCTGTAAAGCAGAGGCTGTTTTACATCTGACAGGAGCACCCAGAGTAATGAGGACGTGGGTATTCCTGACAGCGCTCCAAGGTCCGGCAGCATCGTCTCCCTCGCCAGCCTCCCCACCAGCCTTAGCTTCAGAGCCCCCATCCCAACCTACCTGCTCTACGCCGTTTGATCGTCACAGTAACCGCACACTTTCCAAAACTCACTCACAGGTATTTCCCCATCTGACCTTTCCAACCTGCCTCTCAAGGTATTGCCATTTTACAGATGGACAAATAGAGGGCACAAAAGTAGCATTAACCATGTGAATAAAGAAGGGTGTGAAACACAATGTATATAAACTTTGTTAGTAAATAAATACAAAATAAAAACTCTTTTTAAAGTAGTGTTAAACTGAGGACTAGAAACTCACTTTCCTGTTCCTTCACTTTGAGGAGAAAAAGTAGGGTTTTTTTGGTCCTAAAGACCATTATTTTCAGCCCATAAATGGGTATATGTGCCTCAAGCACACACACACACTTATTGGAAACTTTTTTTTTTAATTTTTTTTTATTTTATTATTTTTGTGTGAGTGTTCCATCAAATCAGATCTGACTGGTACAGGAGGAGATTGTCCCTCCTTCCCCAGCAGAGCATCTGGTGGATTTGAACCGTGCACCTCTGGGATTATAGTTGCAGCTCCTTGCCACTAGGCCACCAGAGCTCCCCACTTATTGGAAACTTTTAACCCATTCTTGTATCAACCAAGAAAAACATGACTCACAGTCACTGATGTCACCAGAATCACCTCTAACTGACTCTACATTGTGTTTCTGAGATTATTAATCACGTGGGAGAAGATTGCCCGTCCTCCCGAGGAGCCGCTGGTGGATTTGAACCACCAGAGTTGTAGCACATTTGAACATTTGAAATAGAAATTCAGCTTCCTATGGACCATGTCACTAGAGCTCTAAAATAAACATCAGGTAAACGAAAGTAGTAATAGGGTGTTGTATGGGAACATCAACACATGAAAAGCAGATATTGTCCTTAAGATACAACTCTTATGCACTGCGATTCTAAACAGAAAGTAGAGGTCTAAAACTTGAGTCATCTGCCCAAGGCCTTTAATGAGAGCCCTGTGAAGGGAATATATGCTGTTGGTGTAGGGGAAAGAGCATCTCGCTGTACACCTTTAGGCAAGTCACTTGACCTCTCTGAATTTCTTCTATGTCTTCATGCCGGGAGGAACAAAACTAGATTGTCTCTAAGCTGCTTTTTAGTTCTGAATGTTATCGTTTTTATTTCTAGAACAAGATGGTCAATGGCATTCAAGGAGAGACTTGAGGTGCTTGTATAGGGGTCAGTTATTTATAGAACAAGATGGTCAATGACATTCAAGGAGAGACTTGTGCTCATACAGGGGTCAGTCAGTAAAGTGGGCCCTGGTGAAACACCGTCTTCTAGTGCATCCCAATGGGAAAAGGCTTCTTAGGACTTGGGTGCTGATCCCTGATCAGGCATTAACTCACTGCGTAAACCTGAGTTCTGTTCTTTCCTCTGTTCAGATTAGGCTAAATAAGGAAATTAAGACTGGACTAAATAAAGATGAGAAATAAATTCCACGTCAATACCACTCTGATCAATAGATGGTGGCTGCTTAGAGTGCAATGTTGAAGAAAAACACAAGCTTTTATACAACCCGAAAGAGAGCTCTGGTGGTCTGGTGGGTGAGGAGTGGAGCTGCCAACTCAAAGGCAGGTGGTTTGGATCCACTAACTGCTCCGCAGGAGAGACATGGGCAATTTCCTCCCACGTGATATAGAGCCTCTGAAAACCATCCAGAGGGTCAGCTCTGACTTGGTTCCAACTTGACGGTACACAGCAACATCCGACTCAAACTCTGGTGATGTAACCTATGTTGTCCAAAGGCAGTTGGACTCCATCAGCTGCTCCAGGGAAGAAAGACAGGCAGTCTCCACACGAATGGTTACAGCCTGGGTAACGCGGGGGAGGATCAGCTACAGATCAGAATCAACTCGAGGGCAATGAGGTTTTATTGAGTTTCCAACTCAAGAGGGAGGAGTGCTGGGATAGGTTCGTGATGTCTACCACAGGTATGGGCAGGAAGCCGCTGTACAGGCAAGGAATTTGCATCCCTGGAGTCTACGCTCTCTAGGGTCTTTTCGAACTTGACACTAATCCTCTGTGAGTAGCACATTGAAAACCAGAGATTCAGAGTCACTGATGCGCGGGAAGGGGAACTTGGCTTGTTCAACTGTTTTTATATTATCCATAGCTGGAGTTTGAATAATCTGTCCCCTGATACCACTGTATTTCAGAAATTGCTACCTAAGGCAAATTCTCCACTTTTAAACTCATTTCCTGAGTCGGTCTTTTTAAACCCTACATTAAATATTGATCTGCCCTGGAGAGATCTAATTTATTTAGTAGAGACATGTTTGACTCCACCGGAACTGTCAAACCCAGAAATGGGGCCATGCCCCTCCTGAAGCAATAACCATCCAGGATGGTGACAGACAAGCCAAGGACACTGGAACCAGCTTCCTCCTGAGACTCAGGGACAGAGCCTGCCTCCTTGGGCTCATGCTGGTCCCCTCACCTCTGACTGCCAGAACTTCCTGAGAACCTTTGCCACCAGGATGAATGTCTGAAAGTGGAAGTGTCTGCTCTGTGCTGGTCAGTCTCCCCACCCCACTGGCCCAAGTGCTGCTGGCCCAGGAAGGAACCACAGAACCCTCTCCTGCCTCATCCCACCCTGCTGTTTGCTGGGATGATTGCTATCAAGTTTGACCTTCAAGTTCCGCAACAGCTTCTGGCGCAGGAATGTGGCATTTTCTTTGCACCCTGGCTTTGTCCTTCAGCCTCCCCAGTGAGTTCTGACTTGACAGCACCAGGTTGTTTCCTAAAGAAATCCCTTGTTCATGCTTATTAGTAAGAATCCAGTGAAATGAGCAAAACATAGGAAAAGAGAATGATTAGACTAAACCTGAGAACAAGCCCATACTCGCCCCCCCCAGACCCCCCCACCCAGCACATGAACATGGACTGGACAATTCCACTGGGGTCCTAATTCTCCTTCCCTTCTCGGAGGAAGTCCAGCCTCTCCCTGAAAGCTGGGTGCCTCCACCTGCCCCACTCAAAAGCACTTGCTCTCATCACCTTAGTCTTTGGATTCATTCAGCATAATGTTTTCTCAATGGTCCTGGCATCTAAGCACAAACATCAAGTTACCTTCTGAGTTTCTGGCAAAGTGTAAACAAGAGTCCCTGAGGCAAGGAGTACAACCCATCTTCCTAGGTTAGGAAAGAGTTAAGGAGCTGTAGCTTCAAGCATCAAAGCTGATTTCCAACCTCGGTCAATTATTCTGCCACCCCGGCAGGACAGGAGCTGGGGAGTGTCCATTATTCTTAGGGAATATAGGGAAACTGAGGTCCTAAGGCTGTACCCACCAGCTATATGTGGCTAACTAAAAATCCATTTTAAAATTCACTTCGAGGCAGCCAGGAAATCAAAAAACGTATTGCAATGGGAAAGTCTGCTATTAGGGACCTCTCTAAAGTACTCAAGAGCAACGGTGTCTCTTTGGAGACGAAGGTGCGCCTGATACAGGCCATGGTCTTTGCAATCACTTGTTATGCATCAGAGAGCTGGACAATGACTAGGGAGGACAGAAGGATAATTGACA
>NW_006399827.1:1078666-1084095 GCF_000299155.1 Elephantulus edwardii | reverse complement strand
AATCATTCTATCTCCAGCCTCATTCCTGTCACCAAGCCCATGCCTTCCGACTACTGATTCATTAGCCTCTAATATTGAGAGCCAGCAGCCTGTCATTTTACTTGTCTACGTTGAATCTCTCAGTCCCTGCAGCTACACAAGTCAGGAGAAGCTTGCAGCCTGATGCCTGACCCAGGGACTTGGGACTTGCCAGCCTCTGCAACCATGTGGGCCATTTCCTTAGACAAACCTTCTCCTCTCTTCCTCTCTTGTTTTCTCTCTCCAAGCATACATATGCATATGTCTCACCATAAACCAAGGGCTACCTCTAGTGTCTCTAGTGTCTAATGCCTCTAGGGTCTCAGACATGACGAGGATGGCACAGGCTAGGGCAGGTTTCAGGTTGGCCTTTCACAGGGCCACTATGAGTCATACTCAACAACACCTAGCAGCAACAACCTGTAATCTAATGTAAGGGAAAATATCAGTTGAAAAGGGCGTTTCTTAGATGTATTCTGGCTCCAGATTCTCCAAACTATGGGTAGATGATTAGACCTTTTTGGAGCACACTTTCTCTCTCTCCTCATTGTACGCTTTTTCCATAGTGCAACCTATGAATCCTGGGATACAAGCTTTCAGGAGTCAGCCTGCTGCCTAATCTATAGATCTCAAGTTTGCTGGTCCTCACAACTTTGTAAGTTGATTCTTTAAAGTAAATCTCTATTCATCTATCTACACACAGACATACACACACAGGAGTGTGTTTCACTACTTTTGTTTCTCTTAAAGGACCTTAATACTCTCCCTCCCTAATCCCCAGACCCAATTTCCTGCTTCTCACAGCCTTGTGCACGCACATGTTAGCATGAGCTCACACACACAAGACCTTCTTGTTGTAAGGACAAACATATCTGATATGGTCAAAGATCCTGGATTAGCAGACAGTCTAATCAGGCATATTATTCCAAGGGCTTTCAGGTTATTTCCCAGGAGGTAGGCCAGGGTCAAACCTTTCAAATATGCAGGACTTTCAACACTTTAGCTGGCTAGATACATGACCAGTAACTAGTACTAATTTTGTTTCTTTAAGATTGAAATTCATTTGTTGTAGTTTCCATCATTTGTCACTGGCACTATTCCTTGGAATCATATGTTATTGTTGTTGTGTTGCTTTGTGTCGGAACTGAACCATCCAGTGGATTTTCAGAGGTAACACATACATTGGAAGAGACTACCCATCCTTCCCCCACAGGGCAGTGGGTGGATTTGAACTGTGTCTTTTGGAGACTGCAGCACAGCTTCTTACCCCTATGCCACCAGAACTGCCTTGGAATCAAACAGATAATCTCATTGTCGAGGATTGAGTTGTCACCCATTCTTCTCATCTCATCATTGAGGGACCTTCCCTCAAGCAGCATTCCTGGGCTTATCTTCTCATTTACTTCTTCCCAGGAAAGGGAATTATTTCTGATTGGCAGATTTGGGAGAACAATCAGCTCTTGCTCACTTTTTCCTTTGTCCCAAATTTACCCTTCCAAAGAGTAAAGCCTCCTACCCAGCCCTCTACTTCATAAGTTGTATGGCAGCCTCTCAAGGGGTCTGCAGCTGTCACCACTGATGATACCTGTGTCTGGAGACAGTGTTAACCCCAGAGAGGAGGGCTTAGCAAGTCTGTGTGGCCAACAGATCATAAACCATCATCTCAAGCAGATTTACCAGCAGTAAAGGTGGTATTTTGTCTCCAACAGCCTGAATCCTATGTCTATCACTCAACTGCTCCCTACCATAGACAGGGGAAAAGAGGGATGACTATTATTAGTCCCTCCTAAACACAATCAACTCTTCCAATGTTTTGAAGACCATAATCAAGTCTCCCATCAAAATGCCTCCTGCCAAGGAACCCAGGTCCTTCAATCAGTCCTCACTCCTTGCAGTTCCCTGGCTTGTTTCCAGCCTCTGGACAATATTCTTAGCCATGTATTGTTGTTTCATGTGCCTCTGACTATCACTCACAGCAACCCTCTGACCAAAAGTTTAGAACCTTGCCCTCTCCTGTGCTATCTATACTCACAATCTCACCAGTAATGAGGCCATTGTCTGGAACTCTCTTAAAATGTTGGTCAAGGACTAAACAGAGGTGACTCCAGATGTGGCCTTCGGGGCATCAGTTGGCCTCGGAATTCCCGCCGTCACACGCTGAGCTTGCAGCTGGCTCAAATCCTCCTCCCTGGGTTTTAGTGTTAGATCCAGTTTCCTCTACACACTTCAGTTTTGTTTCACTTTTAACCTCTCCTTACAGCTAGCCAATTAAATCTTGTTTGGGGAGATTCTCTGAAAGAGGAGCGAGGAGGATGGGGCTGAAACAGCAGATCAGAGAGTTTGTAATGAGTTGTGATGACTGAGCTGGATAGATTCCTGCTATAAGGTAACATTTGAGGGGGCCCGAGCGAAGGCATGTGAGTCTAGGAAGCAGAGGTTCAATGAAGACCTAAAAAATGCAGTGACGCCTAAGATCTCTATCCCCAAGAAGGACTAGCCCATCAGCCTGGCTCAGGGTCAAGTGTGCCTCCAAAACCAGGAGGGAAGGCAGCATGGTGGGGCAAGCAAGCACAGGCCAGGAGCCAGTGACACGGACTTGAACCACAGCCTCTCACTGCCCAGTGTGGAGACTAGCTTTCCTGAGGTCTGTTTGCCCACATTCAACAGGGAGACAACACTTGCCTCCAAAGGGTCCATGTGATTCGATGTGATGACGTGTGGAAGTTAGTTGGCAAATGTTGGCACAGCAATCACCGTTCAGGGCCCAAACGGGAGACTCTGTCATCACTTTGTAGTCCCACCTCATGATGTCACATCGTGAGTGTCCTAAAGCTCAGCAAACTCCACTCCCAGGGTCCTGATGAGCTCCCTCAATCTGGTTTTCCTGTCTGCACAGTAAGTGGAGAAAGCATAAAGGCAGGAAAAGTCAGCATAGAAGAGGCCGGCAGGGCATCTGATACCAGGCAGGAAAGCCAACACCAAGGAGGAGAGTCATTCAAAGACTCCCTGTCCGTGAGCAGGAACACGACTCACAGCTGACCCTCCATTGAGTTTCCAAGGCTGTAAATAGCTCAGAGGGAGACTGTCCATCTTCCTCCCACACAGCTGCTGGTAGATTCGAACCACCAAAAGAGGTACAGCCATTGAGTTCACACCGCCAACTCTCTCCAGACTACGCCATCCGCGCTCCCATAAACGAGGATAAGATCTACAAAAGCACAGCACTGAGGGGCCATCCAGTGCTTGACAAAGTGCCAACTCCTCTCAGTGCATACTGCTTAAGTGACATGAAGCCCTGGGTCGTTCATTAAAAGATCAAGTCTGTTCAACACTTTTAAAACACAAAAGAAAACAACCAGAACCTCCCCCCTCCCTTGGCACACGTTTGAGTTCTATCACCATCATGGAAAGAAAGGTGTAAGTTCCAAGCGTCAGGTAGCCGGTATGGGGCGCCTCGGATGGAAGCCCCCAGAAAGAATTCACAGGATATTTCGGTCTCTCAACCGGGTGTTATTTGTACACAGCATTGGAAATGGGGGGGGGGAAGGGTGGGGACTTGGATTTGCTTTTCCATTTACAAAATATCTGGCACTGGGGGGTGGCCGGGCCCACCCAGGAGCTTCAGCTGGCCTGGATTTTCTTGGGGGCGCCCAGGGAGTCGCGGCTCTGGCGCAGGAGCAGGTACTCCAGCCGCTGGCAGTGCTGACGGAGCTGCTTCTCGCGCGGCAGCAGGAAGGTGAGGACCTTGTTGCGCACGACGCCGCGGTCCTCCTCCTCCCGCAGCCGCTGCTTCACGCGAGCCGCCTGCTCCTCCTGCTGCGCCAGCACCCCGTTCATCTCGCAGAAGGCGTCTTCCAAGTAGTGGATGGCCTGCAGCGCCTCCTTCTTGAAGTCCTCCAGCTCCCGCTGCACCGCGGCCACCTTCTGCTGCAGGAGCTCCAAGTCGGGCGACGGTGGGACGCAGGAGGAGGGCCACGACTGGGGCAGCGAGAAGTCTCCAGACTGGAGACCGCTCTCCACCATTTTCTTCCCTTGTAAGGTGTTCACCTTCATGAAAATAGGCCCCGCCTGGTAAAGTGGTTCCATGGTCTCTTCCAAGTTGATAGAAGAGCAGGGAGCCAAGAGCCGTTTCAGTGACGTCGCTGAAAATCCATGCAGTGTGACATCAGGGCCTCGTCAGCCAACCAGGAGGAAAGTCACAATCTATTCATTTACATATGGTCGCCTTCTTGGCTGGTTGTCTGTCTAGGGTTGTGCCTCTCCTGAGCTGTGTGGATTCACTTCATCACCCATGTGGAACCAGAAGCTAAAGCTCTCCCTTAGACCAGAGCTGGTTAACACACTGACACTAACAATGGGCTTAAATATCGCAGAGATCGTGGAAATGGGAAAAGACAGTGCAAAGTTTTGACCTCTTGCTCATATGGTTGCTGTGAGTCGTACTTGACTCAAGGGCATCCAGCAACAATGACAAAAGAAGGAAACTAACCAGAATAAGGCAGGCCAGCACAGGCGGCTACTTCTACACAGTAGAGGCCAGGGTGGTCTTGAAAAGGTCTCACAAAGGTCTCTGGGTTTCCATTCCTCACCAGTAAAATCAGGCCGTTGTAAGACATGCTACTTAATCTTACTTCTAGCTCTCAAATGCTAAAAGTAATTTCTGACTCCAAATCCATTCTTTTAGGAGGATGTCAGAATGCTAGATAATCTTAGCAGGTGTGAGAAATGTGTTTAAGTTTTGATGTATGGTCCACAGCAGAGGCTGACTCGGGATGCAGAGGGTAGTAACAGCTCACTCATTCATTAATTCAGTAAGTACTTACTGAGCTTTCAGGATGTATCAGGACAGGGGAACAAAAGTCGTCCTCATTCCATACCCTTCCTGAATATGCTTGAATGTTGTTGTTGTTGTTATGTGCCATAGAGTCACTTGCGACTCATAGAGACCCTATGTACAACAGCTCTAACTCTGCTCTGTCCTGTGGCAATCTCAATTGTCTGTGACACACTCATCCCGATTGCCCCAGTCACCGAATCAATCCACCTCCCAGAGGACCCTCCTCTCCTGCACCTGCCCTCCACCCTCCCAAGCATGATGTCCTTCTTCTCCAAGGACCGGTCTCTCCTTACAATATGACCAAAGTATGTCAGACGAAGCCTCAGAATCCTTGCCTCCAAGGAGCCGCCCGGTTCAACCCTCTCCAGGATGAATCTGTTTGTTTTCTTAGCAGTCCATGGTACCCTCAATACTCTTCTCTAACACCTCCAAGGAGTTGTTTGGTTTAATCCTCTCCAGGATGAATTTGTTTGTTTTCCTGGCAGTCCATGATACATTCAATACTCTTCTCCAGCACCACAGCTCAAAGGCATCAATTCTCCTTCTATCCTCCTTAGTCATTGTCCAACTCTCT
>NW_006399827.1:1075784-1078566 GCF_000299155.1 Elephantulus edwardii | reverse complement strand
AGAGTATTGAATGTACCATGGACTGCCAAGAAAACAAATAGATTCATCCTAGAGAGGGTTAAATCAGGCTGCTCCTTGGAGGCAAGGATTCTGGGGCTTCGTCTGACATACTTTGGACATGTTGCAAGGAGAAATAAATCTTTAAAGAGGGACATCATGCTGAAGAGAGTAGAGGGACAGCGCAGGAGGGGAAGGCCCTCTATGAGGTGGACTGATTCAGTGACTGGGGTAATCAGGATGGGTGTGTCAGAGGCAATGCGATTGGCACAGGATAGAGCAGGGTTTAGGGCTGTTGTACACAGGGTCGCTATGAGTCTCAAGCGACTCGACGGCACATAACAACAACAACAACAACAACATTATTTCCCACTAGTCACATTTCAGGTGCTCAGTATCTCTTGCATGGTCACAATAGAATGGCTTGTGGTGACCATATTGGCAAGTATAGAATTAGAGAGCGTTTCCATCACTGCATGAAGTTCTAGTGGATATTGTGGCACAATTAATTATGTAGAAATGCAACAGTAGCAGCAGCAGCAGCAGAGTTGGTACTTAAATTCGTTCAGTTTGTCAGCAGAGCTTGAATTTCTGTGAGTAAGGGCTAGGGGTAGGCAAAATGTCAACAGAGAGATCCCAACAGGAAAGGTGTAGAATACGAGCTGAACTCGTGTTAGAAATAGTCAAATACCAGGCTGGGGACAGGACGTCCAAACTCAGGAGTCTCTTTTCTCATTTAAACCTGAAAGAGCTGCTCGAGGGACACCTGATGAACCTCCAGAAAGATGCCCTAGACTTACTTCTCTTAGCACTGATGCAGTTAATAAACGGATTGGACCAGATCTGGAAGGCAAGTTCTGCATGCTGGTGCAACTCAAACTCTTGTTTGCTATAGCAAGGGGGACAGCCCACCCACAGGACTCAACTATGCCCATCTGTACCCTGACCGCCCAGAGCTCCCTGCTTCCTGGTCCTCGGTATTGTCTCTGGTTTCATTCTGGTGGGATCTCATGGTCGACCTCTTGCTTATCCCAAGTGGACAGAGGAGACTGAAGCTGATGTGGGTTGGCTCTGAGCCGAGCACTCTGTGTGTGGCTTCCCTGCATCCTGGGCATCTTGCTGCTCACCCAAGCATCCCAGCTTGCAGCAGGCCCCTGGTTTGGAGTCCTGGAGAAGGCACTCTTGTTTGGGTTTTCGTGAGATGAAGCCCTGTCTCTAAGATCTCAGCAGGCCTCTGCTCAGGAGCAAGCAGAGCATTGCAGTTTGTAGGGAACCTTTTAGAACTGCCGCTACTGGCGGGGAGAAAGCCATCTGTTATTTTGTCTTCTATTTGTCTTAGAATTTCAAAGAAAGTGAGCAGTTGGGCTGCTCCACTTTATTGTTCACAGCAGGAAAAAGGAGAGTTGGGCTAAAGAACTCCTTTTTCCAAAGCTGCAAAAAGCTATCTGCTTGGTTCCACTCACGACCTCGAGTGAGGGCCCTTTAATCTTCTAGGGGTTTCCTCTGTCCTCCAGGAGACACCCCATTCAACCCGGGCTCATCTGTGAGGCTGAACCAAATCAGATATTCCAACCATCTACAGAAGGATCTCAAACATTGCTCAGAAGGTACTCGCCTCTCAAGCCTCCTTGTCAAAGTGAGGTGGCTAGCAAGTGCATGAGAGTAGGGAGGAGACACGAACTCAGGAACATGCTCCTTTTGCTGCAGAATGGACAAGCCAGCCTCCTCTGCTTAAAAGTTAAAAGTAAGCAAAGATGTGCCAACCTGCCAGAGACCAACCATCCTTACTTCCTACTCTGCCCTCCTCCCTGTGACTCATCCCACTCAAGCTTCACTGAATCACCGCAAGTGTTTTATTGTCTATTGTAGAGTCACCAACCATTAAGCTTTTTCCGGGACCAGGAGGGTTTCTGGCAGGAGAAATTTTCCGTTTTAAAACCTGGGCAGTCTCAATTGTACTGGGAAAAGTTGATTAACATAGGTGGTGATGACCAGCATCTGTGGATTGCACCTCTAATAAGAGTTTGACAATAAAAAGAGCAACTAGCATAATCAAGAGTTTACACCCTTGCCTCAAAAAAGAAGAGGCCCACTAGATGGAGATCCTATTAATGATTTGGAAGTTCAAATCCAAAAGAGGATTCCTATGAGCTTACTGACTATTCGGGAGTTCTCAGCCTTTCTAAAAGCCTGAAGAAACATCAAGAGAAGACAACCACCCCACATGCTTGAAAGCCAGCAAGAGTTGGTTTCATGGTTTTGAAAGCAGATCTGGCTTACATGGCATGCTAATAACTGGAAGAGCAGGAAGCACTGATGTTGAAGCTGTTGAAAAATTCAAGGATGAGCTGGACAATACAAAATGAAGAATATGTGCTGGCACATACACTACGCAAAGTGGGTTTATTTTGGGGGAGAAAGATGCCAGGACAGACCTACATTCACCAAGAGGCAAAGTGAATGCCTAGTTTCAAGGCCTCTGTGATACTCAAAGTATTTGTCAATTTGACTGGACTATAATTCTTAGTAATGATGTGATCGATCCCATGAGTCAATTGTAAGGGTGTTTTCTTGGGAGCATGACCTGCATTCATTCACACACACACACACACACACACACACACACACACACACACACACCATTCTGGCAAAATTTGTTTCTTTCTCCTGATCCTGCATTTGGCTCCTCATCATCTGACCTCCTGGTTCTTGGGATTCATTGTTGTTGTTGTTGTTATGTGCCATTGAGTCATTTCCGACTCATAGCGACCCTATGCACAACAGC
>NW_006399827.1:1051700-1068299 GCF_000299155.1 Elephantulus edwardii | reverse complement strand
CACCACAGCTCAAAGGCATCAATTCTCCTTCTATCCTCCTTAGTCATTGTCCAACTCTCTGATGCATAACAAGTGATTGCAAAGACCATGGCCTGTACCAAATGCACCTTAGTCTCCAGACACACACCGTTGCTTTTGAGTACTTTAGAGACGTCCCTAACAGCAGACTTTCCCATCACAATGCGTCTTTTAATTAATTTCCTGGCTCCTGGTGCCAAGAGTGTTGATTGTGGAGTCAAGCAGACTAAAGTTGTGAACAATCTCAATCTCTTCGCCATCCATCCTGATGCTGCCAATTGGTCCAGTGGTGAGAATCTTTGTCTTCTTGACATTGAGCCTCAGTCCAAATTGAAGGCTGCAGTCCTTGACCCTCAGCAGCAAGTGCTTCAGGTCCTCCTCAGTTTCAGCAAGCAGGGTTGTGTCATCTACATAATGCAGATTGTTGATAGATCGTCCACCAATCCTGATGCCGCCTTTCTCCTCATAGAGCCCAGCCTCCCAGATGATCTGTTCTGCATACAGGTTGAAAAGGTATGGAGACAGGATACATCCCTGGTGTACACCTTTCCCAATTTTGAACCATGCAGTGTTTTCTTGCTCTGTTCTGACGACTGACTCTTGGTTCAAGTATAAGTTTCGCATTAGCACGTTCAAGTGTTCTGGGATTCCCATTCTTCTCAGAGTCAGCCACAGTTTGTTATGATCCACAGAGTCAAATGCCTTTGCATAATCAATGAAGCACAGATAAACATTCCTCTGGTACTCCCTGCTTGAATGTTAGAAAGAAAGAAAAAAAATACACAGAAGAGTACCTGTCCTACCTTTGTTTTGGTAAGTGTAACAAAGGAAGGTCCCTGAGTGGCAAAACAGTACAGAGAAGAGCTGCTCCATGGAGTTCTCAGGTCTCTGAACTTTCAAAAACAGACTGTCAAGCAGAGCTTCTGAGGCACCTCTCAGTGGATTTGAACCTCTGACCTTCAGTTAGTAATCCTGCGCTTAGCCATCTGTGCCACCAGGGACTCCTTTGCATGGAAGCTAATGACGAAGATGATTGTTTTTTTAATCAATTCATTTATTTGATTTTTTAGTGAAAGTTTGCAAAGTTAATTTTCATTAAATTGTTTCTAGACATTTTTGTTTATAATATAAATTTCAATATCCACAATGTAATCACACTTTTCCGACTTCTTTGTAATTCTGATTTCCATATTTCTGTACCTTTCCTTTTTTTTTTCTTCGCTTGTTATGTACCTCCGAATCAGATCTGACTGGCACAGGAGGAGCTTGCCCCTCCTTCTCCAGCAGAGGATTCGAACCGTGTGTCTTCAGGATTGCAGTGCAGCTTCTTGACACTAGGCCACCAGAGATCACCATGTCTTTCCTTAGTGATTTTTTGCTGATATCACCTTGCCGCATATTGCCTTTCCCTTCATCCATCTTATTAGCTATTACCTATTTAATAATTTGTTCTAACCCTCTTCTCCTTCCTCATCCCTGGTAATCATCTGAGAACTAATCTATTTGTAAACCTTCCTTTGTTGCTGTTGTTGTGAGGTGTTGAGTACAACTTGTAGCAACCCTATGAGCAGATCTGAACCCTGTTCTGTCCTATGTTATCCCCATTCTCTATGACACAGTCAAGGTTATTGCTACAGTCACTGTGTCAATCCATCTCATTGAAGGTCTTTCTCTCTTTTCCTGACCTTAAACCTTTCCAAACATGATGTCACTTTCCAAGGAATAACCTCTCCTAGCAACGTGATCAAAGTGGGTGAGATGAAGCTTCTCCATCCTTGTCTCCAAGGAGCACTCTGACTACATTTTTCCCAAAACATATATGTTCATCCTAGTAGTCCATGGGATAGTCTGCACTCTTCTCCAACATCACAACTCAGAGGCATCAATTCTTCTTCTATAAACCTTATTCATTGTCCAACTCTCAGGTATATAGTTTTATTATAGTAGCTCATAGAATATTTTTCCTTTTCTCATTAGCTTATTTCACTTAGCGTAATGTCCTCTAGGTCCATCCATGTTAAGTGTTTTGAAAATCTTTTTAGTGTTGCTGTTTCCCCCAGTAGAGCAGTGGGAAGGTCTCAAATACTGAGGAGCAGTGATGTCAATTTGAGGACTAAGGTGCACACAAAACAGGCCATAGTCTTTTCAGTCATTTGCTTTTTGAAAACGGGAAGTGAATAAGGATCACAGAAGAATTAATGTATTTGATTTGGACTTTTAAAAGAATAAATACATGTCTTGGAAAAGGTGCAGTCAGAGTGCTCCTTGGAGGTAAGGATGGCAAAGCTTTTTCTCACATATCTTAAGCATATTGTTAGGAGAGGCTATTCCTTGGAGAGGAATCATACTTAGAAAGCTGGAGTGATGACAAAAGAGAGGAAGATCTTCAGCTAGATGGACCGACACAGTGAATGAAGCAATGGGCTCTAGAAGATCAGTGAGTGGGAGGAGGACACAGGAAAGGACAGGGTTCAGAGCTGTTATTCATAAGCTTGTGAGTTGTTTTTACTTAATGGTACTTAACAAAATCAACAACAGTACTCCATTGTGTGACTCTACCACAGCTCCTTTATTTGTTCATCCATTGATGGACATTTGGTTGTTTCAGTCTCCTCTCATGTGATCTACAAGCTCTGAGAACTCACTAGAGGGTCAGCTATGAATTAGTTTGAACTCAACAGTAACAATAATAGTAGCTAATGATCTTGAGCATTTCTTCACGTGTTTTTTTTTTAATGAACAAAGCTGAAACTTTGAATTGCAAGATGAGGACAACTCTAATCAATGAAGCATAACAGTTGTTGTCCTTGTTGTATACCATCAAACGGGAGCCGACCCATAGCTGACCCTCCAGTGGGTTTTCAGGGGTAGTTAATGGCATGGGAAGAAATTGTCCATCTTTCTCCCACAGAGCGTCTGGTGGATTTGAACCCTGTGTCTTTGGGTTGCCAGTGCAACTCCTTACGACACCTCATCATTCCATGAGTCAGGGGAGCCCTGGTGATGCAATGATTAAAGTGTGAATCTACTAAGTGACTAGCCAGTGGTTCAAACCAGCGGCTTCATAGCACAAAGATGTGGCAGCCTGCTTTGTAAAGAGTACAGCCTTTTACATTATGTGCACCTTGATATGATGTACCGAAGACACACACTGTTTACATGGTACTCCTGCCAAACATGCATAACTAGAGAATCCAGTCTTGATTTAAAATGGAAGCAAACTAGAGATTAGAGATAAGCATTAACCAAGTGCAAGACATGATCCAGGTGGGAGGAGGAGGGTAATGCAGGACACATTTTTATTATAAAGGCATTTTTTTTAGACAATAGCTGATATTTGAGTAATATAAATGCATTCTAACAATGCTAACTTCCTGATTTTGATGACTGTGCTGTGATTATGACTTAGGAGAGACTTCCCCCCTTAGGATTCTACACTGAGATATTTAAGGCTTATGAGACACAAGTCTTAGATAAAATATGAATAGAGAAAATGGTAATGAAAACAGAATGAAATGTAAACATTTGGAGAATAATATGAAGGGTGCTGGGGAATTCCTTGTACTGTTTATGCATATTTTATGTATAGAGGAAATTTCCAAATAAAAAGTTAAAATGCTAAAAAAAAAGTACAGCCTTGGATATTCTATGGGACCATTCTACTCGGTCCTATGTTGTTGCTGTTGTTGTGTGTGGTTGAGTCAGAACTGACCCATAACTGACCCTCCAGTGAGTTTTCGAGGCAGTAAATCACAAGGGAGGAGTTTGTCCATCCTTCTCCTGTGGAGCAGCTGGTGGATTCAAACCGTGTGCCTTTGGCAGTGCAGACAGGATTGCTATAAATTAAGAACTGACTTGATTGCAATAGGTCTGAGTGTGTGTGTGTGTGTGTGTGTGTGTGTGTGTGTGTGTGTGTGTGCGCGCGCGCGCGTGTGTTTGTCAGAGAATCTGGAGTCTGGAACTGCTGTGTGGCTCCAAGTCAGTAACCTTCCCTGTCTGAGTCCTTTTCTTCTGCTGTAACACCACACAACCTGGAACAGCTTCCCTGAGATCCCTCAGAGCTAAGATCTACAGGCCTTCCTAACGCCCTGTTTGCACATTTTTTGCATTCTGCCTCATTTTGTGTCCTCGGACTTTTGTTTCAGGCTCCCCAGTGAGGAGCTCTATGAGACAGGACTTTGTGATTTTCTCACCCTTTAGTGTCTGTCCTCAACTGGTGCCCCACACATAATATCACTCTAGTAACTGGAAGAAATAGAATGTCTCTTCATAGATGCCCATGAACACCTGCCGCACCTTGGTTTTCCCTCTGACTTGATGACACCTACTGTTCTGAGTAGGAACTGCAGCCTGTCTATTCCCTTACCTACAGCCGGATGAGCAGTTTAAGGAAACAGCTTGGAGTCTCATAGTGTGTTTAATTAGTGAATTGGGGACCAGGGTGTCCAGCACATAGTAGGTTCTCAATAAATATTTCTTGCCTCATGAAAGGGAAAATTGTGTCACTGTCTCTACATTCCTGTTTCTGAGTGTTTTTCTATTCCTGCCTCCTTTGTCTTCCTCGCTCTCATCTATCTCTCTCTGACTCTGATCCTGGGCCTCTTTGTCACTGTCTTCCATGAGAACGGTGAGATCCATAACTAGGACTAAGAAAGAAAAGTTGAAAAAGTGAAAATGGAATGGCAATTTCTCAATTTCTCCAGTGTGTTAAAATAAGACACATCTGAGCTATCCAGTGTGCTTTCCCTCAGAAGCAGATGGTCAGGGAAGGCAGCCGAGAGCCCCGGTTTCGATAGAGAAGGTGGGGAGACCAGCTCTCCACCACTGAGGACCTCAGGCCTTGAACTAAACCTTCTCCTCCTGGAAGATGTGTCACCGAAGGCTCTGCTTTCTTTACAGAATTTCCTCCCACCTCAGAAAAGGAGATGGCAAACCTGTTCTCTTCAGGATGTCAAGAGAAGAGAATTATGAACTCTCTTTGCATGATACATCTTGACCTTGGTTTACAGTTCTTGGTGCCTGAGAAGGATGAGGATGGAAGCAGAAGGTTAACCCCACAGCTACCCAAGCCCACCCATGAGAGTCAGACTCAACCTGACTGGGGTAGGGTCCCCGTGGTAGACATGTCTTCATAGCTTGTCTGGGTGGACCCTGCTGGGTCCAACCATCATTTCTACTGGACGCTGTGACCTCTTGTGAGTGGAAACTGTAGGAGTTGGTATACCTCTTACTCAGCTCCCTTTCATTGCCTACATGCCACCATCCATACCTAGGAAATAGACACTGACCTTCTGTCCTTGACACAAGTAAACAGGCATGGAAGCTTTCTTTACAAAAATGAGGAAGCCCCAGGAAGCTCTGGAGACCTAGTCTGTGTGCTGTTACACTTGTTGTTGTTATGTGCCATCGAGTCGTTTCCAACTCATAGCGACCCTATGCACAACAGCTCTAAACCCTGCTCTATCCTGCGCCAACCGCACTGCCTCTGACACACCCATCCCGATTACCCCAGTCACCGAATCAATCCATCTCATAGAGGGTCTTCCCCTCCTGCGCTGTCCCTCCACCCTCCCAAGCATGATGTCCCTCTCCAAGGGATGCTGTTACACTAACAACCAAAAACAATCAAGTTCCTCAGAAGCTCCTCACACGGACAGAGATGTTTTCTGAGAAGACACAGCAAAATGGTCATGCTCAGTCCCCCAAACATATAAACTACAGATATCAACTGTCAGGCTGAGTGGGAAGTAGTCTTCAAGGATTTGCTTCAAACTAATTCACCTCTCCCCGTTTCTAAGGAGGAAAAGAAATTCCAGAGTTCAGAGCAGTCTGTCTTAAACACTCAAGAGTAGGTTCCCTGACACTGTGAGGAGAGGAGCAGATGTCGGTCTGTCCAGCACATTCTTTCCCAGAAACCCCTGGGCCTGTCCTGAGCTGTGATTGTGCTCTGGTCCAAGGGGTGCTCCCGCACAACCTCTACCTTCTTAAATGTCCACCTCTGTTAGCAGCCGTAACCTTAACACAATGAGCCTTTGGTCCACAGAGAGCTTTCCATCTACCCATCCATCTGCTTATTTAGTGGTATACCTCTACACCCTTCCATCCACTTATTTATGAGTCAGAATTGACACAACAGCAGTAGGCTTTGGAATAGGATGTATCAGACACCGATCTAGGCAACAGGCATTCAACATAGCAAACAAGGTGACAAAGGCCAGCAGCTTTCAAGCAGCTTTCATTATAATGGGACAGACAATAGAGAAAAGCCATCAATAAAGAAAATGTTTCTGGTTGGGGTTTAGAGCTCTGACGGATATAAATAGGACCAGGTGAAGGAAAAGCTGGGAAGCAAAGATGAGGAGGCCTGGGGAAGATTGGAAAGGCTTCGAGGCAGGAATGAGTGCACATGAGAGGCCCTGAGAGGAACCCCGTGCAGCTGGAGGCTGTGAGGAGCGGATGAGGAGCTGAGGAGGAAGAGATGGAGGGCTGAGTGGGTGGGGCCCGATGTACAGCAGAAATGGGCTTGTGTCCCCAGCACCCAACTGTGTATAATTCCCACATCTGTGGCTGATATTCCAGTCTGGGGAATGGGAATAAGGCTGAGATGGAGGGAGGAAGCCAGGATCAAGGACCAAACCGTTCACCATGATTAATTAACCCAATGCCAGAGCCCCAAGGCTCAGAGCTAAAAATACCTGCTTCCTTCTGAGATGCGGCAGCTGCCACCCAGCAACTCTTACCCAGTGCCATTTGTCATAATTTGACACTGATAAGGAGTGTCCACGGGGCTGTGTCTGCAAGAATCGGACTCATGGCCACCCATCAGCCAGCTGGTCCTCAGTACCAGCGCAGCTTTCCTGCTCTAACTCGCCTCTCATTCCTGAGCCTTGCCGGCACCCCGTCAGCCTGCCTGCCACCTACCAGCTTCTCCCGCCTGGAACCCACCTCTGGAGGGGGCAGCCAGAGCATTCTAGCGAGCAGGAGGGCATCACTGGGTGCCATGTTTCACACCACTGCAGCCTGCAGCTCGGATGAGAGCCATCTAGCACAGCCCCTGCCAGATCAGGCCGGCGCTTTAATTAAAATATGTAAAACATCCTGGTGGGAGTGGATCTGAAGACAGTGGAGCGGTCCTTGGATGGGTGCAGAGCAGGCAGGCCTGGCCGATGGGGCTGGCCCTTCTCCAGCCCAGGAGGAAGAGGACCGTGCCAGGTGGGCCTCCTAAGCAGGTGGGGAGAGCACGCTGAGACCTGCTACCATTCACACCACTCCACATGCACAGAACTGGGTCAGGGCAAGAACAGCCACGTGCAAGAAAGTACCACTGAGCCCAAGGGCCAGCACGATGACCCAAGAGCATGCCCGCATGGGGCTCAGCGTCATCTCTCTTTGCTGTCTTGTAGGTTGCAATGTTTCATCCTCATTCTCAACACTTGCCAACTGCTGTCAGATCCAACTCCTAGTGACCTCATGTGTGCAGAGAACTCCTCCATAAGGGTTTTCCAAGGCTGTGACCTTTCAGAAACAGATTGCCAAGCCTTTCTTCTGAGGCACCTCTGGGGAAAGATGGAAAGTGGAACTGCCAAGCTTTTGGCAAGTAATTGAGTGCTTAAACATGTCTGCCACCCAAGGACCCTTTTCAAAACTAGTTTTTCTAAAATATTCCTTTGTGAAGTTTCTATCTAGAAATTTGTATATGTTCTTTATCACTATTCCATTTCCCAAACTAGTGATCTCCCCAAATTTACTATTTACAGTCATTTCCCCCCAATCTATATTGAGTGGCAGAAAATGCATTCTTTAAGGCAGAGATGAGCAAATTTTATTGTACAAGGGTCCAGTCAGGAAAAATTAAAGGTCAAACTATTCCATTCCAACTTGTCAAGGGATGCAATACTTGCAAAATTGTCTTAAATATTCTTCCACTTTTTCTCTCTCACCCACAATTAAAGGACTTGAAGATTCTTAAAGAAATTGCTGATTCCAAAGTACAGCACTGAAGATCAAGCTTTCAGCATATTTTCTGTATAAGGGCCTAGATTTTCCCTGAATGTGTCTTTAATAAATTGTAGGTGAATCAGAACAGATGTATATAGTTCATAGCCTTACTTTAGCATAAAAAGGAGTTCTTCTGGTGGTGCATGGTAAAATCGCTTGGCTACTAACTAAAAAGGTCAATGAGCAAAAATTTCAGCGAGAGAAGAATAAAAACAGCAGCCTTGGGAACTCTCTGGGACAGATCCCTTCTGTGCTGTCTTGCCTGCTGCCTTCAAGTCAGTTCTGACTCACTGGTGCTCCATAAGGTTTCCAAGGCTGCAAATATCTACTGGAGGAGACATTTCTCCCATGTTTCTCCTGCAGAGCCACTGGTGGATTCAAACCTCCCCAAGCCATGCATCCTTTTGCTTTGCAAAGCTACTCACTACACATCACGCACCAGATCCCCTACTCTATCCTTCAGGATCACTTACGTCGACATTGATGCCACATCAGTGGCTTTAGTTTGGTTTAGGGTTGCTGTGCTATCATTTGGGAGAAGGGGCTTTATGAGGGGGAATGTGGCATCAGGATTGGAGGAAGACTCATCAACAATCTATGTTATAGAGATGACACAACTGTCTTTGCTGAAACTGAGGAGGACCTGAAGGGCTTGCTGCAGAAGGTCAAGGACTGCAGCCTTCAATATGGATTGAAGCTCAACATCAAGAAGACAAAGAGTCTCAGTACTGGCCCAGTTGGCAGCACCATGATAGATGGAGAAGAGATTGAGGTTAATAATTACAGCTTGCTTAGCTCCACAATTAACACTCTTGGCATCAGCAGTCAGGAAATCGAAAGACAAATTGCACTGGGAAAATCTACTGTCAGAGATCTCTCCAGAGTACTGAAAAGCAACAATGTCAGTCTACAGACTAATCCAGGCCATGGTCTTTGTAATAACTTGCTAAGCATCAGAGAGCGGGACAATGACTAAGGATCATAGAAGAAGAATCGATGCCTTTGAGTTGTAGTGCTGGAGAAGAGTCTTGAACATTCCATGAACCGCCAAGAAAACAAACAAGTCCATCTTAGAGAGGGTGAAACCAAGTTTCTCCTTGGAAGCTAGGATTTTGAAGCTCCATCTCACATACTTTGAGCATATGTCCAGGAGAGACTTGTCCTTGGAGAAGGACGTCATGCTTGGAAGGGTGGAGGGACAGCGCAGGAGAGGAAAACCTCAGATGAGATGGATTGATACAGTAACTGGGGCAATAGGGGTAGGTGAGTCGGAGTCAGTGAGACTGGCTCAGGACAGGGCAGGCTTCAGAGCTGCTGTAATAAAGGGTCACTATGGGTGGCTCAACAGCACATAACAGCAACAACATGTGAGTCAGACTTGACTTCTGGAAATGGGTTTGGTTTGGGATTTTCATTAGTACAAGAGTGAAAATTATTTAAATCTGCATGTGGAGCAAATGAAAGTGATTGCAGTGAAGAATGGACTGCAAGTCGGGATTGGTTCAAGGAGCCCCATATTCAGTTGCTAATCAAAAGGCCAGCACTTTGAGCCCACCAGGAGCTCCACAGGAGAATAATGTGGCCATTGTCTCCATGAGAGGTAACAGAACAGCTCACTGCCACCGGTGCTGACCCTCCAGCAGCTTCTCGGAGGTTGTAAATCCCAGAAGAAGAGCCTGCCCGTCATCCCCATACAGAGCAGCTGTAGCTTCAAACCATGTGCCTTTGGATTGGCCGTGCCGCTCCTTCTCCTTAAGCCATCAGAGGGTCCTCCATGAAGATTATTATAGTCTTGGAAATGCTATGGGGCCTCCCACAAGGTCATCGAAGTTGGAATCAACTCCACAGCTTTGAATCGTTTCAAAGTGAGGGAGTATTAATAGCCCCAAAGGCCAGGTATGAGTTGCCGGTAAGTTACACGTTTGTAACCAGGAAGTGTCTGTAACCGAGAGGAACTAAGGTCTCTGCTACCCCTCCCAAAAGCCAGCACCCTCCAACCAAGCAGAGCGAGAGACACTGCCTGCATGTCGGGGGTGTCAGGCTGAATTATGTGAGCTTAAAAACCAAATCCCCTTCTTCCTGGGTTACTTAACTGTCTCCCTGGCTAGGCTGGGGGATTATTGGTGACAGGCACCAGGGCCTGCTTGGCTGCTCCAGCTTCCAGGGGAGCTTTGATCACCTGGAAAACTCCAGACACCAGGACTCCTAATGATGAGTAATGAGCTAAAACCATTGGAAAGTTACCCAGCCGCCATGCTGTGGGAACACCAGGGCTTCCCAAGAGACTGGGCCAGAGCAGACGAGGTCTAGGCCTGAGAGGGAGGGACAGTCACTGACAGTGTCCGAGGGGAAGCATGTGGCCTCAGCTCCCATCCAGGCCCAGGCCCTGTGAGGTCTGCATGCTCACTGATGGAGTGGGATGCCTCTAAGCTCCCAGGCACTTTGCTCACAAGGGCTGACTTGGGATTTGTGTCCTAGGATGCAGCTTCTTCATTCACTTGCTCATACGTTTAAAAAGTGTTGAATGATTAAGGTAGGCGTGGTGCCAGATCCTCAGGCTAGAAGGCAGCTAAAATGAGGTTCATATTCTAAAGACCTGGAGGTCTAATGTGGGGGAGTCCCATAAACTTCACAGCCTCTGTGATAAGGAGTAAGGGTAGAGTGGACTGCAGACTAATCACAAACTGTGTTGAAGTTCTTGCGGATAGAGGTCGAGTCAACCCCCAGCTCATGGCAACTCTATTATACAGCAGAATGAGTCCTGTGGTCCACAGAACTTTCACTGGCTGATTTTTAGCCTAATCAAGTCACCAGGCCTTTCTTCCTAGTCTTTCTTAGTCTAGACGCTCCACTGAAACTTAGTCAACATGATAGTAACATACGAGTCTCTGCTGGCAGAGAAGTGGTGGCTCCTTACAAGTTTGGAAATTAAACTTGATTCTCCCACATGGAGAGAAGTTCTACCGCTGAATCACAGTGCCTTCTACACATAGAAAGGAAACACAAAAAGGACTCGGGATGGAATTTGAAGATTACAGATCCTCTAGAGTTAAGGTCTACTTGGCCCCTTTGAGAGTTTCTGGTCTTGAAGCATATCCACACTGCTTTAAGTTAGTAAAAATTATACCAACTTTGAGTCCCTGGTTTTGGTTTCCTGGAAACATAAGTTCAGTGATTGTTGGGCTTCAGCATACATTACATTAGAATCCTCTTGGGAAAGTATTTGAAATGTATTTTAAGGTCTGAACCTCACTCCTCAGAGTTTCTAATTCAGAAGGCCCTGGGAGGCTGGACGTAGGGTGGCCCACTATCCCAACTTGCCCCACCCGAGATGGTTCCCATGACATAGGACTTTCTGTTTTGGAGTCAAGATAATTGTGGATAAACTAGGATAAACTGTCACCTTAGCAAGGAAGGTACTGTTAGTTTCTACTCAATCACATTCATTTCTTCTTGGAGTCACATGACCCTAACGTGATCTGGTAATAACAAGTTCAGGAAAGGTGAACCTTGGTGAGATCAGACAGGTCAGCTCCTGTTGCTGTTGATTTCTTGAAGATGTACATGTGCCATAGTTCTGGAAAAGATGAAACTTACAGAAAGGATTTTTTTCAAGAATGAGACAGACACAGAACAAAACACTCCTGCCCTCTCTTGTGCCTTGAATAGAGCTGGATGAGAAGATGATGGTTGGGACTATGACAGCCACTCTGCAGTCATGTGGCAGCAAACCTAAGGATGAAAAGCCAACTACACAAATGTTGAACAAGTAGAAAGATCAAAAGAGCTTCCACCTGTGATAACATCACCTCCAATTTAATTGGTATATAAGACAATTAAATGCCTTTCTGACATAAATACCTGTCTTCTAGTATTCTGGAAATTGAAGTCAAACATGTCCTAACTGTTATAGAGGACACTAGAAATTAGGTGTGTGTTACTGGTTTTGTTTTTGTTTGTTTTTTTACAGAATGCCTGAGAATGTTTTGCACTCCAGTGATCTAGCTAATCCAGAGTTCTTGAAGTGTCATCCTTGGACTGGCAGAAACATCATTTGTGAACTTTTTAGAAATGCAACATTATGGGCCCCTCTCAAATCTTCTCAATCAGAAATTAGGAGATAAGGGCCAGCAGCTGGCGTTTTAACAAACCTCCAAAATTATTCTGATACTCCCTAATGTTTGAGAACTTCTAAGACTCCCTGAATAACAAAACCTCTAGATAGAACTTATAAACTTAGCCCACGTTAGAGTTGCTGGGTTTTTCTTACCTAAAAAAGAAAGCAGGATGTCCTCTCCCCTTCGGCAATTTTCCTGAGCCTCTCCTTTTGGTAACCTCGAGTCAGCTGGACACTTTTATCAGAGTCCCTGGGCTGTGCTATTAAACATCCCGGGGGTGGAAAGGGAGAGTGGGAACCCAGTTAGACCAGGCCAAGGCAGGAAGTGACTCAGTGGCCCAGGGGTAAGGAGTTGGGGGTTTTAGGTGCTATTGAGTTTCTTTCAACTCATAGCAACCCCATGGGACAGAGTAGAATTGTCCCAGAGGCTTCTATAGGCTATAATCTTTCCAAGGAAGAGTCCTAGTGGCATAGTGGTTCAAGTGCTTGACTGCTAACTGAAAAGTCAGCAGTTTCTCCATGAGAGAAAGATGAGGCCTCCTTGTGTAAAGATTACAACTTTGGAAACACTCTGAGGAAGCTCTTCCCTGTCCTATAGCGTCCACAGGGAGTTGCCCTCCTAACCCAAAGGTGGCTCAGATCCACCAGCAGCTCTATGGGAAAGAGATGGACATTCTCCTCCTCTGAAAACCCGCTGGAGGGCCAGCTATGAATTGGTTTCCATTTAGTAGCAATGCATCTGATGGAATCCGTAGGAGTCAACTCAGCAGCAGTAGGTTTATGGGACCTTTATGGAAACAAATTCCCAAGTCTTTCTTCTGTGAAGTCACTAGGTGGGTTCAAACTACCAACCCTTCAGTTGGCAGCCTAGTGTTTAGACATTATGCCACCACGACTCCTTTGAGGAGGAAGAGTTGATGTCAATGTCTAGACTCAGTAATCCTGAGCATTTATCACAAAGCCCCTGAACCCTCACACCTCAGATGCTTCTCAGAGTTTCTCAAAGCTTCCATAAGAGTCCAAGCAGCAAGAGCTGAAATACAGACTTGAAGCTATGTCTCTGTTCTCATCTTAAAAAAGGAATTCTAAAATCCCTACCAACACTCTGTCTTTGGGATACTTTCTTCAGCAATCATTTCCAGTGTTTCATACATACCCCTAAGTGTTCCTTTTCTCCGCAAATGAACACACAGTCAAATGATTACCAGAGAGTGCCATGTTATTGGATCTCCTAGGTTAATATAGGGAGCTCTGGTGGCCTCGTGACTGAGCCCATCTGGCGATGCCTTGGAAAAAAAAAGACCAATGATCTACTTAAAAAAAAAAGCCATCCTTAAAAATCATATGGAGTTTGGAGGACATTGAGTTCATGTTAGTAGTGACGGGATATTTTGGAAAGAGATAGTGATAATAGTTTTAAACATGAAAGATGTAATCAGCGTTACTGAATTATAAAAGTGGAAGTTTTTGTATTGGTGGATGTTCTGGAGTACATATTTGCACCACAAAAAGGAAGAAATTTGAAAAGATAAAACCGTTGTTTTTCTCTGCAGAAACAAAGAGAACTCTGACAAGGAAATAAGGTAAACAATACCATTTACAATAGCCAGCTAAAGATAAAGACTTAGGGATAAATCTAGCTAGAGATTTTTTAAAATACCTGTACAAAGAAAACTACAAGAAACCAAAAGAGAGTCAAGTAAGTGGGAAATTGCCTTGTGCTCCCAGATAGGAAAACTAAACACTGAGAAAATGTCAACACCACTGAAAGCCAGCTACAGATACCACGCAATCCCGTGCCAGATCCCTTCGTCATTCTTCAAAGAGGGGGAAATAAAATCGTCTACTCTATATGCAAAGGAGAGAGAGCCCAGAGAAGCAAAACACTAACAGAGGAGAAAAAGTGGGAGGCCTTAGGCTTCCCGATCTTAAAACCTACCACCCAACTGTGGTAATCAAAGCAACCCGATGATGTCACCTACACAGTGAGAGATTCATGTTGTTATTGCTGTTCAGACCCTACACGCAACAGCTCAAAACCTTGTGCAATCCTGTGCCATCCTCACAATCCCCTCTGTGTTTAGGTTAGAGACCCAGGCTAACAAAACAGAACTGAGAACCCAGAAGTAACTCCAGCCACCTGTGGACAGCTGATCATTATTGACAAAGAGATGAAGTCCTTTAACCGGGGAAGAGACAACCTCTTTAACAAACAATGCTGCTAAAACGTCAGTTTGCAGAAAATGGAAACAAGAGTCACACCTCATACCGTATACAAATGCTAACTCAGGATGGATGAAGGACATAAGTGTAAAAACAAACTATAAACATCGCCAAAGGAAAAATAAGGGCAAATTCAGAAGCCCTAATCTATGGCATTAAATAGTCTATCAAATATAACTGAAAATGTGCAGGCAGCAGAAGAGAAATGAGCTGATTGAGACCTTCCAAAAATTAAATCTTTAGGTGCATCAAAAGACCTCCAAATGAATAAAACAAGAAACTACAGGCCAGTGACAAAATTTGGCAGTGAGGTATTTGACAAGAGACTAATCTCTAAGATTTACAGAAAATGCCAGCACTTCAACAAGAAAAAGACCAGCCAGTTACAAAAAGGGCAAAGGATATGGAAAGACACTTCACCAAGGAGAACAGGAAGAAACACTGAAGATCATTAACTATTGTTGTGGTGTGTCATTGATTTGAAATTAACCCATAGCTGACCATCCAGAAGCTTTTCAGAGGCCATGAATCACACGGGAGAAGAAACCTCATCTCCTGTAGAGCACCTGGCAGATTTAAACTGCCCACATTTGGTTGGCAGTGCAACTCCTTACCCACCAGGCCACCAGAGCTCCTTTCATTAAACAATTAGAGAGATGCAACTAAAACAACAATAAGATACAATCTTTCCCCAGCAAAGCTGGTAAGGATATGGAGAGATTGAAACTCTCATACCCTGCTTATGGGGCTGTGACAAAATGGTCCAAACACTGTGGAAAGCAGTTTGGTGCTTCCTTAGAAAGTTGAAAATAGAAATACCATTTGATCCAGCAATTCCAACACTAGGTATATCTCCTAAAGAAACAAAAATGTATAATAAATGCACTCCCATGTTTGCAGAAGCATTATTGCAATAGTAAAAAGACAGAAACAACTCAAATGTCCAGCAGTGGATGAATAAATGAAGAGACTGGTGTATACACACAGTGGAGTACTATGCAACACTAAAGAACAATAAAAAATATACAAAGCGCCACTTAGCATGGATGAGTTAGTGTACGTGTGTTAAATAAGTCAGTCACAAAAGGACAGAAACTGTTACAAACTGGGAGAAAGGTGGGCACTCTCCTCTCATGTGATTTATAGTCTCTGAAAAACCCCTGGAGGTTCAGCTACGAGTCAATTCCAACTCCACAGCAATGATGTTGATGTTGACTAATCTAAAAAATTAAATAAAGGCTTACCCACAGAAATTATAACTCTTGGATCGTCATCAGGGATAGAAAGTGAAGGAGAGTGAAGTAAAAAACTAGTAAATAGACAAATGGACACATTTCGAGACTATTGAAGGAAAAGGTGGTATGAAATAAGAGGATGATCAGCATAATTCCACCAAGGAACATGAAGACACAGAGAGATGCACAATAATACCGTCAGAGAGAGAGAGAGAGAGAGAGTGTGTGTGTGTGTGTGTGTGTGTGTGTGTGTGTGTGGTGCACCGTAGAGTCAGAACTAACCCATAGCTGACCCTCCAGTGGGTTTTCAGAGGCATTTAATTGCACAAGAGGAGATTGCCCATCCTTCTTCCCAGAGCAGCTGGTGGCCTTGAACCATGTGCCTTTAGGATTGCAGCGCAGCTTCTTGCCACTAGGCCACAAGTGAAAAGGATTACGCTCATATAATACATAGGTTTGGCAGATGTTATTTCTACATTTATATTGTGTTGTTAGGTGCCATCGAGTTGAGTTCAAATCATAGTGACTCTATGAACAACAGACTTGAACCCTGTCCTATCCTGAGCCATCATCATTATCTCTGATATACACAACCTCATTGGTGTAGTCACTATGTTAATCCATCTGCTTGAGTGCCTTCCTCTCTTTCACTGATCTTCCACCCTCCCAAGCTGATGTCTTTCTCCAAGGACAGCCTCTTCTAGGCTGAAGTATGTCTGAAGTATGTGAGATGAAGCTTTACCATCTTGGCCTCCATGGAGCACTCTGACTACACTTTCTCCAAGGCATATCTGTGTGTATTTTTGGTAGCCCATGCGATATTCAGTACTCTTATCCAAACCACAGCTCAAAGGCATCAACTCTTCTTCTGTCATTCTTATTCATTGCCCACTTTCAGATGCTTAGCAAGTGATTGAAAAGACTATGGCCTGAATCAGGTACACCTTAGTCTTCAAATTGACATTGAGGGACTCCATTTTGTAACCAATATGTCATTTTAAAATATAT
>NW_006399827.1:1040208-1043125 GCF_000299155.1 Elephantulus edwardii | reverse complement strand
TTGTATGGGCACGGTTTGGAACGCGGCCCGGATTCGAATCTGAAATAAATTCCCTCTTGCCCTTGCATCAGTGTCGGCTCCTTGGTGACTTGGGGGGAACTGGATTTGGGGCATAACAACATCATTGCTCCTCAGGAATTTGGAGAGGTCCCTGACAGCAGACTTGCCCAATGCAATATGTCTTCTGATCTTCTAACTGCTGGTACCAAGGATGTTGATTGTGAATCCAAGTATGTGGCATCAGGATCAGAGGAAGACTCATCAACAACCTGTGTTATGCAGATGGCACAACCTTGCTTGCTGAAAGCAAGGAAAATTTGGAATGTTTGCTGCAGAAGATCAATGTAAATTGCATCTCAAGTCAAGAAACAAAAATCCTCACTATTGGACTGAGAGACAACATCATGATAGAGGGAGGGAAAGATTGAAATTATCAACAAGTTCATCTTACTTGGATCCACATTTATATTAATATATACTATGAATACATCCAGCGTATGGCAGAAGCCAGAAGTAACAAGTCTATGTAAAGTGCTTATTAATAGCCAAATAGCCTAAAGGTGATCGATTGAGGTTAATTGAGAAATTTACTCCTGATAGATGCATTGATGGTTCTGGGGCTTTGGAACCAGAGTCTTGGAGGACTACCAAAGTCCATTGGTATAACATAGTCCACAAAGACAATGTTCTGTGTTCCTCTCCAGTAAATAGTGACTAAGGCCTTAAAAGCTTGCACGTAACCATCTAAGATGCAACTATTGGTGTCTCCTTGCTTGGAACAAAGAAGAAGGAAGGAAAGGAAAGAACTAATGTGGTTGTTGTCAAGTGCCATCAAGTCATACGACTCATATCGACCTGATAAACAGCAGATGTGAACTGTGGCCTCTTCGGCACTGCCCTCATGTTCTCTGTCCTGCTCAAGCCCATCGTAGTAGTCACGACATCAATCCAGCTCATTGACGATCTTCACCCCTCTCACTGAGCCTCTACCTCTCCCTGCATGACCTCTTTCTCTGAGGACCGGATCCTCCTAAAAATACGTGCAAAATGAGATGAAGTTTCACCACCTTTGTCCCTAAGGAGCACTCTGGTTGCACTTCCTTCAAGATGGATTTGTTTTTTCGTCATTCGATGGCATAGTCAGTACCCTTCGCCAGCACGACAATTCAAAGGCTCAGCTTCCATGACCAGAAGAACTAAGTAGTGCCCAGTTACCACCAATAACCATGCCAAAAATCAGAAAGGAGAGGAGGGGAAATACGAAATAAAAACGAAAAACTTTTAAAAATCCATGCCTACTGGTCCAATGCAACTAAAAGAACTAAAAAAGGAACAAGACTACGGCTCTTAGTAATTTTTAAAGCATGGAACAAAATTAACCCCCAAGGCTAAACTTTCAGCCAAACAATAGACAAGCCTACAAGACAACGGAAAGCAAGCGTGAGGGAGGCATTCACTCTTTAGAAAGAGCCAACTCTATAAAGTGAGAGGAGGAGCATTTTCCCAAAGATAAAGCCCAGAAGATGTGAAGAGTTAGAACAGAAGCATTAATGGAAATAGAATTATAGGACAGAAATGGGGGATGTGATTACACTGTGGATAGTGTGATTAATGTCATAAAACAAAATGTGTATGAATGGTTAAATGGAAAACTAATTTGCTTTGTGAACTTCCACTCACTCAAATCATAGCAGTAATTTTTAAGTTCTCACTGGACAATAAATTGTTAATAAAAATTTTAAGAAAAGTGGCCATTGTCCCCCCTCCAAAAAAAACCAACATGGAGCTTAGTTCTACTGCAATGCAGTTGTCATGAGTCAGAGTTATTAATAATGATATGATTAATAGTTACAATTACTAATTATTGTTGTTGTTATGTGCTGTCAAGTTGCTTGTGACTCATAGTGACCCTATGGCCAACAGCCCTAAACCTTGCTCTAACTTGCGCCAATCTTATTGTCTCCAACACACCTACCCCCATTACCCCATTCACTGAACCAATCCATCTCATCAAGGGTCTTCCTCTCCTGTGCTTACCCTCCACCCTCCCAAGCATGATGTCCCTCTCCAAAGTCTGATCCCATCTTGCAACATGCCCAAAGTATGTCAGACGAAGCTTCAGAATCCTTGCCTTCAAGGAGCAGCCTGGTTTCACCCCTCTAAGACAAACCTGTTCTCCTAGCCGTCCATGGTATATCCTGAGCAATTAACTACCCCTGAAAATTTGCTGGAGGGTCTGCTGTGTTTCAACTTAATGGTCCACAACAACAATAATTATTATCACTAGTTAATAACTCCAATTATTGATTTCATGCACTCCATGTCTAGGCACTATGGTTTTTGGTTTTATCCACAATCATGGGTTTGTAAGGGAAGTGGTAAGTCATGTTGGAAACACTCAGGATACAATTCTTAAATTCAGACAGTTTCTTCTCAGGTGTGCATGCAGACAGGCCTCTGGCTCTGGGCCCAACCCCACACTCAAGCAAGTGTTACAAAGCTTTTTCTCCAGTTCTGTCAATTATGTGTATCCCTCAGCCTAACTCACTCCACCAGTAAGCCTAAGCCAAGGGGCTTGGCTCTGGCTCCGTGGGGCAGCAGGCATAACTGACCTCTGGCTCAAACCAGTCTCTGGTTCTCTGTCTCAGCCTTTGCAGCTTCTGGTATTGAGGCCATGCCTCAGGCGAGATCTCACTCTGTCCTGGGCAGGAACCTCCAGCCCAGCAAACCCATTGCATTTGCTATTTCTTTCCTCCTGATAGTAGTGAGATTACTGTTTTCTGACAGGTCACAGTGGTGAGGACTTGCCTGCATAACTCTGTTGGCTCATACACCTTTTTTTAATTAAGTGCAGAGATACAGTAATCAGAGGTCAACTTATAGCAATAAGCAAACACATCAAAAGACAGGAAAAACA
>NW_006399827.1:1025885-1036778 GCF_000299155.1 Elephantulus edwardii | reverse complement strand
TAGAGAGAATAGTGCAACAATGAATGAGTGGAAGCCCAAAATCTCTGTAAATGTTTATGAAAATTAATAAAATATAATTATAGAAAAAAAAAGTGCAGAGATACAGCATTACTTTTTCCATCTTCCACTCATTATTTAATGGAGTTCTGATGGCCCAACAGTAAGAAGCTTCACCGTCATACCAGAGGTACATGGTTAGAATCCACAAGCTGCTTGAGAGACAAGAATGGGTGATGGGCCATCTCTCCCCATGAGATAAACTACTTCTGAAAACCCTCTGGAGGGTCAGCTATGGCTCAGTTCTGACTCAATGACACACAACAACAGCTCATTTTTATCAAATTAGGTCAAAATCCCACAAAATATTTAAATACACGCACTATCTCTGCTAGCTGATCCCATCCAGTAACACTGCTGACTTTGAACCTTTGGCCCACAGGCATCAATGTAATGGTGAAGAACGCCCTTAACCAGCTGAGGCTATAAAAACCAATTTCATCACGTGGAAAGCAACAACCGCTTATTGCTATAGAGACAGTACCAACTGATAATTGATCCTCAGTAGGTTTTCAGAGCCTGTGAATCACATAGAGGAAAATGCTAATTTTTCTCCCAAGGAACAAGTGGTGAATTTGAACCACCTGCTTTGGGGTTGGCAGTGCAACTCCTTAACCACTAGGCCATCAACGCTCCTATGTGAAAGGCAGTCAGTGTTTTAAAAAAGAGTGTGTTCCAAAGTGGAGTCAACAAAAGTCCTGTCTAGCTCTCTCACAAGGGGTCAGTGTGTCCCTGGCCTCACCTCGCTGGTCTGTGTTGGACTCATCTTTCAAAGTCTCACCTCTGTTTTCAGACTTCCACATAAGGAAGGATGCTTCCAGAAGAGCTGAGTTTCACCGACTTCCAGGTCTTGCTCACATCAACACGCTGACAGGCTTCCAGGGTAGACCTTGGCCTGGACACTCCTTTGGTTGAGCTAATTCGTGTTTAACAGTTTCCTTAGCAACAGAGGACTAAGGACTCTAAAGGGCCTCTCTCAGTAAGACAATTCCATGGCATGGCTGCCATGGGCCTGCAGGTTGTGATGAGCAATTAAAGAAGAAAAGGTCAATAATCAGAAAGAAATATGTAAGACTATCTTAGAGCCCTCTTGTTAAGGAAGAGAGTTTGGAATATCAGCCTGAAGAACCATGCAAAGAAAATTTGACAACTGCCAGGTTTAAGGCTGTGCTTGGAGCCAAGTGGGTTGTCATCATCCCCACCTGAGCCCCACCAGGTAGATGCTGGAGCCAGGTAGATGCTCGCTTTATGCAACATTCCCTTACTTTCTGGTTTCTGTGCTGGAGGTACCTGACTGCTCCCTGTCAGCCACAGGGACACTGCTGGGCCGTAAGCATGGCCACTCCAACCCTACCTACCAGCACTATTGCCATTAAGTCAATCCCAGCTCATGCCAGCCCCATGTGCCCAAAGAACAAAACTCTTCTCCATGGGATTTCCAAAGCTGTGTCCTTTCAGAAGGAGATGGCCAGGCCTTTCTTCTGAAGTCCCCCTGAGAGGTTTCAAATTTCCGTCCTTTCCACTAGTAGTTGAGCACTAACCATTTGCACCACCTCTGGTGGCTTAGTGATAACGAACTCGGTTGCTAATTCAAAGGGATGTGGTTCACATCCAGCAGTTGGTCTGCAGGAAAAACATGGGCACTCTCATCCCTTGAGATCCATGGGCTCTGAAAAACCTCAACAGCGTACAACAGCATTAAACTCAATGTTGTCAAATTGGAACCAACTCATAGCTGGCCCTCCACTGGCTTTCCAAAGCTGTAAATCACACAGGAGAAGATTACCTACCCTTCTTTTGGAGATCTGCTGGTGGATTCGAACCCCCAGAAAAGTTCAGCCTCTGAGTTAGGCTTGAGTTCTCTACAGATTATACCAGCAGAGCACCTTGTGCCACCCAGGAACTCCTTCACCCCACTCTGGGTGCTACAAGTCCACAGGAGGCATTGGGTGGGGAGGGAGAGCTGCAGGAGCCAGGGGAGGGGAAAGCAAGGGAGATGCTGGTTCCTCCCAGGCCACCCAGCAGGACTCCATGCACCGAACTTGTTCACTGATTGATGGCACTCAGGTTGAGGAGGGGTCGAGATGATCTCGCGGGTGTGCAGTGAAAGGGCCGCCGAGGCTGGTTCAGGCTCCCGAGGAAATTGCCCCCGAGATGCAGTAGCCTGGGAGCAATGAACAGACCGGTACATGGGATAGATGCTATCTGCAAACTGATGTTAGGCCCGGGTGCTTGCTGCAGCCCCTGGAAGTGGAGTGCCTGGGCCTCCTCCTCCTCCCACAGTCAGAGAGGCATGAAGTCTTCAGAAATCAATCACTTTCTGCAGGATGCACCGTCCTGCCTGAGCAACTCCCTTTTCTCCCCGTGTTCTAGCCAGCGGAGGTCAGAGTTCACGTCAAATGTCATTAATCATCTTTCTGGGGGCTGGCTGCTTATTGGACAGTCCTATTAATCAGAGGCCTATCACACCCGCAGCCTAGCTGGGTCGCCATTGTCCTGTTCCTCACCTATCATAGAAAGATTAGATTATCAGTGACAACTGAGACACCCTTTGAGTCACAGGGAAGCCAGAGAATGGGCTGGCTTTTATTTTTATTTTTTTATCCTTCCGATTTGAGGATGAGCTGTTTCTTGTCTTGTCACACTGCATCCTTTTCTTCAAAGCATCAGCTTTAAGAATCCAATTTGTCAAACTGGACAATCATTGGCAAATCCATAAAAAGAGGAGAGAGAAAAGGAAAGGGGGAAAACCTCGGCGACTTTATCAAAACAGGTAAAATAAAGCAGAATGTTTTAAATGGTACCTGAAAGGATTAGAAAATAAGTTGTGTTTGACAACAATTAATCTCCAAGAAAGCCAAGGGTTTGTAAAAATGAACAGGCAGAGATGTGTCCGCAAGGGATTCTGGGGAGCCACACAGCAGGTGTCCCTTCTTCACCTGTGTTTCAGTTCCCCTTTCCAAGTGCTTAGAAAGAACCACGTACCTTCCCCCAAAGTACCACGACGACAATAACCCTCTAGGCCAACCAGCATAAAGAATGCAGCTCCTCAGTCTTCCTAACCCTGTGGCTCTCAGATTGCCTCTTCTGTCTCCCTCAGAGCAGCTGGTGGGTTCAAACCACCAACCTTTTGGTTAGTAGCCACGTGCATTAACAACTACAGCAACAGGACTCCTATGCCGTTTAGGAAGGGAGCCCAAACATATCAAGTGTCTTAGTTCTAAAAGAGATGTTAGGAACTTAGATTTTTAAGGGAACACTCCTTATTTTAAATGTTGGCAACCTATTCAAGTTTAGGATTTGGGGGTTTGTTTGTTTGTTTGAAAAATCACTGAGTGCCAAAGGAAATCTGTTAGTAGGATCAGTTTGGCTCCCAGGCCTGGAGTTTGTGACACTTACATAGCTTACCTGCCTTGTTGTTGTTGTGTACTGTGGAGTTGGAACCAGCCCATAGCTCTGGTGGGTGTTCAGAGGCGTTTAATTGCAGGGAGGAGATGACTCACCCTTCTCCTGTGGAGCAGCTGGAGACCTCGAACCACATGCCTTCAGGATTACAGTGGCGCTTCTTGCCACTAGGTCACCAGAGCTCCCTTGGTGCAAGTCAAGACCAGGTGGCCTGGAAGGCTTGGTAGCTGAGGAGATCCAACCCAGTGTTCTCTGCTCTGAATATGTGAATATATATGACCAGCCAGCGGGTAAAACTCAAGCTGCGGTGATCCAAGTGACGAGAAGTCAGATGAAAGCCTAGATCTTGCCGCTTTGCTCAGAAGTCAGAAAAAGATTTCATGAGACTGAAAAGAAAAACAGTTGTCCTCGAGTCAACGCTGACTCGTGGTGACCCCGAGTGTGGCAGAGAACTATGTTCAATGCGGTTTTTAAGGGCTGGATTTTGAAAAATAGATTGAGCTTTTGCGGGTCGCGGCGAGCGCTGAGAGATCGCTGTGAAGACTTCCGTGACACTCGGTGAGTACAAGGTGGTGGGGCGCTGCCTGCCCCCCTCCCAAGTGTCCGACCCTAGGACTCCACCGCTTTACCGCATGCGCATCTTCGCCCCCAGCCATGTCGTTGCCAAGTCCCGCTTTTGGTAGTTTGTGTCACAGCTGAAGGAGATGAAGAAATCTTCTGGGGAGATGGCATACTGTGGGCAGGTGTTCGAGAAGTCCCCCCTGCGCGTAAAGAACTTTGGCATCTGGCTGCGCTAGGACTCCCGTATGGGACCCCAACATGTGCAGGGAGTCCAGGGACCTGACCCCGCAGGTGCTGCAGCGACATGGGCGCTCAGCATCGTGCCCGGGCCCACTATACAGATCCTGAGGGTGGAGGAGAGCGCAGCCAACAGTAAGTGCCGCCAGCCTGCAGTCAAGCGGTTCCATGACTCCAAGATGAAGTTCCCGCTGCAAGCCTCGGCTCATCAAGCGGCCCAACACCACCTTCTTAGCACAGCCCCTCTGCCTCATCCCAGTCTGCCCAATAAAACGCCTGGGAGATTGGGGTAGGGAGGGAGATAAATAGATTGAAAGGCTTTTCTTCTGAGGCACCCCTGGGTTGACTTTATCCCTCAACATTTCAGTTAGCAGTTGAGCATGCTAACTGTTTGCACCATCCTGATACCAAATTGGATAAGCCCTAAACAGTGGCATTGTTGTTTGGTATTGTCGAGTTGGAACCGACTCACAGCTGAGTCAGCTCTAAGCAGTAAATTACACAGGAGGAAATAGCCCGTCCTTCTCCCTTAAAGGAGCTGGTGGTTTGAACCATGTACTGTTGGATTGGCACTACAGCTCCTTACCACTAGGCCACTAAAGCTCCCAAAATAGTGGCTTAGTGATAAGGAATTGCACTTTACAGCCTCTGCAAAATCGCTGGAGGGTAAGCTATGAGACAGTTCTAGCTCAACAGCACATAGCAACAACAAATGAATTTAAGTTGTAACTGGAAGTACACATACCCACCACCTTTGATATCATGTTGTTGTTATGTGCCATAGAGTCGCTTGCAACTCATAGCGACCCTATGTGCAACAGCTCTAAACCCTGCCTTATCCTATGCCAATCTCATTGTCTTCGACACACCCAACCTGATTACCCTACTCATTGAATCAATCCACCTCATAGAGGGTCTTCCTCTCCTGCACTGTCCCTCCACCCTCCCAAGCATGACATCCTTCTCCAAGGACTGATCCTGCCTTGCAACATGTCCAAAGTATGTTAGACGAAGCCTCAGAATCCTTGCCTCCAAGGAGCAGCCTGGCTTAACCCTCTCTAGGATGAACCTGTTTGTTTTCTTAACAGTCCATGGTATATTCACTACTCTTCTCCAACACCACAGCTCAAAGACATCAATTCTCCTTCTATCCTCCCAGTCATTGTCCAGCTTTCTGATGCATAGCAACTGATTGCAAAGAAATAGCAGGCCTCTGAAAACTCTATGTACCTTTGATACCATACTCATTTTATTTTTCTGTCTCCGAAATTTAGCCCTGAGTGACTCTGGGTGTTGGGGTAGGGTGCGGCCCCTCATTGCAGCTCTAGGTATGTACTCTCCATAAGTATACTATCCACATGGCGATAAGGGAGAAGAGAAAACCAACTCAGGTTTTAGAGATAAACTGTTGTTGTTATTATTATGTGTGGTCAAGTCAGAACCAAATCACAGTTGATCCTCCAACAGGTTTTCAGAAGTTATAAATTGTACAGAAAGAGATTGGCTGTCTTTTTCCTCAGAGAAGCTCGCGGATTTGAACCACTTGACTTCGGCTTGGCACTACAACTCCTTACCCACTAGGCCACCTAAACTCGATAGCTAAGCTACTAGGTTCAAATTCTGACTCTGCCACTTATTAGCTGGGTAAGCTCGGGCAAGTTGCTCAGCCTCCCTGGACCTGGGCTTTCTCATCTTAAAAACGGAGATGATTATAACGTTTACCTCAGAAAATTATTGTGATGATTAAAAATGGCATAGAATAGTGCCTGCCCCCCAGTGAGTCTCATTGTTATTTTTATTACTGTTGTCACCATCATGTAATGCTTGCTTCCTCTTCAAAAGGACCTGCTATTGAGACAGCAAATGATAGGAAGTTGAATCTACAAGGAATCTTAGAAGTCATTTTAATTTAATCATTGTCTAATCTTAGAGGAAGAAAACTGAAGGTAGAGATGGAAAAAAGTTTCTTTTATCCACTGAGCACATTTGAAAATCTATACATTCTTCCAATCGTATCTCACATTCAACTATTCTCGTCTGTGCTGCTCGTTTTGCTTTTTCTGTGCTGACCTCGTTGGAAATGAAGAATGTTTCTTCTCAAACGTATTTAAAAGCAAAGCCACCCCAGCCTTCAAACTCCCAGATATTTCAGCCACATCAGCATAGCGAACGCCAGATAACATGTCCACTCCTGTGCTCATTAAAGGAAGATTTGTGAGGCCACTCGGGGCCATATTTGTTCATTGCAAGTTTGTGACCAGCTTCATTTTTAAAAAAGATTGTTCCCTCAGGCAGTTTGTGGTCATTAATGAGCAGTTGAGCCTCAAAGCCATTTTGGTGGTTTGGGGAAGATGCAGTGGCTTTATGGTCAAGCCGCTTGATCATTTGTGAAAATTGAACTCTTGAACGTGTTAACTGTTGACAAAATTTGACAGGTATCGTGTCTGCCTTTATTAGGTGATTAATTAAAGGCTGCTGGAGGCGCTGGGGGGAAGCAGAAAGCCCGGACTTACTGCTAGATCGATTTGGGGCTAGATCCTGACTCCTCACTTGGCTTTCAGGCCTTGGGCAAGCCTCTTAAACTCTCCGAGTCTCATTTATTCATGTGTGAAATAAGGGTAATAAAACTACTTCATGAGACTTTGTGAGAATTAAACAGAAGATGTGTGTGCTCAAGAGCTATGAGCTCCCCTCTGAAAAAGGAAGCTGCCCTTAGAAGAAAAGAAATCTGTGTTCATCTGTGCAGGCACTGAGTGACCCACCTACGCAAGCCCTTGCTCAGAGATGGGATGAATTCATTCAAAGCCAAGTCCATGCTAGTGTCAAACAGGAGAGAACAATGAACACATTCACGTTCTTTAGACTTCTGGTTCTATTTAGAGAATTAGAAGGTTCTTCTTCAAGATTTTCTTCAGTCCTCTGACCTGTTGTTGACTTGTTTAGATAGGAGTTACAGCCCCCTTGGAGCCGATCTGGAATTTGAAGCTGGAGTGCTGGCTGAGTACAGTTTGAATGGTTATTTTTTTTTTTATATGTTGACCTTTCTACAACCTTCTGCCATTTTGAAACTATTGTAGAGGTGCAGGAGCACCGATTACCTCCCTAAGCGTGTGGTGTAAAGGGAGTCTTGACCTGACGTTATAAGGGCAAAGGTCATAGAATCCAAAGAAGGTTTCTGGCCCATTCTTTCAGTCTCAAGAGTGACCATCTGTTTTAAAAGTGCAAAGTTAAATGACAAGCAACAGAACAAGAATCCAGAGTGGGGGAGGCTGAAGTCTGAATGTTGTTAGCGGCTGTCGCATGGATTCCAATTCACAGTGACTCCGTGTGTGCCGAGCAGAACTGCTCCGCTGGGTGGTTTTCAAGGCTTTAAGCTTGGGAAGCACATCACTCAAGGTGCCTCTGCGTGGGTTTGAAACACCAACCTTTTGGCTGGTAGTCAAGTGCTTAATTGTTTACCATACTGCAAACTCCTGAAGCCTGGGTTTGAGGGTAGCTAATAAGGACAGCTGACATTTACTGAGTGTTTGCTTAGTATCTCAGCTAAGCACAACGCTTAAAGCTGGTGATAGGAGTATTAGCATCCCTGAGAACACTACGACATTACACCTGTTGCCCACAGTCTCGTGGCTCTCACAAGGCAGAGCTCAGGTTTGACTCTCATCTGAGGGCATGAGCATCCCCAAATGCTCCTGATTCTTTGCAGCTTTTCAGGTGAGAGCCGTGTCTCATCCTTTTCCATCAGAGGACAAACACACCTCATGCTCTGATAACAAGCCTCTGGTCCCAGCTTGGGCACTCTCTTCCTCTCTTCACATTAGGCCTGACTTCTAGACACCACACACACACACACACACACACACACACACACACACACACACACATCCTAGTATACAAATGCAGCGCCTCATGATCTTCCCAGCCTGTGGGAAATGATTTCTCTTTCTCCTTACTCCTTCCCTCGCCAAGAAACCTGCTGTCACAGTGGTTAAGTTCTCCATTGCTAACTAAAAGGTTGGCAGTTTGAATACACCCATAGGAGAAAGACCTGGTGATCTACTTCCATAAAGATTAGAACCCCAAAAGACTCATTGGCATCAAGTTGATTCCAAGTTATGACCTTGCTCCAAGAAATTTCTAAGGCTATAAATGTCAACAGGAGAGATTATTTCCTCTTTCTCCTGTGGATTTGAACCGCCAACCTTTGGTTGGTAACCCAATGTGAAACACACTATTCCAAGAGAGCTCCTTTTTGTGAGGATCACAGCCTAGAACGCCCTACATGGCAGTTCTACTCTGTGAGTCCAGGTTTCAACTCGATGACACCGCCCTCCTCTCCACCTCCAGGGTGTCCACAGAGACGCCCCCTACCGGGCTGTTGGAGTCAAGAAAAGCCAAGTTTTCCTGCCACCCTTGCCCAGAGCTGAGCCCTTGACTTTGATGACCTCTGCTAGGCTCTTAACTGAATTCCTCTTTAGGTCTGGGGCTGATAGACTTGGGGGGAGAGGGGGGCAGGGAAGAGTAAGCAAAAAGGAAAAGATAAATAGCTGCAGCCTGAAATAAATTTATTGGCAACCAAAGAGAAACTCTTGGCTCAAAGAACCAAATGAGGAATTTGTAAGCTTTCAGAGCCACCTGAAATCGTGGCGCTTTCCCCCCAGTGCTTAATAAAAGCTGACAGCCGCATTGTTCTGCCTGGAGAAGGTACGCTGCATCGGGGGGTGGGGGGGGGGGTGGGCTGAGGGACAAAGGACTCTGTGCAGGGGGGGGGACAGGGTGGGGGGCGGAAGATAAAGCGTGAGGGCTGGTAGGTGGTGACTCTTAATCGGGGGCCTGGCAGGAGACCCTGGGAACTGCGGCCCACTGACAGTGGAGACCCGGGAGCTCCAGATGGCTTTTTGTCTCCATGCAATTAAAAATGCAATCTGACAGGCCTGCGGACAGGACTCGGGGAACAGAATTCTGAGGGCGGGGGAGCAGGGGAGGGGATGGGCCCCGTGGAAAGTATCAGAGTGTGAGGAGGAGGAAAGGTGCTGCTGGGGCTCCCAGCAATTACGCGCCTCGAGAATGACAGTTCCTTCCAGCGGTGCGCGCAGGGCCAAGCCTGGTCTCGGACAGCGGACAGCGGAGAGCAGTTGGAAAGAAGCCATCACCGGACGTTTGGCCCCTGAAGAAAGGTGATCACTTGGCCAATTAACCGCCGCGTGGGCGCCCGCCATCCACCCTCCCCTGCCACAGTCATTAGGGGATGATATAAAGATACAGGACTTCCTGGTGCCATTTAATTGCTCATAGACGGAAAAATGATGAGCTCCGTCATATCATGCAGACATCCTGGAGGAGACCAGCTGCCGTATTAATGCAGCTTCTCAGAGGGGGACACACCCCACCTGCTTCACCGGGAACACACAGACTCCCAGGGAAAGAGCGACACCCCTGTGGCTCTGATGGGGCTGTCGCTTTTTATTAAGTAATCTCGGCCTTTCAAATCACGGCATGTTTTCTTCCTGAAGGCCCTGGGTTGGTGTGTAAGCCCGGCACACAGCAGGATCCCCATTAATATTAAACAGTGGATGTTGATGATGTCTCTAGATTTCATGGTAGGGTCCATTTGTCACCCAAGGGATGGACCAGTTCTCAACTTAAAAGTGGCTGGCGGTGGCCACCAGAGCTGGACAATAGGAAGTTTAAGGCGTGATGGTTTAAGATGGAAAGGAATTAAGCAAGTAAGTGAAGTGGCTAACAGCACTTAAAAGAGGGAAAAGAGATAAAACCTGATGATGCACAGTGCTGGTGACGATGTGGGGAATTGGGCCCTCTGACATACATGAGGAAAGAGCAAGAGGAAAAGTATTTTCAAAATCAAGATATCAATATTGTTCCAAATATAAATGGGCACACCCTTTAAACCAGCAATTCACCCTAAATAATGGTTTGTTTGGGTTTGGTGGGCTTTTTAAAAAAAATTGGAAAAGTATCTGCAGAAGACTCAAGCAAGATCCACACCTCACTCCATATACAAAAACCAACTCAAAGTGGATCATGGATCTAGGACTAAAACCAAGGACTATAAACTTCACTAAAGAAAAGCTTGGAAGAACTCTAGTAGTCCTAATCCACAACATAAACAGTCTTCCAAGTATCCTGAAAAATCTTCAACCAGGAGAAGATAAAGTAGATGAATGGGACCATCTAAGAATCAAATCCCTGTGAATATCCAAAAACTTCTTCAGCAGGGTAAAGAGGGAAGCCACAGACTGGGAAAAAGTATTTGGTAATGACATGTCAAATAAGGGACTTATATCTAGAATTTAGAAAATATTTGAGCACCACAACAAGATAAAGGTAAATAATTCAATTGAAAAACAGGCACAGGATATGAACAGACACTTCACCAAAGAAGACATTCAGATGGTCAACAAGCACATGAAGAAATGTTCAAAATCTCTAGCTCTAAGAGAGATGCAAATCAAAACAACTATGAGATATCATCTCACCTTAGTCAGAATAGCAAAATTTAATGGAACAGCAAACAACAAATGCTGGCGAGGTTATGGAGAAACTGGAACCCTTATTCACTGTTGGTGGGAGTGTAAAATGGTGCAACCACTGTGGAAGGCAGTATGGCGCTTT
>NW_006399827.1:1018369-1025255 GCF_000299155.1 Elephantulus edwardii | reverse complement strand
GAGACAAGTGCAGCAATGAATGAATGGAAATCCAAAATCTCTGTAAATGTTCATTAAAGTTATTAAAAAAAAAAAAAACAGAAACAAACACTTGAGTCAACGTGGCCTATGGGTCATGGTCTTTGCCAACCCTGTTGTAAAAAAAAAAAAAAGACAAAATTAAGCATCTCCTTTTTCTGAAGCGGAGAGTGCTGTAAATCCTTCGGGGCCAGAGATTCTTGTGTGAGATGGAGACCCAGGTGAAGAGTAGCCGCAGCAGAGGTGAGGAGAAAACTGAGACCCGCTTGGGAGAACAAGCTGAACTAGTGCCACTCTGTGGAGTCAGATCTGAGGGCTTTCTGCGCAGGTGTGCTAGAGGGATAGAGAGAGACAATAACGGGCAGGACTGGAAGAGCTGTGTAACACAGCCCTCTAGCCAAGAGAGTGAAGGTCAGAGGGCCAGCAAGCACATCTGAGAAACTATTCTCACTGAAGAACCATGTCCTGACTAGTCCTAACCTGAATTATATATAGCCTATTAAGGTGCCCCTGATATAGGCCATATTCTTTGCCATTACTTGTTATGCATTGGCGAGCTGGACAATGACTACCGAGGATAGAAGGAGAATTGATGCCTTTGAGCTGTGGTGCTTGAGAAGAGTATTGAATATACCATGGACTGCTAAGAAAATGAACAGGTTCATCCTGGAGAGGGTGAAACCAGGTTGCTTCTTGAAGGCAAGGATTCTGGAGCTTCATCTGACATACTCTGGACATGTTACACAGAGAACCAGTCCTTGGAGACGGTTATCATGCTTGGGAGGGTGGAGGGACAGCACAGGAGAGGAAGACCCTTGATGAGGTGGATTGATTCAATGACTGGAGTAATGGGGCTGGGTGTGTCAGAGACAGTGAGATTGGCACAAGACAGAGCAGGGTTTAGGGCTGTTGTACACAGGGTCACTATGAGTCGCAGGTGACTCGGCGGCACATAACAACAACTCTCCTGGTATACCCCAGAACTGTGCATGAAGAGAAAGGAAACAACCTTAAATACCTGTCATTAGGAAAACCAAAGGCACATCCATATGGTGAAATACTACTGAGTTCTTTTAAAATAATATTGTGACGCTACACTCGGGCCCACTGTCATTGAGGAGATGCCGACTCACAGAAACCTCATGCATTTCAGAGAAGAACTGTGCTCCTTGGAATCTCCAGTGGCTGTGAAGCTCAGTGACCATAGTCCTTGGTATAGTCTCAATACAAAGATAACAAAAATACTCATAACTGGACTAATAAATAACAACATGACAAATAGAAAAAATATCAATTGCAGGAGCTGCAGGTGCTGACGTGTCAGGAAGCATGAATGGCAACTGGCAATTGTGGCAAAAATTGATTGGAGAGTTAGAGTTAAGTATAGACCAATAGGAATAAGTAAGTATAGACCAATAGGAATAAGTAGTTATAGACCAATAGGAATAAGTAGTTATAGACCAATAGGAATAAGTAGTTATAGGCCAATAGGAATAGGAAGTTATAGGCCAATAGAAATTAAGCATAGAAGCTATCTAGGTAAAGGGTATATAAGGGGCTGGGAGGAGGAAGTGGGCGCGGTGGCCGTCTTTTTACTACAATAAAGAAGCTTTCAGCTGCAGCGAATCCCAGTGTCGTGTGCGTTCTTTTCATCCCGCGGGCGGGTTTGGAACGCGACAATCGATGTTATCAAGAATTCCATTTTACTGGGCTCCACAATCAACACTCACAGAAGCAGCAGTCAATAAATCAAATGACATATCAAGTTGGCTACATCTGCTCCAAGGACCCCTTTAAAGTACCCAAGAGTAAGGATCTCAGTGTAAAGCCTAAGATGTCTGATTCAAGCCATGGTATTTTTAATTGCTTTGTGTTGTTGTTATTGTGTTGTTATGTACCGTAGAGTCAGAACCTACCCATGCATGACCTTCCGGCAGGTTTTCAGAGGCAGTTGATCGCACAGGAAGAGATTGCCCATCCTTCTGTGGAGTCTCTGGTGGCCTCGAACTGCATGCCTTTGGGACTGCAGTGCAGCTTCTTGCTACTAGGCCACCAGAGCTCCATACATAGGAAGTCTGGGCAATTCAAAAAGAAGACTGAAGAAGAACTGATTCTTTGAATTGTGATATTAGCGAAGAATAATGAGTACACCTTGGACAGCCAAAAGAAAGACATTTGTCTTGAAAATAAATGAAGCCAGAGTACTCCTTAGAAGGAAAGATAGTAAGACTTCCTCTCACATACTTAAGAAGTGTTTCCACGAGGGGCCAGTCTGGAGAAGGACATCATGTGCCATCCTCACAATTGTTCCTACACTTGAGCCCATTGTTAAAATCACTGTGTCAATCATCTCATTGACAGTCTTCCTCTTTCTCTCTGACCCTCTGCTTTACTAAGCATGATGTCCTTCTCCAGGGACTGGTCCCTCCTGATAACAACATGTCCACAGAGTATGAGACAAAGAGCTGTATGCTGAGGGGACAAAAGAATTGATTGATTAGTTTCTTTGTCTCACTAGTCCAGCTGGTCTGGATAGATTCTCTGCTGTCTTCCTGTCTTCCGAATCCAGGGCCCAGTGATAGGAGGGTGAATTGTGGATCCCAGGTCAGTGTCAGATAATGGGCCCCGTTCTCCTTTGGATGAAGCGTCTGATACCCAGTGAGTCCTGCGACTTTGCCTGGGGAGGATACTGTCATGCTTGTTGCTCTTCTTGTTTCTAGACCACCAAATACAGTTTGAGTTTTATTTGTTAATCCTGAGCTTAAGACAACAATGCAAGCAGGAGACAGCAATGTGAAAGGTAGCATTTGGAAGAAGATCTCTTCATCATGATCAGATGTCAGCCAGCCAGGGTGCAAAGCTCTGCCTGGTCACTTAATAGCATTATGACCTTGGGAAGGAAAGTGACTCTCTGAGCCTTGGTTTCCACACTTTATTAGGAAAACCAATTATTCCAATCCTACCGCCAATCTTGTAGGTCAGTGGTGAGCACTGCAGAGAAAATGATGCACGTCCAGTGTCTATGAAAGTGCCTGGCCCACAGAACATCCCCCCCAGTGTCTGCTGCAGTGCCACAAATCAGCTCTCTTAACACTGCAGTAGGAGGTGGCATTGACAGCCACCTGGCTGAGAGCAGAGAAGGGCTCAGGATCTTACTCAGGGTCACAGATCCCATCAGGGTAGCTGCTAGGCCCATGACTCCCACTCTATCTATGACCAATCTGAAGACATTTCTGTTTAGTTTGTAAGGTGGAATTTGATTTTGCTCTCTCTTTCATTTGGGGTTTTTGTTGTGTTTTTTTTTTTCTAACCAAGAGATAGGGCAGAGTTTTAAAAAAGTTATTATCTTCCTATTATTTATGTTGTTGTTGTGTGCCATCAGAGGTTGTAAATCCCACAATAGATTTCTCTTCTTTCTCCTGAAGAGCAGCTGGTGGATTTGAACTGCATGCCTTTGGGTTGGCAGTGCAGTTCCCTACCACTAAGCCACCAGTACTCCTTATCTTGTGTTGACACTCATGTGTGTTAGCCATCATTATTTACCTGAGGGATTCAGACTACGTACAGTAGAGTCCTAAAGGGAGCCAAGGTACTGACTGGGCAGGTTAAAAAGGCATGTTTACACAGAAAAAGACTAGGGTGGTGAAGACCAGGGATGTAAAGAATGAGAAGGCGTAACTTGATAGGCGGAAAAGTTGCTGTCAAATCAATTTGAGCTCAAGGTGACCTTATGTATGTCAGGGTAGAACTGGTCTCCAAGAGATTTTCAATGGCTAATTTTCCAGAAGTAGACTGCTAGGACTTTCCTCCATGTTACCTCTGGATGGACTTGAATTCTCAGCCTTTTGGTTAGTAGTCAAGTGCATTGACCATTTGTATCACTCAGGGACTCCAATGTGATGATAGCTAATTACATACTTCAAGGAAATTGAATGCAAAACCATATAAGGTGTTAATGCAAGCCCCTCCCTAGGGTGGAGGAGTGGTTTGGTGGTGGAGGGATCTATCACTTCAATTTGGTCAGGACCAATTAACTAAAAAGAAAATAAGACTGTGATACAGTCAGGGCATCTTAAAACGGAATTGTAAAAGGCAGGTCCACTAATGAAGGAATATTTTTTTTTCTTTTTCTTTTCAGAGGGGGGAGCGAGCTGGTGGGGAGGGGTGGGCAGGGAGAAAAGTGCGGCAATGAATGAATGGAAATCCAAAACCTCTGTAAATGTCTATTAAAATTAATTAAAAAATAAATAAATAAATATTTAAAAAAAAAAAAAGCAGGTCCAGATGTCAGGACTGAGAAGTGCAAGGGCCTCAAAGAATTGGTAATCTATTTCCCCTGGGCTTTAAGGACAGAGCAGGCAATGATCTTTGGAGAAAATTCAAAGGTATGCATGAGGCCTTGTGTTAGACTAGATGGCCTCTTGAGGTTTTTCCTTACCTAAGTAGTATTTGTTGGGTGTATTCAGTTATTCAGAGAGCGTGGTGCCCCATTCTTCTCACTCAAGAGTCACAGAACCAAGGCCACAGCCTGCTGTCCCTTTTAGCTCCCAGCCAGCCTGGAGATGGGAACAGGGGAGCAGGTGGCACTGGGACTCCACTGCCTCTTCTCAGCTCTAATGTCCTTCTCTCCATCTGAGGTGAGAAGGGGTAATGGTTCTGAGCAACCCTTGCAGCCATACAGCGAGAGGATTAATTAATATGGCTAACATGCTCAGAGATCCCTAAACAAGGGCATTAGCCAAGGGCCAACATTATTAGAGTGATGATGGCTATTAGGATTACGCTATTGTTATTATGTTTGCTCTCTCAACCCTTAAATCACACTCCATCTCGTGATCGCTTGCATTTTATGTAATTATAGCTTATATAGGTAACAAATGGATATTTCTGCAAGCCTGGGAAAGAGCCTTCTGCATACATTAATTTGCTTGATTAGTTCTCTATTTGGTGTGCTTTGTTCCCCCAGACCGGCCTATCTGCCCAGCTCCAACAGAAAATTAATGAGTTTTAACACCTTGCAGAAGTGGGCTATGCCATGGGAATACCTCAAGTGTGCTGTGGGTTTTTAATCCACACATTCTGAGGCTTCCTAAAGGTTGTGCAAAGGTTAACAAACAATTAATATGTTGAATCAGTGTGTTAAATCTGTTTACCCAATCTTTGCAATCTAAAGGCCATTAGCCATCATCAGCCTCAACACTTCAGATTGATCTCTCTTTCCTAACCCACCTCCACTCCGTCCCCTGGATAATTTGGATGGAAAAGAGAAAGAGCAAATTCTGAATTAAGGGCAGTAATTATCTCTGGAAAGTTTGCCTTGGGTCTCTACCGAAGGCTTAAACTTTCCGCTCTCCTAAAAGACTTCCTTGAGCAAGTTGAAACTTTTGAGAAGACCATGCAAGATGGAGTCATTTCTGCCATTGTGACAGTGAGCACAGTGTGAGTAAGGATTTGTAAATGGCACCAAGTTGAGTTCAGGACTCAGGTGCTGATTCCCTCCTTGTTACAGAAGTGAGCAGAGAGTGGGAGAGGCGTGTATAGCATCCACATTTGGGAACTAAGAGGAAGAGCTTCCCGCCACTTTGTACTCTCAGGAGAAAGCATGGAGGAGCAGCTGAGACTTATCATGTTCTTCCCCTCAAAGGCAAGAGGAAGAAGGTAAAGGGCGAGCTGTGTCTTCCAGGGCGTACAGATATCCTATTAAAAAAAGTAATAAATGCTTCCATCAAGTCAGTTGCAACTTGTGTATTCCAGAATAGACGTGCACTCCGGTCTTTACAAAAGCAGATCACCAGGCCTTCCCTCCAAGATGAGGCCGGATGGGTTCAAACTGCCAGCCTTTCAGTTCACAGCTGAGCTCAAATGATTTGTGCCAGTCAGGGACTGAGCTGTCCTGTATGGTTCTCCTGAGCCTGTGATGAATACCTTGCTCTCCATATTTTACAATCTTGTGGTTGATGTCTACAAATCGTTAACTAGGGCAGTCTGCACGGAGAGGCAGCCAAGAGGCAGGGTGGTGACAGAAATACTTGGACATTCAAGGTGCTTCCCACAGACCACATATAGACATCCCTCCAGAAAGGCACCTGTTCTAGTCCTTTCTCTGCCTTATTATCTTTTATAACCTTCAAGAGTGCAGACGATAAAGATCAGATGTGTACCCCTTAAAAAGGAGGACTCACTGCTAGAGGAGAAAGACAAGTACGGCAGAGGAAGGGGCCACTGTACATGAAAGATCGTATGTAGCCAGCTGGATGAGTGGCAAAATCCCAAGCCATGGGGGATGGTGTCCCCAAAGAATTCAAAAGACCAGATCACAGTCATTCCAATCAAGCAAGCCCCTGCTGGCCTTCATCCTTCTGCCCTAATCATCTTCCACGCTGGAGCCGAGGCAGATTACAAAGAGAGGGAGGAGGGACAGAGACCAAAAGCAGAGAGGAGGCTGACCACATGCCTGTCTTTACAGGCCAAGCTTAGGGAGCGGAGAAGGGATTGATTGGATAAGCATTTGATTTGAGACTGGACTTCATGTTTTCTTATCTGAAGAAATGAGACTCTTGATTAATACCTGTTGTTTGTTGTTATGTGCTGTCCAGTCGTTTGTGACTCATAGCGACCCTATGTACAACAGCCCTAAACCGTGCTCTATCCTGTGCCAACCTCACTGCCCCTGACACATCCATCCCGAGTACCCCAGTTACTGAAATCAATCCACCTCATGGAGGGTCTTCCCCTCCTGCGCTGTCCCTCCACTCTACCCAGCATGATATCCCTCTCTAAAGACCTGTCTCTCCTTACAACATGTCCAAAGTATGTCAGACGAAGACCCAGAATCCTTGCCTCCAAGGAGCAGCCTGGTTCAACCCTG
>NW_006399827.1:970317-1016359 GCF_000299155.1 Elephantulus edwardii | reverse complement strand
TATGTCTCTTAAAAAACGTATTTGCAATGAATAAGTCATTGTGCAAAATTCATTCTATCTCCAGCTTCATTTCTGTCACCAAGTCCATGTTTTCCAACTACTGATTCTTCTTCCCTGCTCCCAACTTTTGCGTTCCAGTCGCCCATTATTTTCAATGCATCTTGATTGCATGTTCGATCTATCTCTGCCTGTAAGAGTTGGTAGAAATCATCTATTTCTTCTTCTTTGGCTCTGGTTGTTGGTAGTAGTATCATCCAGTATCTGGATGATAGTAGTGTTCACTGGACTTCCTTGTAAGTGTATAGATATAATCCTATCACTCACAATGTTAATACCTAGGAGTATCAAAAAATCAGGAGGAAAAGAATATGGATCTGTGCACAGGTACAGGGCAGGAGAGAACAGAGCTGCTTTCTGCTTGAACCCTACCAAGTTCAGCTGCCCTGGTTCCTCCATAGTTCTCATTTTTTTATATTGAACTTGCATGGCTGACATTGTTGTTATATGTCATTGAGTTGACTATGACTCAACAACCCTATGCACAATAGCTCTGAACCCTGCTCTATCCTTAGTCAATCTCATTGTCTCTGACACATCTACCCTCATAACCCCAGTTATTGTGTCAGTCCATCTTGTCCGAGGTCTTCCTCTCCTGCGCTGTCCCTCAACCCTTCCAAGCATGATATCCTTCTCCAAAGACTGGTCCCTCCTGACAACATGCCCAAAGTATGTCAGATGGAGTCTCAAAATCCTTTTACCAAGGAGCAACTTGATTTCACCCTCTCCAGGACAGACCTGTTAGTTCTGTTCGTAGTCTATGGTATGTTCAATACTCTTCTCCAGCACTACAACTCAAAGGCATCAATTCTTCTGTCATCCTTATTTATTGTCCAGCTCTCTATAATTGTGAAGACCATGGCTTAGATCAGGTGCATCTTAGTCTCTAGACTGACATCATTGCTCTTCAGCAGAACAGATTTTTCCAGTCCAATTTGTCTTTTGATTCCTTCATTACTGATGTCAAGAATGTTGATTGTGGAACTGAACAAGCTGAGATTATTAACAATCTCAATCTCTTCTCCATCTATCATGATGCTATCAATCGGCCCAGTGGTGAGAATTTTTATCTTCTTGATATTGAACATCAATCCATATTGCAAACTACAGTTCTTGATCCTCAACAGCAAATGCTTCAGGCCCTCAGTTTCAGCAAGTAAGGCTGTGTCATCTGCGTAACACAGGTTATTAATGAGTCTTCATGTCTGACAAAGAGTGGGAAAGACACTTTAATTTTTTTTAAAAAAGAGAACCTTGTGCTCAAAATTCCAAAGCTGTTACATTGATGGGAAAGCATCCTGGTGGGAATTTGAGCTGACTATGAAAGGAAGGACATGAGATGTACTCGGGAATTGCAAAGTGAATCTCTCCAAGGCTCTATTGTCCATATAAGACTACCAAACTTGCTGTCATTGAGTTGATTCTGACTCATGCTGACCCCATGTGTACAAACTAGAGCTACTGCACAGGGTCTTCTGGGCAGTAATCTTTACAGAAATTGATTGTCAGGCCTTTCTCTTATGGCATCCCTAGATGGACTTGAACCACCAACCTTTAGATTAGTAATTAAACATAAACTGCTCCAAATAGAGACCTCCAGTAAAGTAAATTCTTACTTAAGCTACTCAGTTACTACTGGGTATCTTTGTTACAGCAGCCAAGCCTGACTTGCAGTCCATACATTCTTCTCGTTCTTGTCATCCGAGAACTGCTGTGTTCTCACCTTGTTCGCACAGCCTCAGAGGGGGCAGATGGGAGGAAGATGTCTTGGAAGCAAAAACTGCTACAACGTAGAAGGCAACATTCTCTCTGAACCTGAGACCAGAGGCAAACTGAGACAAGCCCCCCAAATCCTCTTTTTCTCCTCCCTTCCTTAATTATAATCCCATTTGTAAGCCGACCCTGTCATTCTGTCTCCCTTAATGGCTAGTTTCTATTCTGGTCCTTTCTCCACCCTATTATCTTTTGCAATATTCAGGAGCTCGGGAGATGAAGGCATAAGGCCTCTCCTTCAGACTGTCTCTCCTTCTCTATCTTTTTAAATATTTCAGTTGCTCTCCATCTTTATTTTTGCATTTCGATTTCCTGTGGAACCATAAATTTATCTTGGTCACTCAATCTAGTTCTTTCTGGCTCTTTCCCCTCTTATCTTTCCTGCTCCGGGCTGACTGAAAATGCCTGTACTATCTTTGCAGCCAGCGTGCTGACTGGATGAAAATCTACAGATGGTTCTGATAGGGAGATGTCGCAGGGAAAACTAGGAAATGCTGGACTTGTCACAGGACAGAATGAAATAAGTGACCTAAGCCAGCAGCTCTCTTCCAAGGTCAACCTCAAAATAAAGGCCACTTTCTAAAGGCCCTGTCCTCTTGTAATTGGGCCCCAAATCCTCCCCTGTGCCTTCCTTCTCCCATGGAACAGGTTTAGTAGTAACTTCATCCCCTGGCCAGCAATTACCCAAGTCTCAGACGTTCCACTTAAGATACCCCAGTGCTGCATATAGATTACTCAGAGATATAGCATATAGAGGTATATCCTAATGGAATCACGTAATCAACATTGATATTAAAAGTTCTGTTTTTTTCACTGACAAGATCTCTGAACATCGTGAACTGGGGTATCTTTCTCTGAGTTGTCTTTTTGACAAAATCATTCTCGTTCCCACTTGTGGAGACCAGAGCATGAAGGCAGTAACATTCCATCTGCTCTTTTTGAGGGTCTAGCTGAATTCAAACCCCATCTCTGAGTACCAGAACGTAGCAAACATCCTTAGGCCTCTTCAGCCTTGGTGGCAGGTGGACTTTGCATGTTGTTCATTTGGTTGAAGGTTGGGGGCACCAGAAGGCTAAGAGTCCCTGCGTGTTGTAAGTTATTAAGTGCTTGGCTACTAACTAAAAATTGGTGGTTTGAACCTACACAGAGGCCTCTCAGGAGAAAGCCCTGACAATCTGCTTTCATAAGATTACAGCCTCTTGGAGGACAGTTACAATTGAGAACATATAGGATCACCGTAAGTCAGTATCAGCAGCAGCTAATTTTTACTGGTGTCTCAAGCTGGGTCAGCTCAGTTTAATTTTCACAAAAATATAATCACACTATTGGTGTGCTGGAGTGGAGATGGGGACAGAGGAGGGCACAGGGCATTGTTAAGCAGTCTTAGCTGTGACCAGTCAATCTATATGGATCCTGAATATGAAACAATAATCTTTTGTTTGATATTCACGTTGTAACTTCTCATCAGTTCAGAATCCTCCGGTAACTGGGGGTCTGGATTTTCATAGAACATAAAGTCTTCAGCCTCAGCTCTTAACCTTATGTCACCACCCCTCTCAGACTAGCTGAAGAAAACTTTTCCCTCCCCCACTGGGATCCTTCCTTTCTTCTCCTGCTGGCTCATTTCCTCCTCCTCATTCTCCTTCTAAGGGCTCCTCTTCTCTTTAATCTTTAGGCAGGTATTTCAATAATCTTGATTCATTGCACTTGACGACTCTTGACTCTCTAATTGGGGAGTAAAGTGAGAGATGTGAGTTCAGATCCTGCCAAGATGGATTCCTTTTAGACAATCTCTCACATGTTATAAGAGGTTTTGTTTTCTTCTCTGAGACTTTAACACTTAGAAACTGCATTTATCTTCTTGTAGAGAACTGATCAATGTAGTCTAAACATAAAAGAGATTTATTTCTCTCTCTTGTTATAAAATGGAGAGATTGTGTCCAGAATAAGATAACCCAGAATTATCTGATAACCACAAGGACATTAGGGAACCAGGCTCCACTTATACTTCTACTCCACCATCCTCAGCATGGTCTCTTATTACTTGGATCCACAATCAACACCCTTGTTACCATCAGTCAAGAGAGCAAGAGATATATTTCATTGGAAAATTCTGCTGTCAGAGACTGCTCCATATTATTAAGGAGCAATGATGTCAGTTTAAGTACTAAGGTACACCTGATTTGAGACATGGTATTTTCAATTACTTCCCATATATCTGAGACCTGGACAATGAGTAAAGATAACAGAAGAAGAACTGATATCTTTAAACTGTGGTGTTGGAAAAGAGTACTAAATGGTCCATGGACTGCCAAAAGAACAAACAGATAATGTCTTGGGGAAAGTGCAGTCAGAGTGCTTCTTGGGGGCAAGGATGATGAAGCTTCATCTCACATACAATGGGCATGTTTTAGGAGAGGAGATACCTTGGAGAGAGATATCATGCTTAGAAAGGGAGAGGAATGGTGAAGAAGAGGAAGACCCCCAACCCGATGGATGGACACAGTGGCTGCAACAAGGGGCTCATAGGTGTCAGAGATGATGAGGACAGCACAGGATAGGGCAAGGTTCAGATCTGTTGTTCACAGGGTCGTTATGAATCATACTCGACTCAACAGCAGCCAAGAACAGCAACAGTGCACAGAGTCCATGCTCAAGGTCACAGCATCATGGCTGCTGCAGCTCCAGACATTGTGCTTCTATTCCAAGAAAGAAGAAAGACCCCAAACTAAAGAGCTCCCACTCATATCTCATCTGCCACACAGATCTGTAAGGAATGCCAGAAGCTGTAGTTTTTCAACCCTGGGCATGTTCAGTGTTCAGACACTACAGAAGAAGGAAAGAATCCACACTGGACAGACAGCTGGGCAGTACAGTCGTCTGTGCAGCAGAGACCACCTAGAGTAGTAGCAAAGACTGAAAATGGACTCTATGAGTACATTGCATTTGCTCCATGAATCGTCAGCTGTGTGAACCTGGGCAAATTACTTACTCTCTCTCTGTGCTTTGGCATCCTCATCTGTGCAATGGTGGTAATAATAATAGTCCTTACCAAGAAAGAATTGAGGTCTTTGAATTATGGTGTTAGCAAAGAATATGACTATACCATGGAATGCCAGAAGAAGGAACAAATCCATCTTGGAAGGGGGACAATCAGAATACTCCTTAGGAGAAAGGATGACAAGATTTCATGTCATATACAGTTATCAGGAAGGACCAGTTCTTGGAGAAGAAAAACATGCTTGTTAAAGCAGACAGTGAGAAGAGAAAAAAGAAAAGGGGGAAAAAATACTAAAACCCTCGAGGCAATGGTGACATAGTGATTGCAATAGTGATGATTGAGGTGGTCCAAGACCAGACAGTGTTCACTGTGCTGTACCTACATGACTGTGAGCTGGAAGCGACTTGGCGGCTAACAACATCAATGTAATTTGGAGCAGTATCATTATTGTTTGATTGGTCAGCATATTAAATAGGAAGTGAAAGTGCTCAACACATGCTGGCTATTGTCAGGGCTCAGCCTACACTTACTTTCTCAATGTCCCAACAGTTCCTCTGCCTGGTGTGCACCTTGTCCCACCTCAGAGGAAGAATTGGACGTGAAGTCACGAGACAAGTTGGAAGCATCTTTTTAATATAAAGATCTATCTTTCATTTCCCATTCCCAGAGCCAAAGTAGCTTGAGTCACTTCAAATGCCCCTTTATCTAGGGCCCGCTCTTCCCAGGAGCGGAGCTGAGGTGCAGAAAATACAGAAGAAATGACACAAAATACCTTTTCCTTGTTCCTTCCACCATCTCAATCCCCAACCTTAGTACTGAAAATATCACCCTCATCCAATCTCTCACATCCCTAGTCAAGGCCATGAGGTTGGCTCTGACTCATTTGACCCGCCAGCAGATTTTCAGAGGATACAAATTGCATGGGAGGAGATTGCCCATCTTTCTCCTGTGGGGTATCTGGTGGATTTGAAATGTCTGCCTTTGGGTTGGTAGCACAACTTCTTTTTCACTAGGCTACCACAGCTCCCTTCCCCTCCACTCCATGCCCTGCCACCTCTAGTCATTATCAAAAATTTAATTGTGCAGAGTTCTATCCCAGAGGCTTGTGACATCCACTTGGTCCTTGTCCCAAGAAAACTGCAGTCTAAACCAGTGACCAGCACACTTTGGGTCAAATACAGCCCAAAGACGGGTTTTGTAAATAAAGTTTTATTGGAACACAGCCACAATCATTAGTTTACTATAGTCAAAGGCTGCTTTCACAAAGCAATGGTGCAGAGCTGAGTCGCTGCAGTAGTCTAAAATGTTTGCTGTCTGCTCACCAGAAGTGAAAAGTGCTTGCCCTCTGCCTTAGGAGAAAAAGAACACACTTTTAAAAATCAACTCAATTCAATTCATTGCCGTTGAGTCACAGCCAACTCACAGCTGACCCTCCAGTGGGTTTTCTAAAACTGTAAATTGCAAGGGAGGAAATTGTCCATCCTTTTCCCAAGGAGCAGCTGGTGGATTCAGACTGCTTGCCTTTGAATTGGCAGGACATCTCTTGACGCACTAGGCCACCGGAGCTCCAGGTTCATGCAATTACATCGTACATTGAATTGCTATGTGTGATGGTACAGAAAGGACCTGGAAGAACTTAAAGCAAGCAGGTAGTGATGAGTATCAGCATGTAGATCAGAAGCAGAGTGGAATGGGATTTGGTCAAAGACAGCTGTAGCCTTGTCTATAATGTTTTAATTATACTGTGAAGATAATAGACTGAGATAGTTACAAATTAGTTCTTAAAAGAGTGTATTGATTGTTGGAAAGGGTGTGACATATTTAAAACTCTTATATGCTCCTAATAAGATATTAATTAATATAAGACCCTTTTGGAAAGTAATTTGGAAAGATATATCAAGAGCCTTAACCATGCACATACTTTGGCCTCCTAATTCTGCTTCTGGGAATCCATCCTAAGACTATAAACCACTAGAAATCTTTGTACACAGATGAATCTACTATCGACTTGTAGCAAAAAAAAAAAAAAAAAGAAATAAATCTAAAGGAAATAAATGCACAATAATATGGGAGTAGTTCAATTATAACACACCCATGTGTAGACTATTTAGAGGGTTATTAATAGAAACCTGAACTCAAATTCATTGCCTTCAAGTTGGAACTGGCTCGTCTCCGACCCTCTAGGCACTCTTCTGAGGCTCTGAGTCACATCTTTGTCCCATGGAGCCGCTAACAGATTTAAAACGCCAGAGAAGCACTGACTTTGGGTTAGCAACACAGCTCTGTATGTGCTATGTCACCGAGCTCCTATCATAAACCTAGACAATTTAGAAATTATCAGAGGAAGCGCTAAGTGGATTGAATACGAGACCACGAGAAATAAGCAGCTTGGCCATACCCAAACATCACAATAGTTATCGCTGGAGAAGTGGATGATTCCTGCGTCTCTCCTTTGGACCGCTTATTTTCTAGAACGTGTTCGGCTTATTTTCACAGTGGAGATGGCGTGTATCATCGTAAACTACAGGGCCTTTGGAAGGTGCACCGTGGGCTCAGCAGATTGGAGGAAACAAAGAAGAGATGTGAGGAACCATGTTGCTTTTATACAATCAGGAAAGTGAACAGAGGGAGGGGAGAAATGCCACACCAGCTTCCACCAAACGGATGGGTCAGAGGCAGTTCTGCGCCCGCCCGCAGCGGCGGCCAGATGCCGCCCTGGCCCTGCGCAGCCCTCCGCTGTCAGGGACAGGTTGGCGGGGGCGCGGAGCTGCGGTTCCTCCAGGAGCTCCAGTGGAGCGCAACAGCCCCAGCTCCACGGAGTCAGCAGCCGGGAGGGAAGAGAGGGGCGGGATGGACAGGAAGCCCCCAGGGGCCGCGGAGCCACGGGGGTCCTGCCTTCTGAATGTTTTCCTCTTGCTCAGGACCTCAGCTCACTCTGGAAACCACCAAGCCTGTTCTCTAGCACTGTTTTCTTTCAATTCCTTTGTGTAAAAAAAAAAGAGAGAGAGAGAAGCAGCACAGGAAAATACTATCAAAGCTGGGTCCTCTCAATGTATGCAGTACCTTGTAGGGGTGGCAAGAAAGCAGGTCTGTTTAAAGGTGGGGAATTGGACACTGGTGTGGAAAGGCCTCAGAAAACAGCTTCTGTCAGTCCCTGGGGAAATCACAGCCCCTCGGCTTTGAGCTCAGACAGTTGTTCTTAGTTGCCATTGAGTCAATTCTGACCCCAGGTGAACCCACACGTGCAGAGTGGCAGATTTCACAGCATTTACAAAGACTGTGACCTTTGACGTGCTTGTTGTCAGGAACTTTTTTAAAGTAAGGGAGAGAGAAACATAAGCTCACTAGTTAAACTTTTTGGGAGTTTTTATTGTTCAATATATTTTGTCAAAATGCCATTAGCGTTCATTTGCTGTACAGCCACTTCGTATAGCAGATTTGTTGTTGACTGTGGTGTCAGAATTGACTGGTAGCTGACCCTCCAGCAGGTTTTCAGAGGCAGTAAATTGCTGGGGAAGAAATTATCCATTCAGTTCTCAGGGAGCAGCTAATGGTATTGAACCACTTGCCTTTAAGATTACAGCACAGCTTCTTGCCACTGGGCCACCAGAAGTCTCTCGTATAGAAGGAGTACATCCAAACACCCTCCCTCTTCAGATGATGGTGGTGGTTGTTTTTATGTGCTGTCGAGTAGCCTGCAACCTGTAGCGACCCTATGAATAGCACCTCTGAACCCTGCCCGGTCCTGAGCCAGTCTCATTAATTTAAACACACCAACTCCCATTCCACCATTTACTGTATCAATCTATTTCATCCAGTGTCTTCCTCTCCTGCACCATCCCTCCACCCTTCCAAGCATGATGTCCTTCTCCAAGGACCAGTCCTTCCTGGCCACATGTCCTAAGTATGTGAGACACACCTTCAAAATCCTAGCCTTCAAAGAAAAACTTTCACCCTCCCCAGGACAAACTTACTTGTTTTCTTGGTGGTTCATGGTATGTTCAAGACTCTTTTCCAGCACCACAAATCAAAGGAATCAATCCTTCTTCTATCATCCCTAGTCATTGTCCAGATCTCTGTTGCTGAGCAAATAATTGCAAAGACTATGGCCTGCATCAGGCATACCTTAGTCTCTAGACTGACATCGTTGCCTTTCAGCACTCTGGAGAGATCCCTGACAACAGATTTTCCCAGTGCAATTCATCTTTTGGTTTCCTGACTGCTGGTGCCAAGAGTGTTGATTGTGGAGCCAGCAAGCTGTAATTCTTAAACAGCCTCAATCTCTTCTTCATCTACCATAGCGCTATGATGAGAACCTTTCTCTTCTTAATGTTGAGCTTCAATCCATATTGAAGACTACAGTTCTTGACCACCTACAGCAAGCGCTTCAGGTCCTCCTCAGTTTCAGCAAGCAGGGTTGTATCATCTTCTGATGACAGCTGTGTTAATCTACTGAATCTAAAGTGGCAGCCAAATGGGAACAGACCTTTCTTTTGAGGCACTCTGGCGTAAGTTCAAAACGCCAAGCTTTCAGCTGGTAGTTGAACATCTAACAATTTGTGCCACCCAGAGACTCTGAAGAATCAGAATGAACAAGTCTCAAATCCTAGGTCGACTCTGACTTAGCTATGTAACCTCAAGCAAGCTACCAATGCTCTCTGAGTCCCATTTACTCCCTCTGTAGTTTGTTGTGGTTGTTGGGTGTCGTTGAGTGACTACAACTCATAGCAACCAGATGAACAATGGATTTGAGCCCTGCGCTATTCTATACCATCCTCAGGAAGCTCTAATGGAGCAGTCCCTAACAAACTGCACCGCCAACCCAAAGGTTCATTGGTGGTTCAAATCCATCAGTGACTTCTTGGGAGAAAGATGGACAGGACAGTCTCCTCCTTGGAAACTCAATGGAGGGTCGTGGTGAGTCTCAATGACAAGGAGTTTGAATCTGTAGAATTGGGTCAAAATTCAAACTCACTGCCATTGGCTTGGAACCGACTCATTGGCAGTGAGATGGGCTATCTCCTCCTGTGGGAGGTACAGCCTCTGAACAACCTGCTGAAGGTCAGCTATGAAAGAGTCCATTCCAACCCTACAGAAAGTAACAAACAGTGTTAATCCTGTGAAGGGAGGTTAACTGAAGGGCTCCTAATCAAAAAATCAATTATCCCAACCTACCAGCTTCTCCCAGGGAGAAAAATGAAGTAGTCTGCTACTGAAAATACTGACAGCTTCAGAAACCATGTGGGATGGTTATACCCTGTTTTATAGGGTCAGTAAGAGTCAAAGCTGATAGCAGTGGGTTTGGGTTATTTTCTTTCTCCCTCCCTCCCTTCCTTCCTTCCTTCCTTCCTCCCTCCCTTTCTCCCTCCCCCCATCCCTCTCTCCCTGCCCCCCCCATCTGTCTCTCTTTCTTTCTTGTGTGGTGGCATTGTAGTTAGTCCTGTTTCCTTCTCAAAGGAGGAGGGAGTGGGAAATCATGATTTCTTCTAATATATAGTATGTGATATATTCAGGCTTCCAGAGCAGCTCTCACCCAGGCGCCCTCACACCCTTTGCCCAGCCCCAGAGCTGCCTTCCTAACCAAGCTGGCCTGAAGCAATCCCTCCCTCCCAGGGACAAAGGGAGCAATTACTGGGGCAACCATTCATTTGGTAATTAATCACACTGGGACTAGTGACAACTCTTCTACCCATTGTTTAAAGTGTGACTTGCCATGTTCCCTGATACTCCACTTCCCCCGCAGCTCTCAACTCTTCAGCTAGATTGCAAACCCCTTGAGGGTTGAGCTGCTTCTGGGATTCCTTGCATTCAGTAGGTGATCGATACTTGTCACACATTTGACTTTTGTGTTTGTTTAGGTCTAACTGAAAGGCATCCCTGGGTGCTGTGACTGGTTAACAGATTCTGCTGCTCACAGAAGGACCGTCTTGTTGGATTCTCCCCAGAGATGCCTGGGAGATCAGAATGAAGCCAGGTTCTCCACTGACACACAGGTCACCTGTAGGCAGGATCAACCAGAGGGTGACTGGTGAGCTCACAGAAGGTACTGCTATATACTTGGCTAATATAGCATCCAATATTTGTAGACCTAAACACACCAGAAAATGGAGATCTGGTGGCACAGCCCAAAGAGCTGTGTGGCTAGTGAAAAGGCTATGCTTCTCTGCCAGTTCGAATCCACTAGCTGCTCTGGGAAGAAAGATGTACAGTCTCCTCCCGTACATTTTACGGCTTCTGAAAACCTGCTGGAGGGTCAGCTTTGAGTCAGTTGGTTCTCACTCAATAGAAAAACAAGCAAACGAACAAAAATCAACCCCAAACCTACAAACTAGAAAAGCTGCATCTAGTTACGTCACTGACTGAATTAGGAAATGCAAAGAATATGTGGTGGGTGGGTGGGTGGGTGTCCTCCCTGGATTCTAACTAGACCAGCAGAGCAGGGGGCAGAGCTGCCAAATCAAGGGGCTAGATTGTGTGTCTGGGCAGATGCCAGGCCTCTCTGGCTGCTCCTGGCAGTTCCCAGCTGCTTCTAGAAGTCACGGACAGCGGGCTGCCCCGGGGAAACCAGACTTAGGATGGCAGCTGCCAGCACGGGCGACCCAGGCCAAGCAGACAAATCTGGAATCGCTCAGATGGGGGAGCATGGGCTTCCACCTCCCTCCTCATGTCTTGGCTCCCTAGTCTGAATGTGGATCCCAGAGAGGGTTAAGGAGCGGGGTCCCTGCAGGAGCAGCTGCATCCGCCCCGCCTGCTCTGCGCCCTGGGCCTCTGGCCCGGCTGAGGCCTGTCACATGCAGCTGACAGCTGCAGCAGCGCTGGGCTCAGGCGCCCACCACATGGCCTCCTTTTGATTCTGGCCCTCCCCAGGGCCGCCAGCTCCTCTCTGCCACCGCCACCGCCACCGGAGCAGCAAATGGCCATTGATGACCTTGGAGAAGGCGGAGGGTGGGCCTGGGATAATAGCACCTGCTTCCCTCTGACCCTCCTTCATTCGACTTCCTCTTCAAAGCCACAGCACTGTGCTCCCCCCATCCCCCACATTGTTTCATCTCTGCAGACACAAGAATCTGATTTTTCAGAGCTGTTGTTGTTGTGTGCCTTCGAGTCTGACCCGACTCATAGCTGGCCCCCCAGAGGGTATTTTAGAGATAGTAAATTGCATAGGAGAAGCAGGAGTAGCATCCACTTCCTAAACAACATGCCTCCATAAACTCTATGAACTTTGATAAATATCAATAGTTGTAGAGGGGCTTCAGGTCTTTTGTTCATAGGGCCACTGTGAGTCATGCTCAACTCGAAGGCAGTCAACAACAACAACAACAACAAATTGCATAGGAGGAGATTGCCCATCCTCCCATGGAACAACTGGTGGATTCGAACTGCAGGCCTTTGTATTGCAATTTCTTACCACAAGGTTGTTGCATCTAGCTGGAACAAACCCATCTGACCCCCTGGTGGGTTTTCAGAAGCATGGGGGCATGGGTTTTAATCACAGGGGAGGAGATTGCCCATCCTTATCCTGTGGAGCAGCTGGGGACCTCCAATCGCATGCCTTTGACATTGCAGCGCAGCTTCTTGCCACTAGGCCACCAGAACTCCACTAGGCCAGATTAGGAATTCATATCTCATCGATACTAGTTGTAGCTTCCAAAATTATTTGGGAAAGAAAGCTAATATGTCTCATGTGCCTGCCTGCCACCAGATACAACCATTCCAGTGACTGAGCTGGACTCCAGGGCCTCTCCGCTTGCTTGCTCCCTCCTTCTACTCTCTATTTTACCCTCTTCTCTACGCTCCCCTTTCAAGAACAAAGATATCCAAGAATCTCCGTAAGAGAAGGTCTTCCTGATCCTGTAAAGTTATCCAAGAATCTTTATAAGAGAAGGTCTTTCTGATCCTGTGAAGTTGCACTGTTAACTACAGCAGCAGCAGCAGCAGCAGGAACCGTAAGACTTGAAGGCGAAGGGGCCGGGGAGGTGGAAGCTCCTCAGATTGGGGGATAGTGAGTGGAGCAAGAAGTCTTCCCTTTCCATCTGGTGACAACTCAGTCTGGAGCTGAGGCCCGTGTTGTTCTTCTCTTGTGACAGGAGAGCGCCCCCTGCTGCCTAAGCCCTGCTGGTATCGTACAGACCAGACACGCTGAGTGAGCAGAGGAACAAAGTGGGGCTGGGGTCTGTGTATTGGGGACAACTGTCACCCAGGAACTTCTGTCTGCTGAGCATGGCAGGAAAAGCTTGCAAGATTTCCACTGGCGACATCTGCCCAGAATGGCCTGGACCAACCCCTCTTGGGGTGCGGGTGGAAAGGACTCGTCAATTCTGACTCCTGATTAAGAATGTGAGTGAGGTCTCAATTCAGACCCTGTTCCACATGCAACCCGCTGGGCATACAATCACCAGCGTTTCCCTTTCTTTATCGTTAAGCTGAGACCATCAACAGAACCTTCACCACAGGGACACTTTAAGGAGATAAGTCATGTAAAGCACAGAGAAAGCTTTCAATAATAGTAACTATTCGTATTGATTCCACTGACATCTCCATCGCTAAATGATGAGAGAAAAACTGACACGGTCCCATGGAGAAAAGTCGAGGGATTTGCTTTTTCAAATCATGTTCATCATTAAACGGATCTGATCTATTTCTATGGACATCTACGAGGGAACCAGCTTTGCCTAAAGGAGGAATAAATGTCAGAGCCATCCACACAATATCAACTACAAGCAATTACTAAACACATTGATCACTGCTCCAAGCTGTACAATAAAGAGGGGAGAAAAGTCATGTTTGCAAAGACTCTCCTCTTTGTTAGCAATTTCTCATCCTTTGCTGGATTTTATCTATAAGCTACAAATACACCAAGGGAGCTCTGGTGGCCCGAGTGGTAAGGAGATGCCCGGCCAACCCCAAAAGCCATGATTCAAATCCACCAGCTGCTCCACTGGAGAAAGATCGGCAGTGTCCTACCACGTGATTTACTGACTCTGAAAACCTGCTGGTGGGTCAGCTACGAATCAGTTCCGAATCCACTGCAACATGACAACAACAAATACACCCTCCTCCTTGATACTCTTTCTCTCTCTCTCTCTTTTTTGATGGTGAGAAAAATTTGTATTTAGAATTAGCCAACTGGACTTAGTTTAGATGAGCCCAATTTTGTTGGCAACATCCAAAGCATCATGTTGTTGTTGTTGTTGTTATGTGCCATCGAGTCGTTTGCGACTCATAGCAACCCTATGTACAACAGCCCTAAACCCTGCTCTATCCTGTGCCAATTGCATTGCCTCTGACACACCCATCCCAATTACCCCAGTCACTGAATCAATCCACCTCATAGAGGGTCTTCCCCTCCAGCGCTGTCCCTCCACTCTACCCAGCATGATGTCCCTCTCCAAAGACCTGTCTCTCCCTACAACATGTCCAAAGTATGTCAGACGAAGCCCCAGAATCCTTGCCTCCAAGGAACAGCCTGGTTTAACCCTCTCTAGGATGAATCTGTTTGTTTTCTTGGCAGTCCATGGTACATTCAATACTCTTCTCCAGCACCACAGTTCAAAGGCGTCAATTTTCCTTCTATCCTCCCTAGTCATTGTCCAACTCTTTGATGGATAACAAGTGATTGCAAAGACCATGGCCTGTATCAGGCGGACCTTAGTCTCCAGAGAGACACCGTTGCTCTTGAGTACTTTAGAGAGGTCCCTAACCACAGACTTTCCCATCACAATACGTTTTTTGATTTCCTGGCTGCTGGTGCAGAGAGTGTTGACCACGGAGCTGAGCATAGTCAGGAGCAAGTCAAACATAGGCCTTCTTCTCTCCATCAGGCCTAATCAAGATATTGACCTCGGCCACACCAATGTCATAGAGCTTCTTTACAGCTTGTTTAATGTGGTGCTTGTTGGCCTTGGCAGCCACAGTGAACACAAGTATGTTGTTATCTTCTATCTTCATGGCTGATGCAGTGTTCAGGGGAATCTTGATGATGGCGTAGTGGTCAAGCTTGTTTCTTCTGGGGGGCACTCTTCCGGGGTTATTTGGGCTGCCTTTAAAGTCTCAGTGTCTCAGGCCGCGGGAAGGTGGGAGACATGCAGATCTTTTGTGTGTGTGTGTGGTTGTGGATGCCCTTCAGGACTACCTTCTTGGCCTTTAATGCCTTTGCTTTGGCTTCAGTTTTGAAAGGGGCAGGGGGCTCCTTCACTTTTAGCACCATCTTTGTAGAAAAGGTCTCTCAAGCTGGTTCTCAGGGGCATTTATCCTCTTTTCTTGAGAACCACTCCCCCCCCAGTTCTCTTTCCACCTCTATGATCATCTCTTTTGCTTGAATCTCTTCATCTTCTCAACCTCTTCATGTCATCAGAGTGTCCTGCGCTCAGCATCCAGGTCCCCTTCTTTCCGCATTTACACTCACTTTATAGGTGACCTCCAGCTGCCCGAAGCTTTTACCACTACACACTGAGAACATCTACATTTATGGTTTTTATTCTCTCTCCTTGAACTCAAAACGTGCATATTCAGCTACTTCTTCACCATGTCTGCCTAAATGCTCTACAGTCACCAATGGACACGTCCTCTTTTCCTTGTCCTGCTCATCTTAACAAAAAAATCACTTCACTTCCAGTCACTCAATGTGGGAATCCTTACTGCTTCTCTTTCTTTCACGCTGACATGTATTCCATCTGCCAATACAGTTTCACCTTCAAGATATATCAAGAACTTGACCTCTTGGAATCTTCCCTGCCACTTCCAGTCTAACAAATATTTCTTGGAGAAAGTGCAACCAGGCTACTCCTCAAAGGCAAGGATGCTGAAACGTCTTCTCACATACTTTGGGCATGTTGTTAGGAGGGACTGGTTCTTAGAAAAGACGTTGGAAAGGTGTAGAGTCAGTGAAAGAGAGAGAGACCCTCAATGAAATGGATTGACACAGTGACTATAGCAGTGGCTCAAGTGTATCAGAGATGATGTCGGCAGCACAGGATAGGACAAGGTTTAGATCCATTGTTCATAGGGTCGTTATGAATCATACTTGACTCAATGACTCTTAACAACTCCTTGTCCAAGCCACTATCATTTCTTGACTTGTATCCTGGCTTCTACCCATAATTCCTCGTAGTTGCTTCCACACACAGCAGCAGATAGAGCCTTCAGTAACAAAACCAAAGCCATCTTACTCCTTTGCTCAAAGCTCTCCGAAGTTTCCTCCTCTCACTAAACAAAAGGGCCACATATGATTTTGCTCTTGTTACTTCTCCAACTTCATCTCCCCTATGTCTACTCCACGCTGGTCACACTAGGCTCTTGCTATTGCTGAAGTTTGTTGATCCTGCCTCAGGGCCATTGTTCTTATGTCCATTTCTGGAATGTGCTGGCCTCAGATGCCAGAATTCCTTCTCTCACTTCATTTACTCTCTGCTCATATTGTTCATAACGTCACTGTGAGTCAAATCAATGGCATCCAGCAAAAACAACAGCTTGTCAGAAAGGACAACTACTGACATGTTGACTACTAACCAAAATCACCCACTGATATGTTGACTACTAATCAAAATCACCTACTGGCACGTTGAGTACTAACCAAAATATCGGCAGTTGGTTCCAATTCACCAGCTGCTCTGTGAGGAACCGGGAACCTCCACAAAGGTTTACACACTTGGGATCCTGATAGAGATTCTTCATGGGTTAGAATCACTCCATGGCAGTAGGGGTTTTTGGTTTTAATCTTATTAGAGAGACCTTACCCACATACCCATTGGCCTCGAGTCAATTCCAATTTACAGAGACTTTATCTGTATCAGAATAGAACTATGCTCCACAGGTTTACATTGGCTGATATTTTGGAAATAGGTTGCCAGGCCTTTCTTCCAAGGTACTTTTGGCTGAATTTGAATCTCCAGCCTTTCAGTTAACAGCCAAGAGAGTGAAAAATTTGCATTACTCAAGGACAACATCTTCCCTGACCACTCTAGAAACATCATACACCACTCCTTTTCCCTTCCGTGATAGATTTTTCTTTGCAGATGTATCACCACTCGATATATTATAAATCAGATGAATTTGGTTTTCTTTTTTTTCCCCTGCTCCATGAAAGCAGGGACTTGACTTTGTTTCCTGCTGCCTCACAGGTTCCTAGTGCAGGGCCTGGCACATAGTATCCGCTCAAAGACTGTGTGTTGACTTCAGTGATGGATTGGTTGACACTGGCTGTCTCCCAGGGTGTGAAAGGCGAAGCCCCGAGGCTGGGCCTCAGCACTGAGTTTGGAGACAAACTCATAGCTCCAGGCTGTACACACACACACACACGCCCCCAGTAGGTTCTTTAGTTGTTGATGTTGGGTCCTCCTGAGTGCTCTGACTCACAGCAACTCGATGCACAACAGAAGCAAACAGTGGCTGTGCGGCACCATCCTCAACGCCGTGCTTGAGCCCGTGTCAATCCACTCCACTGAGTATCTAGCATCCTTCTTTACTGACTCTCTACTTACCAAGCATGACATTTTTCTCCAGAAACGGGCCCCCTCCCCCTGGTCCCCAGTAACACGCCCAAGAACGGAGGCAGAAGTCTCACCATCTTTGCATTTGAAGAGCCTTCTGACAGCACTTCTTCCGAGGCAGATTTGTTTGCCTTTTTGGCAATCCGTGGTGTATTCAATTCTCTTCATCCATAGACAGGCCTGTATCTAGAGCAAGGAGTCCTCCTGGTCCAATGGTTAAGCACTCCTCTCCTTACCACAAAGTCTGACAGTTCAAAGCCACCAGTCAATTCTGTGGGGTAAATGATGTAACAGTCTGCTTCGCATGAAGATTTATAGCCTTGGAAATGCTATTATTGGGCAGTTCTACTCTGTTCTAGAGGGTCGCTATGAATGGAAATCAACTTGAAGGTGCTCAACAACAACATATTCAGAAAAGGGAGAATCATGCCTCCACTTTCTCAGTCTCATATATAATTGTGGGGAAGTTGCTGAGGTGATGCACCCTCTTCTGCTAGAATTGGAGGTGGTCAATTTGACTTCATGTTTTCCAATATAAAAGCAGAGACAAGTTTATGAAACAGCCCATCCCAGACTTTCTCTCTGCTCCAGCATGTCAGCTAGGAGCTCTGGTGACACAGAGTGATAAGAATTAAACAGGAAAGTTGGTGGTTCAAACCCACCAGCTTTTCCGCAGGAAAAGGATACGGCAATCTGTGTCTATGAAGATTCATCACTTCGAGAACGCTCTGGGCAAGTTCTGTCCTATAGGGTCCTATGGGGGTGGGTCTGGATGGTGACCAGTGGGTCATGCCCTCATGTCAATTATTGTGACAGTGATGTCCAAAGAGATGACCATTCAAAGCCACCCCAAATGGACTGCTTTCTGTCTCAATAAGTTATCTGATAGCCATGGGTCCTCCTCTCTAGACCTGTGCAATGTCTAACACTTTTTTTTTCCACTCAAGGATGACTTTTATTAAAAAAAATAATTATGAGGGGAGATAAAAGAATACAGGAAGGGAAAGAAGGGAGCACCAGCTGGGTAGAGACCCAGAACCAAGTCTAAGTGTCCACCTCTCCAATGTCTTCCTAAGATTCCTTCTCTGACTTCCTACTGCAGAGAACTCTGTATCCTTGAACTCCTTCTCAAATTTCAATTAGCATTGGTGACCCTCCCTCAGCCCCACTACGTCCCTCCAGCCTTTACAGCCCCTCTGTGTGGAAGGAAACAACACAATCCCAGCAGAACCTCTATGCCCAGGGGTGGCTCATGCCACCTAACCGGCTCTAGTTGAAGCCTGCTTGTTTCTTTTCCCACTGTATAAATGCTCTCAGATGTCTGCTTCTCCTCTTATGAGCCTTCCAAAAGAAGGAGGAAGATCAGATTGTACCTATTTTACTCTTTTTCCCACCCCCCCTATCAAAAGTAGCAGGGCATAGATGAGGGGAATTTTTTCCCCCCTTTCTGGTAGAGTTTGAGTTGGCAATGCTGGACCACAGCTTCATTTCATATCCTAGAGGGGAATGATGGTGAGTTGGTTGAGCAAAAGTCTACACTGAGGTCTTATTCTCTCCAGGCACACAAAGACTTTGAAAAGCATTAGCTGAAGCACAAACCACCGAGTCTCCGGTCATAGACTAAAACAGGACCAGATAGAATCCTACGAAGGCACTTGGGGTTCTGAATTGCTACAGGACCGTCAGACAAGTAAACTGTCCCCAAGAGGAAACAGAAATGGCCATCACTCACTTGCTCACTCACTCTTTCATTCTTTGTTGTTGAGCTGGAATCAATTCATTGCTGATCCTCCAACAGTTTTTCAGAAGCTGTAAATTGCGAGCTTGTCCGTCTTTGTCCCTCAGAGCAGCTGGTGAATGAGGAAAATGAAGACAGAAAGTTGATCCTACAATCATATACTTCAGCATAAGACTGCTTTCAGAAAGAAGCAGAAGGTCTTTGTGTTTTGCTATTGTGGTTGTTATTGAGAACATATACAGCGTAACATACATCAGTTGAATAATTTTCTCCATGTACATTTAGTAACATTGATTACACTTTCTTTAATAGTGTCATCAATCTCATCCTTCTTTTCTGAGTTGTTGCTCCTCCATTAACATAAACTTATTGTCCCCAAGCTTTCTGTCTAAACTTTTGAATTGCTGTTGTCAATTTGATTGTTGGGGAGTTCTTAAAAAGTTAACACAATGTTCAAGTAGACTTTTTACTAGTTAAGCTAAACTATTGTTTGGCTTAATATTTAAAATTATATTTTTAGTTTAAAGTTTAAAGATTACCAGGGTAATAGTTTCAAGGGTTCATCTAGCTTCAATAGCTCCAGAAAGTCCGAATTTCATGAAACTGTGAACTTCTGTTTGGCACTTCCCCCCTTTTGATCAAAGAGTCAATGAGCGAATCTTTTGACTAAGAAGTTTAGTAATGGTATCCAGGCATCATCCACTTCTTCTGGTCTTACGGTAAAGAAGATGGTTAGAATCTGAAGGTTTTTGATAGAAAGGGATATTACCTCTGGTATCAGAACCTCTAAAATTCTGTACCTGAGCAAGAAAATATTTACTATACAAGGTGTGATATATATAACAATGTCACTCAAAGATTCAAGTCAGAACCCTGGTGTATAAAATCTTTGAAAAAAAAACTGACTAAATTTAGAATCATCTTTGACTCAGGAATTCCATTTCTGGAATAGGATCTTAGGACATTGCTCCAAATACAGAAAAAGAAGTTTGCTTTGGTGTTATTTATAATAGCAAAAACAAAAGAGCCAAAATGGAAACATCCCATCTGCCCATTTACAGGGAAGGTTGAGAGAAATCAGGCACATTTCTGGAGGAACCATCTGGCAACATGACACTTAGGAAGAGTATGTGATAAGATCTAACCTCACAGGAACGCTGGGAGCAACAGTTACATAACAATGCAGGCACACTAGACTCTCAACCACTGACATAAGATGGTGTGACTGTGCTTAAAGCAAACAAACAGTGGAATAAAATGGATCACAATGGATCCAGGGCTTGTGTTTGGGTTCTAGAATTGTGGCTAAGTTTGTTTTTCTCTTCCTTTTTGCATTTCCCAAGAATGTTTCCCTTTTAAGGTGGGAAAAAATTGGCCTTCACATTAGGAAATTGGCCAGACGCTTGCTTTCACATTGAAATGAAAAGTTTTGCATGGAAGTCATTCCTCCTGGGTTTTTTTCCACCCCATTGGAAAGGCCATTTGTGTTAAAATCTTGTAACTCCAAGCAGATTAAAGGCATCTGAGCTCCCTTGAAATACATATGGTCCCTTAGTTTCACTTCCAAGTAGTGAGGACATTGGATGAGGTGGAAACCAATATGGTCAATCATTCACTCACTGCCATCAAGTCAGTGCTGACTTACAGAGATCTTCCATTGGGTTTCTAAGACCGTAAATCTTAACTGGAAGAGACTGTCCCTCCTTCTCCCCCAGAACTACTGAATTAGAATTCAAAGGATTCAAATCACTGGAGACTCATGGCCTTTTAGTTAACAAAGCAACATGCTACAGACTGTAGCCCTAGAGTGCTTTGAATGTCCATGTTCCTTTAGGACATTAAGTTAGGTGGAAACCAATATGGTGCATCCAGCTAAATACAGACTTCTGTTTACCAGCGAGACCAAAAGGAAATGAAGACAAACTCTTCCACTGGCCAAGCTGAGTCACAGAATGCTGTGAGCTCTTTACAGGTAGTCCTAGTCCATCTTAGAGAAACATCTGATTTCTATGTTTGACAACAGTTGAAGTTAATTCAGGTACCTGAAGAGCACAGAAATGGAGGAGAAGAAGGGGTCCGAGCATGTAAAATCATTTCCCCAAGCCCATCATTTGACCCTAAAGTAGCAAGACAAAGGAAACAATGAGTCACGCAGATTCAGTCAGATTGACTCCACCAACAGCAATATTAGGGTGTAGGCCCCAGCATCTTCTTGTACCATCTGAGACTTCTCCCTCCCCAACCCAGCCTAAGCTCTGAGTTCTGTCTCAAAGGATTGACACCCCTGCTTTGTAAAACCAGCCTCAGCTTGTCACAACGGAGACCCAGGGAGAGCTCCTGCTGGGAGGACGCTGATTGAAGGATACCTTTTTTAGTATTCTGCTTGGTATAGACTTGCTTCTTAATTATGGCTGTTCTGTTTATGAAACAGCAATGAGCTGCTGGATAAAGACACTCGGAAACCAGAGGAAGAAGACGACCTCGCTCAGACACTCCCATCTTGGCTAAAATAGCCTTGATTTGGTGTGAGATCTTTTTTTTCCTTAAACAAAGAGATATTTATTCGCTTACATTGAGGAGACTGTAAGTCCAAGTTAGGATACCAGCTCTAGAGGAAGCCCCTCCGATGTGTCAGTGTTGGAGGAACATCCTTGTTGCCTGCAGCATCTGTAGGCTCAGTGTTTGGGCCTTCCCTGGGGCCCAGGAGTTTCTTCAAGCAGGGGCCCGGGTCCAAAGACACACACTCCACTGCTGGCGATTAATCCTTGGTAGTACTGAGCCACCTAGTATCTTCTGCAGAGTTTTTGAACTTCTGACTCCCTCCAAAATGTGTCCTTTTTAATAGTGAACTCCCTTCCTGGTTCTCCCATTTACCTTTTGTTCAGCCAAGGAGCTGGAATTTTTTGAATACTATTGAGTGAGAACCCACACATAGCTGACCCTCGGCTGATTTTCAGAGACAGTGAATCACACGGGAGGAGAGCGTCCATCCTTCTCCAGCAGAGACCGCATGCCTTCAGGATTGCAGCACAGTTTCTTGCCATTAGGCCACCAAAGCCTCTAGGAGTTGGAATTTTTTAAAATACACCTTGTATAAGGGAATATGCCAAAGAGTTCAATAAATCCACATTCCTGTCTCCCAGGTTCAACCATTATCAATTCCTGACCCAGCCTGCCTCATCTTCACCCCATCCCTTTCCACCTCCTGCCCCACTAAGTATTTTGAAGCAAATCCCAAATATGGCATCATTTTATCCATAAAGAGTTCATAGACAGATAGATAAAAGGCAAAGCCTTTAAAAAATGTCATTCCTCAACATACCATAGTCAACCTAAAAAAAATTAAAAAAAAATTTGTATCATCACCAAAGACCCAGCTTAACATTTCTTAATTTCTCCTATTCTTTTATTGTTTCTTCACATTATGATCCAAATAGTGGCATTATTACTGTGATGAATTATTCTGTCTCATGACACAGAGCTGCATTCTGAATGTGGAAAATCTAGTTATGGCAGGTACTGAGTCGCTGGTGGAGGAAGTGTAAATCCGGCAGAATCCTCGCCACAGTGGAGGAGGTGTTCAAGGCCTCGGTTGGCCAGAGTGCTGAGCGTGGCCTGGAGAGGGAAGAAAGAGCAGGTGGAAATACGACAACACACTACTGGGTGGAAACCAGAGAGCCTAACGACCACCGACCACCGAGCGCATTACTCACTGGTCATTCCTCCCAACTCCCACCTACACTCTCCCTATTTCCCTCACTCTCCAAACCCCACAAGAACTGGCCTGACAAACTTTGTAATGCCTTGACATCTGAACATCTGTGGTAGACAAAAGGAATAGGAAAGGTTTTTTTGGTGTTTTTTTTTAGAACTTAATTCACTTTATGTTATACCTAATCCACTATGTGGTGGCCACAGATGGAGCCTGATTCCTCTGCACGGAGACTCTGCTGTGAGTCTTTACAATATGGTCAGTGAATTCCTGGTAGGGAGGCTTAGTGAACACCAGCTCTTTCCAGAGATCGGAGGTCAAATAGTTGTAGGTCTTGGAGATGGCATCAAGGGTGGCCTTGGCAAAGTTGCCCAGAGTATCTGTGCCACCCCTGGCTGAGGTGTTAACAGTCATCAATTCCAGCCATCATCAACAGCTTCTTGGGCACAGGGGCTGAGAAGATTCCAGTGTCTCTGGGTGCAGGGATCTGGGTGCAGTGTCTCTGGGTGCAGGGATCAAACACACTAACATAGAGCCACAGCACTCGGTCACGTTGAAGGGAACAGTGTGAGGTTTGCCAATCTTGTTCCTCTAGTAGCCACATGGAACAGGGACAATGGAGAGCTTGGCCAGGATAATGGCCCCACGGATGGCAGTAGCCACCTCCTTGGAGCACTTGACACCCAAGCCAACATGGTCATTATAGTCTCCAATGGTGACAAAGGCCATGAACCTGGTCTGCTGGCCGGCAGGTATCTATTTCTGCACAGGCATGATTTTCAAGACCTCATCCTTTAGGGACAACCCCAGGAACAAGTCAATGATCTCAGACTCCATGATAGGCAGGGAGATGAGAGAAATCTCCTCCAAGGATTTTATCTTCATCTTTCACAAGGTGGCCCAGTTTGGTGATGGGGAGCCACTCCTTGTCCTCGGCCTTTGCCTCCTTGAGCTCCGTGGCCTCTCCCACAGCCCCGTCCACGGCCACAGCCCCGACCCCGCAGACCACTACCAAAGCCTCCACGGAAACCGCCGCGGGCTCCCATCCCAGGGCCTCAGGGCCTCCGGGCCCTCCCACTGCACCCGCGTCATGCACCATTTGGTGTTTTCTAGGAGAATAAGCAAGAATAGGAAAGATTTTTATTCACTTTGCAGAGGAATTCACACCAGGGTTCTTCACGTAGGGAAATCCATTGGCGTGTTTTGAAGCAAACTAAATTATGAAAAAGAAAAAAAGAAAAGAACTAACTTAGAGGAACTTTTTCAAAAACAACCATACACTGTGAAAGCTGTAGGAATCCTGGTGGCACAGTGGATTACAGCTGAGACATTAACCAGAAGGTCTTGGCTCGCTCTCTGAGAGAAAGTCTGCTCTTACAAATATCTACAGCCTGAAAACCCTGTAAAACAGTCCTATTCTGTCCTATAGGGTCGCTGAGCATCGACTCGACAGCAGTGAGAAGATAAAAGCTGTGGCGGTTTATCAACGCGATGATTGAGACTCTGTGTGAAAGTGGCTTTCTCCTGGGCCCCCCTGGTACGTTTCTAACCCCTTCCGCAGCCCCCTCCATCACACCCTGAAGGGTGTTGCCATGGTGACCGGGGACCATACCCTCTGAGTCACACACATTCAGAAGAAAGAGCCTGCACTCGTGCTGCTGTAAATGAAGGAACTGAGATGCAAACGGCATTCTCATCACATGGCAAATATTTAACTCGGTTCAGCCTGGGAAACGTAGGAAGTATTCCTACACATAGGGGTTTGGGGGGGGGGGGGCCTGGCTGGGACTGGCCTTCGTGGGAGGAGCGGTAACTGTGCACCTGGCCTCGGACTCAGGCCAATGTGTCCACAAAGCAAAGTCGTTCTCAGCAACGCTGGGACTGAAGGGCCCTCGTTAATTTGTTATTGCAGTTCACTGGCATAAAGAGAGGGTCACTCTGGATGTAAACATTGCTGCTTTTATCCCAGGATCTAAAAACACCTAACCAAAGCAAATGAGAACTAGCGCACAAAAGACGTTTAATTAGCTCATTTAAACGGAAGAGGAAGTCAGGAACAAATAGACTTGAACTTCAGAACCTGCCCATTCTAATCATTCTTCACTCCCATTCACTTAAAGACGGTGCTGACCTCCTTCCACTGTGCTGCTATCCCCATGTCATCTGTATATGTAATTACAATAACATGTGTTCGTAGTCAAACAATAAAGAATTTTGGTATAATTGTATCGTTGTCTTTCCTTCCTCGTGTCCAACCCCAGTCACTTGAGATTATCAATATTAACATCTCAGAGTTGTGTCCATTGCTGTACAGAGATAATTTGTGGTTGCTGTGATGTTAAACACTGTGACACTGGTGCATCTATCTCCATACCTTTTCAACCTATATGCAGAACAGATTATCTGGGAGGCTGGGCTCTATGAGGAGAAATGTGGGGTCAAGATTGGTGGACGATTTATCAACAGTCTGCGTTATGCGGATGACACAACCCTGCTTGCTGAAACTGAAGAGGACCTGAAGCGCCTGCTGCAGAGTGTCAAGGACTGCAGCCTACAATATGGATTGAGGCTCAATGTCAAGAAGACAAAGATTCTCACCACTGGACCAATTGGCAGCATCAGCATGGATGGTGAAGAGATTGAGATTGTACACAGCTTTAGTTTGCTTGGCTCCACAGTCAACAGTCTCGACACCAGCAGCCAGGAGATTAAAAGGCACATTGCAATGGGAAAGTCTGCTGTTAGGGACCTCTCCAAAGTACTGAGGAGCAATGGTGTCTCTCTGGAGACTAAGGTGCATCTGATACAGGCTATGGTCTTTGCAATCACTTGTTATGCATCAGAGAGTTGGACAATGACCAAGGAGGATAGAAGGAGAATTGATGCCTTTGAGCTGTGGTGCTGGAGAAGAGTATTGAGAATACCATGGACTGCTAGGAAAACAAACAGATTTGTCCTGGAAAGGGTTAAACCGGGTGGCTCCTTGGAGGCAAGGATTCTGAGGCTCCGTCTAACATACTTTGGACATGTTGTGAGGAGGGACCGGTCCTTAGAGAGGGGCATCATGCTTGGGAGGGTGGAGGGACGGTGCAGGAGAGGAAGTCCCTCTATGAGGTGGATTGATTCAGTGGCTGGGATAATTGGGATGGGAGTGTCAGAGACAGTGCAATTCGCACAGGACAGAGCAAAGTTTAGGGCTGTTGTACATAGGGTTGCTATAAGTCACAAGTGACTCGACGGCACATAACAACAACAACATGGTGAACAGTGTTTGGTGGAGCTCCCCGATTAAAACAAGCTTGGAAGCAGGAGTGGCATCCACTTCTGAAATAGCTTGCCTCCAGAAAATCTTGGAGAAAGTATGAAAGTTATACAAGTGTTCAAGTATTTCGTTCACAGGGTCGCTATGAGTCGTCTACACAACAGAGTTGTGTGCCATACAAAGTCCATTAGGAAAACTGCCTTTGTTCTTATTTTTTTTTTTCAAATGTTGTCTTTTTTTTTACCAAACATATTGTTGTTGTTGTTGTGTGCTGCTAAGTCGAAACTGAATCACAGCTGCCCCTTCAGCAGGTTTTCTGAGGCAGTAAATCACTCGGAAGGAGATTGTCCATCTTTCTCCTGTAGAGCAGCTGGTGGATTCGAATTGCATACCTTTGGGTTGGCAATGCAATTCCTTACCACTGAGCCGCAAGAGTTCCCTAATACATATTAGCTAAAGATATGTATTAGGCATCATTTTCCTTTGTCTGTTGCATGGCATTTGACTTTGTTTCCATAGAACTGAAGAGTCCTGAGGGAGCCCTTGTGGCCTTGTGGCAAGAAGATGTGCTGCAATCCCAAAGGTAAGCGGTTTGAATCTACCAGGTGCTCCCTGGGAGAAGGCTGAGCAATCTCCTCCCGTGCGATTAACTGCTTCTGAAAACCCGCAAGAGAGTCAGCTATGGGGTCAGTTCCAACTCTACTGTACACAGCAACAACACAACAAATGTCTGTAAAGATGTATGGACTTGGCACTCACAGGAGGCGGGTCTTAGCGCGTCTCTGTGGGTTGGTCTGGTTTGAGTTTTTCTCTGTGGAGTCTGACAATTTTTGTCCCTTTTTTTACTGAGTCTCAATGATAAATTTCACTTCTCATCTTGAAACAAGGAAAGAGCTCTTGTTGACTGTAGAACACAGAGCAGAAAGTCCAGATGGCATGTTGTTATCAGGTGCCACAGGGTGAGCTAAGACTCATAGCGACCCTATGAATGATAGATCTGAAACTTGGCCTACCTTACACTTCCTTCACAATCTCCGACATACCTGAATCCATTGTTACAGCTACAATGGCAACCCACCTAAGTGAAGGTCTGCTTCCCTTTCTCTGAGCCTCCACTTTTCCAAACACGGCATCTTTTGTCCAAGGACCGGCCTCCCCTGACAACATACCCAACATGGAGCATCAATAATACTCCTAAATCTGGTAGAGAGAAGGGTGAGCAGCTCTTCCAGAACAGAATTTCTTTGTTAAGCTTTCAATGTTTCTCATTCTCAGGGAAAATAATCCTCTCCTATGTGAATTAGAACTCTTTGTCTAGTTTATTGCAACTCATTCTTCAGAATTCAGCTCCAACATCTTCTCTTTTGAAACACCTTTCTCGATCTAAATCCACACTTATCTGCATGTTCCTGCAATGTATAATTCTATTCTAGCTCTTCCTTCTTAAGTCTAGGTTGAAAACTTCTGGGTTCCCTTTGGAGGACATTTTCAGACCCCGGATCAGGCACTTTCATAACTGCTCCATTTATTAAAGAACAGATTGAATGACCATGGCAAAACTTCCTTGGACACGACTGTAAATATACCAGGTGCTGTAGAAGGGGCAGAGAAATTATAATGTGCTCTCTGGTCTCAGGGTGCTTTTAAAGGTAGCTGAAGTTAGAAGGCTGGAGACTAAAGCACATAAGGGCAATTACATATAAATGGAATATTCTCTATTAGAGAACATACAAGCATTACAAGATCAGAGCTAAGCAAAGTCTGGGTCAAAGTTAAAGGGAGTCCGGAAGGATCATAGCAGATGTAGAACTCGATGTGAATCTTGCTAGATGGGCAGGATTTGGGGTAAAGAGTAAGAAGCAGAAAGGGACAGTCAGGTAGAGGCATCAATAGGAGAAGATGTGGGGAGACTGGGAAAGAGCATGTGATGAGCGTGAAGGGTAAAGTGATTAGAGTGACGAGTTTGAGGAAAACAAATTCAGACTAGATGTTACTCCCTGGGGAGGAATTTCTGAATTAGGTGTAAATATACAGGCTCCCTCTTAGCACTCGTTGGCTGGATACGGCACCGTGCCAGGTATTCTAAAGTCTTGTTCACCTATCTCTTCCACTAATTGTGAGCTCTTGGGTGGTGGTGTGGTGGGCGGAAAAGCACTCCCCTCACCCCTCTGCCAGGAATCTAATCCTAATCTCTATGGACTCATGAATAAGTTCCTTAATGTGGCAAAGGGGAACTGAGGTTGCAGATGAAAGTAAGATTGCTGATCAGTTGAGAATAAACTAGGGAGACAGGGTCCTTAAAAGAGGAAGAGGAAGGGGGGAAAAAAAGAGTCAGGATGCGATGTGATGACAGCAGATGGTCAGAGGGTGTGAGGTGGGAAAGAGATGTGGTCCTCTGTTACTGCTTTGAAGATGGGGGAAAGGGGCCATAAACTGAGGGCTGCAAGACACTAGGAGCCAAGACAAGGAGAAAAGACAAGAAAGTGGATTCTCCCAGAAAGCCTCCAGAAAAGATTGCAGCCCAGCAGACAATCAAAATCTGTATTATTGTATAGTGGGGTAAGATAATAAATTTCTACTAAGCCATTAAAGTTCGAGGCAATTGATTATGGAAGCCGTAAGAAACTTATAGGAGAAAAACCACTCCATCTCACATGACCTGGCTACATAAGGAATTCCTCATGTCTCAATTTCCCTACAATGAGAGCAATAGAAGGCAGAACCCTGTCTTTCAATTCACAAGTGCTTAGAATCTGCATTATGCAGATGACACAACCCTGCTTGCTGAAACTGAGGAGGACCTGAAGCACTTGCTGCTGAGGGTCAAGGACTGCAGGCTTCAATATGGATTGAGGCTCAATGTCAAGAAGACAAAGATTCTCACCACTGGACTAACTGGCAGCATCAGGATGGATGGTGAAGAGATTGAGATTGTTCACAGCTTTAGTTTGCTTGGCTCCACAATCAACACTCTTGGCACCAGCAGCCAGGAAATTAAAAGACGTATTGTGATGGGAAAGTCTGCTGTTAGGGACCTCTCTAAAGTACTGAAGAGCAACGGTGTCTCTCTGGAGACTAAGGTGAGCCTGATACAGCCCATGGTCTTTGCAATCACTTGTTATGCATCAGAGAGTTGGACAATGACTAAGGAGGATGGAAGGAGAATTGATGCCTCTGAGCTTTGGTGTTGGAGAAGAGTGTTGAGGGTACCATGGACTGCTAAGGAAACAGATTCATCCTGAAGAGGGTTAAACCGGGCTGCTCCTTAGAGGCAAGGATTCTGAGGCTTTGTCTGACATATTTTGGTCATGTTGTACAGAGAGACAGGTCCTTGGAGAAGGACATCATGCTTGGGAGGGTGGAGGGCAGGCGCAGGAGGGGAAGGCCCTCTAGGAGATGGATTGATTCGGTGACTGGGGCAACCAGGATGAGTGTGTCGGAGACAATGAGATTGGCACAGGACAGAAGAGAGTTTAGGGCTGTTGTACACAGGGTCGCTATGAGTCGCAAGCGACTTGATAGCACCTAACAACAACATGTGCTTAAAGCCTTGTGCTTTAAGTCAATGTAGTCCTCAGCACAGACTTTGGTTTTGCTGTGATAAAGAACACCAGAGCAAACATCTCCTCCTACCCCTCTTTATATCCCTGTGGTTGAAGCCATTTCCTTATTGTGTAGTAAAGACTTAGTTTTGCCTCAAAAGAGGTCTAGTCTTTGCCCTCAGCCCCTGGGAGGTAATTTCTAAGCCCTCAGAATATCCTGCCTGAGAAGGATATCTTTGTTTACCTGAGGGCATTGGGCCATGCCAAAGAGCTTATCCTAATAGTATAATTTATAGTGAGGGATTTGGACCACAGGGTAATAGTTTGACCTCCAAAGGCTCTAGAAACTAACCACATGTAATCTACCATCACTATATAACAAAACTCTGTCTGCCAGCTTCAAATGAACTACCTTGATTGGCAATATTCCACACCTATTTTCACATATCTTTTTTTCCATACATGTACATTATATTTTCTATCTTTTTTCATTCACATTGTATTTCATTCATGTACACTGTGTTTTATGCAATCATTCATATACATTGTATTTTACATAATTAATTACTACTGATCTACGTCTATTATCATCCCATCTTTTCAAGTTCTCATTTACTCTTTCCTATTCCTTCACCCCCCCCTTCCACCCACTAACCTCTGCTATCCGAATAATTTCCCTCCTTCCCCTTGTTCTGCCCCTTCTCCTTTTTCTTTTCCTCTTTGGAACATTTATACACGTCTTTCTCAGTTATCCTTCTGTGCTGCAATCCCGAAGGCACACGTTTGAATCCACCAGCTGTTCCCCAGGAGAGGGATGTGCAGTCTTCTCTTGTGCCATTAACTGCCTCTGAAAGCCCATTGGAGTGTTAGTTGTGAGTCTGTTCCAACTAGACAACACACAACAACTACATAACAGTACTAGTCCTTATGAGATGGAGTTATTGCACTCAGCATAATGTCATATATCTTGACTAGAAGAATCTCAGCCTGTCCACAACTCCACTGGGCGAGGTCACCTGAAGGCTCTGTGCAGAGGACTCCCCTGACTTGGCCTCATGCAGCATTTTCCTTGGCTGATTTTAATCCTTTTGCTATAATAAGCCACCTCCATGTATATCACAGATTCCAAGGAGTTCTCTAGAAAATGAGCAAACGTAACAAAGAGGGGCGAGGGGGAAAAGAGCTGTCCTGAAGGTGACCTTAGGGACTGCCACAGAATTAGCTAACCGGATGAGACTTCGCCTCACACGCTTCAGCCGTGTTGCTAGGAGGGGCTACATGATGCTGGGAAGGGTGGAGGGTCGGCAAAGAAGAGGAAGACTCTTGACACTCTGCCACCATGGGCTCTCATGCGTCATTGTGAGGATGGCACAGGATAGGACAAGGTTCAGATCTGTTGTTCATAGGGTCGTTATGAGTCATATGCAACTCAACAGCACCTAACAAAAACAAAGAAGGTGGTTTTAGGGTCTGCCAACTTTGCAACTCATGTCAGAAGTGAGGTTAGTCTTGGCACATCCCTAACTTGGCCCTTAAGTGAAATTTGCTTTGATCCATTTAGCAGATTTCTCTTCCACAGCTTTTGGACTGAATTACAGACCCACTTGTGGTCTAGGAAGGAGCTCTGGTAACATAACCCAAAACGAGTTGTGCTACTAACCCAAGGTGACGTCTCCCCGGTGGTTCAGACACACATGCAGCTCTGCAGGGAAAGGATGGGCACTCTCCTCCCATGGAATTTACAGCCTCTGGGAGGTTGTAAATTTACAACCCCAGGGAAAGTCAACTATGAGCAGTAGCTGGCTGTTATCTGAGAGTGCACTGTTCTCTACCATAACGAGCCTATCACAGTTCTCCAGCACAGTTCCCTCCCTGCATTTCTAACTTTTCCTGCTCCAATATAACCCATCCACAGTTTGGCCCCAGAGCTGCAGAAGGCGCCTCACATAACGAGCAGAGAGCCTGGATGTTTTGCTGTGATGGCTTTTGTGGTGGGAAGAATCATTTCTCTGCACCCATAGGAATACTCCTTAGGGGTACTGAAGGTCCATGGGGGAGGAATCTGGTACATCCCTAGTTTATTTTTAGTCAGCAGTTGTGATGAGACAGATTTTTTTTTAAGACTTGCAGGAGAGATCTGCCTGTGTTCAGGAAACTGGGAATTTTCCAATGTCCCCAAATAGGTGGCTTGGGAATTATAACTGACTGACCCAGAGGGTGGAAGCTGGCTTATTTAAAGACCTGGTTCCTTTCTAGCCCCTTTGCAATGCGGTAGTGGCACTTTTGGTGTTGATTGGGGTTTTAATGAGTCCTTTGTTGACTCTGCTAATAAGCGCATCATTGAAGCAAGAACAAGATTAATAATTTTTTTTTCTTTTTCCCCACCTCCTTCCAGCCCACAAGACAGAGACTCATCTTCCCTGTAGGCTAGTCTGTGAGGAGTTGCGCCGCTGAGTTCAGGCCACACTTCTCTTGGCAATGCGAATCCCTCAGCAGCTCTGAGGGGGAAGGATGGGCAATCTCTTCCCTTGTGTCACAGCCTCACAAGGTCTCTGGAGGGTCAGCCATGGGTCAGTCCTGACTGCATGGCAATGAGCATGAGCGGCCCAGTTCAGGGAAATGAAAAGTAACACGACAGCTTTGGTGGCTTCTGCTTCCTCAGTCACACACATATCTCAGGTGTGGAGGGTACTTTTCAAGTATGAAGAGGTGCACAGGTAGCTGAGAGGCTAACGGTGTCTCAGAGTTTGAAATCAGAGGCTCCTGGGAGGGTGGGCAGTGCCTGTCTCAGATGCTAAGATTTGGGAGGGAATTCTGGTGGCTTTTCTTCTCTTTTTTTCCTCTTCAGCCCCTTCTTCTCTTCCCATCCCATCTGCGATCACTGATACTTCCAGGTACAGTAAGAGCAGTGGAGTCTAGCCCTTCCACAGGCAGAGGATGGCCTACTTCCCAGGGCACAGCCAGGGCACTGTGGGATCTAAATGTCCCTTGGCTTTGTCTGCCTGTGTTTAATGCACAGAATGGGAGCATCCTCCAGACTTTGATGATCTTATTTGGAGTCTTGGTTCCTCCTCAGATGTCCCTTTTAACTTGGGGTCTTCAGCTCCCAGGGCCTCAGGTTCCACCTCTGCGAGACTGCCAGACAATTCCACTTCCTCAGAGTATTTAGAAGTCCATCACTCAGGGGGCAGCTGAACAGGCCAAGAGAGCAAAGCTTGACCGGCGCCAAGAGAGCAAAGCTTGACCCGGTTGGGTCCCAAACCTTCCACGGAGGCCTTCTTCCTTCCGCTGCCTCCCACCTATACCTGACTGAGCAGGTCACACCCCTTGGCCTCCCAGTGCGTCCCAGAAGATGTCTGGTCCATAAATTATCTTTGGCACTTCAAGGCTCCTCACCAGAGGACTCACGAAACAGCAGCAGGAAACAGGGAACATATTTTTAAATCAGAAGGGGAAGCGACGTCTTTGTGTCAGATAAGTGGCCAGGATCCAGGGCTGAGAGACTGGGGCACAGTTCTTCTCTCAGACAGCAGGTGCTCTTCTAGATGTGGTTATGGCAACAAAATAAATGATGGATAATTGCTTTTGTGACAACTTGCCAATTAAATTAGACTCAGCAGAATAACATAATGACAATTTGTTATGCTCCGGTGGGCACTAACATACCAATCATAATTAAATGCTATGACTGAAATAGAATACCGCTCGACGCAGGAATATATAACCCCAATTCCCTCTCCGTGAAACATTATAGGTTGAGGCTTGATTTTAATTTCGGGAAGATAATGGCATTAGTGCACATCCGAGTGGGTTTGTGGAGAGGCCTGTGGTGAGGGAAGATGGGCCTGAGCGGGAAGGCAGAGCCTGTGAGGCAACACTCTGGGGGGTGAACTCCAAGGTCACGGGGTGCCTGCTTGTGAAAACAATGCTTTGTGGGCTGGAGATGAGCCTGGTGCCATCAACAGAGCTCGTAAGGCAAAGGAAGAGGCCTTTACCAAAGGCTTCTGCAAGAACAGAGCTGATGCTGGGACACTTCAAAGGGTAACTCACCCCCCGCCCCACCCCACCTCACTCACACACACAGAGAGAGAGAGAGAGAGAGAGGAATGTTCTGGAATTACACCTTGTATGAGAAGCCCAGGCTCACCCCTCATGAAAAGAGGGAAGGTCTATTATGTGCCAGGCACAGACTTGGCACTCTGCATTCATTACTCATTTTCTCTTCAAGACCCTCAACTAAAACGACGAGCCAGCCTTAGAGGCAAAGGGCCTGCTACAATTACAGGCACCTAATGGGTGGGTACAATTCAAACCTAGATTATCTGCCCGCAAAACTCCTTCCTCATCAAAAAAAGACCTTCAGCGTTGTTTTCCTTTTTACTGTCATGTGCCGCCAAATCGGAACAGACTCACAGCTGACCCTCCAGCTGGTTTTCAGAGGCAGTAAATCACGCAGGAGGAGATTTCTCCAGAGGAGCAGCGGGTGGATTTGAACTGTGTTCCTTTGAAATTGAAGCTCAGCTTCTTGTCACCAGGCTACCAGAGCTCTACACATCTACACACTGCAGATAAAAACAATGAGATACACCTCTATCAGTGTCCTTGGTGGGAAAAGACACCACATGGACTTCCTGGAAAATGAATAGCCTTATAGGACACCAGGGTTCTGAAGAAAGGTATGCCATCTGTACAAAAATGTGCACATCAATTGTAAAGCAACTTCCACAACCCTGCTGGGCCCCGGCAGGGACGAAGTATCTGACCAACTTAGATGAAGTGACCAGACAATTGTTTACTGTTGTTGCTTTTGTTGCTAATTGCCGTCCAGTTAAGTATGACTCACAGCGACCCTATCAACAACAGATCTAAACCCGGCCCTATCCTGTGCCATCCCCACAATCTCTGACAACACACAAGCGCATGGCTGCTGTCACTGTGTCAATCCACCTGGTTGAGGATCTTCTCTTTCTCTGTCCCCCTCACCTTTCCAAGCATGATGTCCCTCTCCAAGGAATAGCCTCTTCTAGCAACACGCCCAAAGTAAGTGAGCCAACCTCCTCCACCATCCTTGCCTCCAAGGAGCACTCTGGCTGCACTTTCTCCAAGACATATCTATTTGTTCTTTTGGCAGTCCATGGGATATTCAGTGCTCCTCCCCAACAGCACAATTCAAAGGTATCAATTCTTCTTCTTCTGTCATCTTTATTCATTGTCCAGCTCTCAGATGCATAACAAGTGATTGAAAAGATGATGGCCTGAATCAGATGCATCTTATTCCTCAAATTAACATCATTGCTCCTCAATTACTTGGAGAGGCCCTGACTGCCGATTTTCCCAGCGCAATACATCTCCTGATTTCCTGACTGCTGGTACCAACTGTACTGATCGTGAATCCAAGTATGATGAACCATCTACAATTTAAGAGCTGCATAGTAAAGTGGACTGGGGAGGAGGGTATTGTATAATAATGAAAGGCATTTTTTCCCAAAGAGAAAAGCAAACTAGGGGGGAGGGGGGAAGGGAGGAAAATGTACAACAATGAATGAATGGAAATCCAATTTCTCCATAAACTTACTTAAAATTTCAATTAGAAAAAGAAGAAGAGGGGTAGGGGGGTTGTATACCAACGAAGAAGTTTATCTTTTGCTTTTCAAAGAGAGGAACAAACTGGGGGGTGGAGGGGTAGGGGAAAAAGTGCAACAATGAATTAATGGAAATCCAAAATTTCTGTAATGCTCACTAAAATTAATAAAATAAAATTTTAAAAAACAAAAGAAATAAACCTTTATTAGATTCTTTAAAAAATAAAACTATTTCAATCTTCTCTCTATCTATCATGATATTGCCTATTGGTCTGGTGGTGAGATTTTCTGTTTTCTTGATGTTGAAATGTAATCCATATTGAAGGCTGCAGTCTTTGATCTTCTGCAGTAAGCACTTTAAGTCCTCCTTGCTTTCAGCAAGCAAGATTGTATCATCTACATAATGAAGGTTATTGATGCTTTTTCCTCCAATCCTGGTGTCACATTCTTCTTCACAGAGTCCAGCTTCTTGAATTACGTGCTCAGCATACTTGATGATTAGAACTGCCTATTAGACACTAGGTTCTGCCAGACCCACCAAGCCACCAGGACCTGCGTCTTAGAGGGTCATGTACAGAGAAAAGTAAAGATGTATTGGGTTATAACCCAAGGTGTAAAGTAAATATCCATGAGTCCATTGTTAGTGTTGTTGGGGCCACTGCATTGACTGTGACTCATAGAAACCCACTAAACAACATCTGAACCTTTTCCTATCCTTTACCATCCTTACAATCTCTGATATGCTCAAGGTCATTGTTAGAGACACAGTGTCAATCCTTCTTGTTGAGGGTCTTCGTCTCTTTCTCTAACCCTCCCCATTTCCCAGGATGACTGACAACCCCCCCCCATAGCTGACCCCTCCTCACAACATGCCCAAAGTATGTGAGATGAAGTTTGACCATCTCTGCGTCTAAGGAGCACCCTGGCTGCCCTCATCGAAGACAGACTTGTTTATTCTTCTGTCAGTCCATGAGATACTCAGGACTCTTCTCCAACATCACAATTCAAAGGACACTGATTGTTCTTCTGTTATCCTGATATAAATAAATGATTGGGCAAGTAAATAAATCATGGAGAGGAGATAAATCCCCTATGCAGTACAATTGCTAATAATTTATGTGGATGCTTTGCTTTTAAAGAGGTAGAACATAGCTCCCCACTCCTTTATCACTGATTTATGCACAGTGACTCTCTACCAGAGATACAGTGTAGAAAATAACAAGGGAGTGAAGAGTAACTTTATGACAGAGAAACCTGCCAAGGGCTACCTCAAGCTAGGTGACCAAGGATACAATCAACACTGATAAGTCATACTGACAGACATATTCATGATACGATCATGAAAGTACTTCACTTCCCAAACCTTAGCCTTCCTCCCTCAAGTTGGTAAATCCATTCTAATAATGCTAAAAAAAAAGAAAAAAAGATCCCAATAAAAGGACAGTGTCTGAAGTCCCTGATAAGTGCTCCTCAAAATCGTTAGTCAAGATCGTCTGATAAAAGGAAAGTCTGAGAAGCCATCACAGCTAAAAGAACCCCAAGAGAACACGCTAATGAAATGTAACATGGTATTCCGGATGGGATCCTAGACCAGAACAAGGACATTAGGAATCAAATTTAGAAAATGGGAATGAAGTGTGGGTCTCAGTGAGTAATAATGTATCAATATTGATACATTTTAAAAAATAACAAAAAACTCAAAGTATTGCCATGGAGTCAGAACCAGCACATAGGTGACCAGTGAGATTCCGAGGCTGTAACCCACACAGGAGGGGATTGCCCAGGGGTCTATCTCGGAGCTGCTGGTAGATTTGAATCACCAGACAGACGCATCTTCGGGGGAGTAGCACAAGTCCTTACAGACCATGCCAATTGTGATAAACGTGATACCCTAATGTAAGATGTTAACAGTAGGGAAATCATGTGCATGGTGTGCAGGAACACTGCTGCCTTCACGATTCTGCAAATCCTAAACTGTCCTAAAATTGAGAAGTTAACAAAAATGGTATATGATTTTCTTGTTGTTGTTGTGTACCTAGTCAGAATTGAATCCCATCTGGCGCTCCAGCAGGTTTTCAGAAGCAGTTAATCGCACGGGAGAAGACTGCCCATCTTTCTCCTACAGAGCAGCTGATGGCCTTTGGGATTGCAGTGCAGCTTCTGGCCACTAGGCCATCAGCACTCTTATGACTTGCACATGAGTGGTTAAACAGAAAGACAGTTTTCTTTGCAAACTTTCATTCCAAGCTCAGGTTTTAAAAATTGTATACATAAATACATTAATTGATCAAAATGTATTAAAATCAGATTGTAACAGGAAGGAAGGAAGGAAGGAAGGGAGGGAGGGAAGGAGGGAGGGAGGGAGGAAGGGAGGGAGATAGATATAAAAAGCAGAAGTGGGGAAAGGAACAATTTGTGTGCACCATAGCTCCACTCGGAGATGATCCTGAATTACAGCATTGACTCTGGGATCTTCCCCGTGGGTAGGTTTTTCCAGGCACTGCACTTGATCATTGCACTTGGAAAGAGAAATTGCTGAGGGTGAAATTATACCTGTTCACGGAGCAGCAGCTCTTGACTGGTATCCTGGAAGAAGAAAGACCTGAAGACTGAGGATAAGGAAGTCAGAAGCACGGTGGCCAGATCCATGGCAAAGGGCATAAAATGTGAAGCTCCTTGTGCCACGTGTTAACATCCATCATAGGGCAACAGCCGCAGAAGAAGGACTGAGCAAGGAGTGAACTGCCTCGTTGTGTTGACAACACCAGCCTCTGTCATCAGCTCTCCCAGTGCTGGGACGCTGGCTGCATGGATGGAGCGGCCATGGGAGTAGGATGGAAGTTATGCACAGACTCTCTCACCAAAAGCTAACTCAGCTCCTGCCAGCCACACAGAACAATGTCGACCTCTCCCAGCTCCAATACAGCACTAGTCCTCAAGGAGACCATCCAGTCACTGGGTGACAAATTGATTACACTGAGCCCCTTCCATGGAAGAAACATCAATCTATTCTGACTGGGATTGACACACAGCCTAGGTTTAAGTTTGTCTTTCTTATCCACAGAGCTTCAACTAGTATCATCTGTGAGCTTAGAATTTAATCCACTCCCATTTGTTATGTTATGTACTGTCAAGTAAGAACTAACTCATAACTAACTTCACAACAAGGTTTTCAGAAGCAGTTTAAGGGAGGAGACTGCCTATTTTTCTCTCTCAGAGCACGAAGATTTGAACCATGTGCCTTTGGATTGGCAATGCTACTCCTTACCACTAACCCATAGGATCCCCCATAACCTCCCCGAACTCAAGGTACATCTTACAGCAAAGGGTGTGCAGCAGGAGATATGTGACCATGGCAGCACTAATTCTGCCACATACCACACTACTCAGAAACCACAGTTCTGATAGAACAATGGAATGATTGCTTGAAGGCATCACTGAACTGAACCACAATCCTGGAAACAATACTCCTTCAAGATCCAAAATTAACACTAGATGCTTTGCTCTCAGTACCTAAAGTACAAAGGCCAGGGAACCACAGGGTGTAAATAGGGCCCCACTTACCATCACTCATGACCTACCTGAGGAATCTGTGGTTCTTCATGCTCTGTCTGACCTCATTTGGGCAGGTTGCAAGGAGGGACCAGTCCTTGGACAGGGATGTCATGCTTGGGAGGGACAGTGAAAGAAAGGAAGACCCTCAATGAGATGGATTGACTCAGTGACTGGGATAATGGGGGTGGGGGGGAGTGTCAGAAACAATAAGGTGGGCTCAGAATAGAGCAGGGTTCAGAGCTGTTGTACACTGGGTCGCTATGAGTCACAAGGGACTCAATGGCACCTAACAACAGCATGTCCCAACTTCAGAAGGTATAGTTCTAGGGAGCTCTGGCAGCTTAGTAGGTGAGGAGTTGAGCTACTGACCAAAAGGCAGGTGGTTCAAATCCAACAGCTGTTCCACAGGAGAAAATAAAGAGTCTCCTCTCGTGAGATTTATAGCCTTTCAGAGTCCACTGGAAGGTCACTTATGAGTGGATGCTGATTTGATGGTTATGAGTTGAGTTGTTAAATTCTAAAGGACCTGGTGTCCAGACAGGGAACAATTTCACTTGGGGGAAAGAGGAGAAACTCCCAGGTGCTTCCTAGTAATTCTGGATTATTTCACAGACAAGGAAAGCAGCCTCCATATATAATCATCAGTAGAGAGTTGGGCTGCTGACACCCAGTGGGTTCAGGAGAGAATACATATGGTACCCAGCTAATCCTCTGGTGCATCTCTTGCTGCTCTCATTGTCCACTTACAATGATAAACAGACAAGCCGAGCAACCACAGCTTGAAAAGGCATGATAGCCACATAATCTGTACCCTCAAGAAATAAGATCTAAGTCACCCCACTAACCAAGCCATTTAGACCACAGAGGTGCTCGCCGAGGCTAAGAAGAATCTAGAGTAGATGGTGGAGAAGGGAGTTAATGCATCTAGTTAGGCCTTTGAGATCAAATGCAAAACCAGAAGCTGTAGCTTGCCCCACTAACGCCTCTCTTACCAGTTTACACAGCAAAGATCATCCCAAATCCTAGAGAAGCCTTTAAAGATGAAGCAAGGTTATCAAGAAAAGTAAGAGATTCTGAGTTTCTCAGTGAGTGGTCTGTAGGAGGTATTATCTTCTCAGATCCCTTCAGAGCCCACACACCCCAGCCCAGTTGATGAGACTATGGGCTTGCTGATGGCTCAAGATGTTCTGGAAATTGCTTTGCCTAAGGTGTTTCTCCTCCAAAGGAATGGGCCTGACCAATGACTGTCTACAGAGGTGACACAGAGGCTCAGTCTCCTAATTTTGGGGAAACTCTGAAGAGCCATACTAGCTCCTGAGCTCCCTACAGGGTCAGTCAAGGTCTCCATGGCAACCATATTGTGAGACAGCTTCCCTCTCCTGCCTTGCCCTCTTCCAAAGAAAAACTCAAATTCTCATTACCATTGAGTCAATTCTAACCCATAGCAACTCTACAAGACAGAACTGAACTTCCTCATTCCATCTCTTACAAAGATAGAGATGTATCTTTATATATCTATAAAGCTATAAATCTTTGTAGAAGTGACTGATGGCAGAGTAACTGGAGGATTCAAATCACCAAACTTACCTTTAACAGCTGAGCTTTAACCACTGAGCCTCCAGGGCTGCCTCCCAAGGGCATTCTTAATTTACATTCTGCATGAAGCTCTCTAGGTCAAAGTCCGTTTCTAGAATTCAATCTAAGACATCCTCCAAGCTCAGGCTGAGATGTCGGGAAACCCAAATGCTGCTAACTCAGCCCCTTGACGCTGGGCACGCCAAGAGCTGCACAGTAACCAGCTGTTAAGCCTTAGCTCTGCTGATCTTCAAGTTGGTTGTTTTGTGTACTTGTCGCCTCTCACCGAGGTCCAAGAGAATTGTCTAAAAGCAAGATAATGCAGCTTATAACCATACTTCAGTGGTGGCTTCTACTCATGAGCCTTTCTTTTCCACTTGAAATTAAATGACTAGGGAAAATTGTCAAAGAATAATAATAAAGCCTTCAGCAAGACAAAGACAAATTTGAGAGTCTCTTCTAGGAAACATGACCAAGCTTGTCCTTCCCAAGGAGAGGAGAAGGGCTATTAGCACTTATGAGCTCCGCAGGGGGTTCAATGTTATACAGGAGTATTTTTAGTCAAGAGACAAAGAAAAATGTGGAAAATAAGCTGATTGATTGAGAGACAACCTAATTTTTAATCTGGACATCTTTAATAGATTCAGCTACGCAGGTTTATCCATCTTATTTTACCTGGATTTACCTGGATTTCTGTCCTTCACAAGGAGACAGCCTTGATTTTTGTGGCCAGAACAAGTAGTTTCTTTACCCTGAATACACACTAACTGGCCGAGCAATGAGCACCCCAAGCCAGTCAGTCTCCAAAAGCTAAGTTTCATCAACTTTTCATGGTAGTTACACATGAGGAATCAATCTCTTTACATAAAGTCTTTCTGGACTTAAATGCAAACAAAATGTAAATGCTTGCATGCAGTCAGGATGTTCCAAGAAGTTAAAATGTCACAATGTCACATTTCATGTCCACTGGCAGAATGCTAAAGTCTTTGCATCCACCAGCCTTATAATCCTTTGAAGCAGGTGCAGTGCTGTTATTACCCCCATTTTCCAGTTAAACAAACAGAGGCTCTGACAAGGTAAGTAACTGCCCAATGATCAAAAACTTAGTGTCACAGTTTGGATGTCCAGACTAATCTGTCTGATGTTCTTAGTTATGATGTTATATACACAAAGGGTTTCTAGAATGTCATTTATACATCATAACCACTTATATTTTATATTTTAAGGTTTACATATCAAATGTAATATTTTATATTATTTTGACATTTAATGTTGTGGGATCTGGTGTGGGGGTTGTACAATATCTTTGCTATTATTTCTTTTTTTAAATTTTTTTTATTTTATTATTTTTGTGTGAGTGTACCATCAAATCAGATCTGACTGGTACAGGAGGAGATTGTCCCTCCTTCCCCGGCAGAGCATCTGGTGGATTCGAACCGTGCACCTCTGGGATTATAGTTGCAGCTCCTTGCCACTAGGCCACCAGAGCTCCCCTGCTATTATTTCTTTTCAGGATAGTCTAGTCAGTGTCCAAAGGCATTTCTTACTCTCTCATTTATAATAAACTTCAATGTTTTATTGTTTTAAAACTCAGAAGCAAAAGTCAAAATAGAGTCCAAATACTTTTGTCATTGCTGAAAAGAAACACAATGAGGACAAATCATGCCTTTTCTGGTTTGCCTTCTAGTGAGTCAAGTGTCTACTCAAACTGCTGAGCAGAACTTGTTTTCTCCTATTTTTCTGTGGAGGTATGAAATTCAAAGGGAGAAAATCAATAGGTAACTTCATATTTACTGTATAACAACTTCCTTTTTTGTTATTTTCTACCCTCTTAAAATACCTTTAAACATATCATATATTTTAAAATTATATGCAAGCAAAACTCTTTCTTTTCTGTAGCGTGCTTGTTGCAATGTATAGTCTCTGTGGGTCTGCTTCTATCATCTGTTTTGATTGATACTTGCAAGAATTCCAGTTTCCTGTGTGCCCTAGCTATTATCCACCAAGGCCCAATATTATAAAAATTGGGTCTAATGTAAAAGCAGTCAATTTGATTCTTGTATGTTCCATCTGATGAGGTACAGCGTGCTGCTGCTATCCATAAGGCATTCACTGGCGTTTTTTTTTAAGAAGTAAATGGCTAATTGTTCCTCCTAGTCAGTTTTATTCTGGGGCTATGCTGAAAACTGTGCACCATAGGTGACCCTGCTGGTATTAGAACTATCACTGGTATAACTTTTAGCATCACAGCAACATGAAAGGCACTGCAGCACAATAAAATGACCAACAGGTGGTTACGGTGTTGGGGAAAAGGGTAAAAAAATAGAATGATGCAGAAAGTGTCAAAAGAAAATGGAAGCCCCTGAAATTATCATCCTAAAACAACTTCTAACTTGGAATTCAAGACACACCTGCAGGTCACCGCTCAGCCAAATAATAGATGGGCCTATAAAATAAATAATAACTTAGAACAATCAATGACCCAAGACCAAAAGGGCAATGTTTGCTCAGACAAAAGCTGAGAAAGCCAGAAGAGAAAGGAAAATTGGATCAATTGAAACAGAGGACCCAGGAAGGAAATGAGGAGAATGTTGACACATTGAAGGGATAAAACCAATGCCATGAAATAATTTCTTTTATTAATTGGGGGAAAAAATTCTATGTAAACTTTCACTTAAAGCACAATAAAATGTTAAAAAGAAGATGGAAGGATTACATAGTCACTATACCAAGAACTGGCCAATCAATATTAAATCCATTCAAGTGTTAAAGAGTAATGTTGTTGTCATTGTTGTTATGTGCCATCGAGTTGCTTGCGACTCATAGCAATCTTTGTACAACAGCCCTAAACTCTGCTCTGTCCTGTGCCAATTGCACCATCTCTGACACACACATCCCGATTGCCCCAGTCACTGAATCAATCCACCTCCCAGAGGGCCTTCTCCTCCTGTACCTGCCCTCCACCCTCCCACACATGATGTCCTTCTCCAAGAACCAGTCTCTCCTTACAACATGACCAAAGTATATCAGTCAAAGTCTCAGAATCCTTGCCTCCAAGGAGCAGCTCGGTTTAACCCTCTCCAGGATGAATATGTTTGTTTTCCTAGCAGTCCATGGCACCCTCAGCACTCTACTCCAACATGAAAGCTCAAAAGCATCAATTCTCCTTCTATCCTCCTTGGTCATTGTCCAGCTAATGTAGTCAGTTTAAAAACTAGGGTGTGCCTGGTCCAAGGCATTGTATTTTCAATTGTTTCTTATGCATATGAAAGTTAGACAATGAGTAAGGAAGATGGAAGAACAGATGGCTTTGAATAGTGGTGCTGGAGAAGAGTGTTCAATATGCCATGGACTGCCAAAAGGACAAGCAAATATGTCTTGGGCATGTTGTCAAGAGGGGTCAGTCTTTGGAAAAATATATCATTCTGGGAAAGTTAGAGAGTCCGCAAAAGACACGAAGTCCCTCAACATGACGGACTGACACATTGACTGCAATGGTGAGTTTAAGGATGGCAGAGATTGTAAGAACAAGGTTCCGATCTTTTGTCCATGAGTTTGTTATGAGTCATGGTTAACTTGGAGGCACCTAACAACAACAATCAGCATTTAAGAAGCAAGAGGTAGTCTACGAGCAACAACTGATAAAGTCCAAACTGTACTGAAGGCCTTGGGGGGGAAACAAGGCCCCAGGAACTGAAGGAATATCAACTGAAATGTTTCAACAAACAGATGAAATGCTAGAAGTACTCACTCATCTGTGTCAAAAATTTTGGGGACAGCTACATGGCCAAGTAACTGCAAGAGATTCATATTTATACTCATTTCAAAGAAAGGTGACACAATGGCATGTAGACATTATTGAACAGCAGAATTGATATAGCATGCAAGTAAAACTACACTAATGAAAAAGGAGAAAAAACCCAATCTACACTGATGAGAATTTAAAAATAATTGCAGCTGTGCATTGGCAGGAAACAGTCAGAAATTCCTACTAGATTTAGAAGAGGATATGGAAGAAGGGACATCATTACTGATGTCAATGGATTTTGGCTGAAAGCAATGAACAGTAGAAAGAAGTTGACTTGTGTTTTATTGACTAAAAGCATTCAGCTGTGTGCATCACAATAAACTATGGGTAGCATTGAGAAAAATGGGAATCCAGAACACTTAATTGTGTTAATACAAAGTCTGTACCTAACAGTCATTCAGCCAGAACAAAGGAATGCTGCATGGTTTAAAATCACACAAAAAAATATTCGTCAGGATCATATCTTTTTGCCATCCTTGTTTTATCTGTATGCTGAACAAATAATCTCAGAAGCTGGATTATTAAATGTTTATGGAAATTAATAAAATATAATTACAGAAAAAAAAAAAGAAGCTGGATTATATAAAGAAGAACAGAAAATCAGGATTGGAGGAAGACTCATTAACAACTTGAAATATAATTGTTGTGTTATTCACAATAGCAAAGAAATGGTAGCAACCGAAATGCCCATCAACAAAAGAATAGATCGAAAAACCATGATATAGTCACACAATATAATACTATGCAGTACTGAAAAACAATGAACTCATAAAACGTTATACAAATGGGTGACTCTGGAGGACATTATGCTGTATAGCATATCTCAGTCACAAAAGGACAAATACTGCATAGCATCACTGTTATCAAGCAGGACTGACCTGGCAGGAAACTAGGAAAAGAGTGGATAGACAATGAACACTGCATTGGAATATATGATTAGGCATTGTACATATGCCAAGAGTGTCCAGAATAAGAGGTGCATTGCAAGGTGGACTGGGGAAGGGGTAAGAGAAGGGAAAGGAGGAAAATGTGCAACAATGAATGAATGAAAATCCAAATTTTCTGTAAATGTTCATTAAAATCACTATTAAAATTTTTTTAAAAAAAACTATTAAAAAAACCCCTCGCCCTGACTGCAGCTGCTTCTGGTCACGGGCGTTATGGCTTCAAGGTTACTTCGTGGAACTGGAGCATTGGCCGCTCAGGCCTTGAGGGCCCGCAGTCCCAGTGGGGTCGCCGTCGTGCGCTCGATGGCGTCTGGAGGTGGTGTGCCTACCGAGGGTGATCAGGCGCCAGGGCTGGAGCGGGAGGTCATGACGGCTGCTGGGAAAGGCCAGGATCCATACAATATGCTTGCTGCAAAGGCAGCTGCAGACACTAAGGAAGATCCTGATTTAGTTCCCTCCATCACCAATAAGCGAACAGTAGGCTGCATCTGTGAAGACAACAGTGCTGGGATCTGGATTTGGCTACACAAAGGTGATCCTAACTCTGGGATCCATTGCAAGCTGGTGCCCCACCAGTTAGCTCACTGAGTGAGTCCCTGACTGTGCTCATGCTCCCACTGACGTGGTCTAAATGTGCTGGAATGTTTCCTTCTTTCCGATAAAGACTAGCCACTGCTTGGCTCCTTCTCCCATTAAAAAAAAAACAAACAAACCACCACCTCACCCTGAAATACGCAGATAGTACAACTTTGCTTGCTGAAACTCCAGGATACTTGAAGTATTTACTGATCTGATGAAGACCAGCAAATACAGTCTTCAGTATATGGATTACACCTCAGCATAAAAAAATCTAAGAGCTTCGCAACCGTACCAATAAGCCACACTGTGATAAAAGGAGCAAAGATTGAAGTTATCAAGAATTACATTTGACATGGACCACAATCAACACCTGTGGAAGCAGCAGTTAAGAACTCAGAAGACACATTGCAATAAACCAGTATA
>NW_006399827.1:967646-970217 GCF_000299155.1 Elephantulus edwardii | reverse complement strand
TATACCATCTATTCCTGGGGGCTTGTTTTTTGCTATTTCCTTCAAAGCAGCTTGAACTTCTTCCTTCATCACCATAGGCTCTTGCTCATATGTGATTTCACTAAATTCTTGTGTGTCTCCCAATTCCTTTCAATACAGTGACTCAGTGTATTCTTTCCATCTTCTTTTAACACTTCGTGGATCATTTAATATTTTGCCTAAAGCATCCTTGATTATAGCTACTCAAGGCTTGTATTTCCTCTTCAGTTCCTTGAGCTTAAGCAGTGCTGAGCAAGTTCAGCCCTTTTGATTTTCTGATTCCAACTCCTTGCACATTTCATTGTAATATTTTGCTTTGTCATCCCAGGCTGCCTTTTGGAATCTTCTGTTCAGCTCTTTATTATCTTGAATTCTTCCTTGTGCTTTGGCTTCTCTGCACTGCAGTGCAATCTTCAGAGTTTCTTCTGACATCCATTTTGGTCTTTTTTTTTTTCCTCTTCTTTTTTTGTAATGACCATTTGCACTCTTCCTGGATGATACATTTGGCATCCTCCCACAACTCATCTGGTCTTCGCTCATTAGTGTTCAAGGCCTCAAACCTCTTCCTGAGACGGTTCTGAAATTCAGGTGGGATGAACTCAAAGTCATATTTTGGTTCCTGTGGATTCAGATTCATTTTCCTCAGCTTCAGCTTGAACTTCCATATGAGTAGTTGGTGATCTGTTCCACAATCAGCTCCTGGCCTAGTTTTCACAGCTGATATTGAGCTTCTCCAGTGGTTCTTTCCGCAGATGTAATCAATCTTATTTCTATGCATACCATCCGGTGAAATCCATGTGTATAACCTGCGTTTATGTTTCTTGCAACACGCATTTGCAATTAATAAGTCATTGGTCATGCAAAATTCAATCATTCTATCTCCGGCTTCATCTCTGTCACCTACTCCATGTTTTCCCACTTCTGATTCTTTTTCTCTGTCCCATCTTTTGCATTCCAGTCACCCATTATTATCAATGCATCTTGATTGCATTTTTGATCAATCTCCGACTGTAAAAGTTGGTAGAAATCATCTGTTTGGCTCTGGTTATTGGTGCATATATCTGAATGATAATGGTATTCACTGGACTTCCTTGTAAGCATATGGATATTATCCTGTCACTCACAATGTTCTACTTCAAGACATATCTAGAAATAACTTTTTTAACTATGAAAGCAACCCCACTTTTTCTCATCTTTTCATCTCCAGAGTAATATATAATCATCTGTCTCAAAATGCCCCATGCCAGTCCATCTCATCTCACCAAAGCCTAGTATGTCAATATTTATGCATTTCATTGCTTCCTTAATAATATCTAATTTTCCTACTTTCATGGTTCTCACATTCCATGTTCCAATCACTAGTGTCTCCTTACAACTGTTCCTCTTCCTTTGTATTTCCATATTTGAAAGATCTACCTCTGTTGCCCTCTCTGTTAGTCTACATGTGTTCTGTTGTACATAGGGTTTTCAGAGCCTGCTATTTCGGAAGACAAAAAATTTATAGAAAAATGAAAGATAAATCCCCCAGAGTGGAGTTAACCATTACTTATAGAGTTGTCCCTGCCCTTGGCCCAGTGTCTTGACACAATTATTTCCCAGCTCCTCTCCCTTGACATGAAACAAACTTGGGCAAAGGCTTTTATCTCTGATTCTGTGAGGTAGGAGTCCCAAGGTCAATTTTATCTCATGCCTGGTCTCTGGTTCTCTGCTGTGGGTTTTGCTCTCAAAGAAATTTTTTATTTAACTTTTATTTCTTCTAAAACCCAATAGTGCTCAGGCAAGCTGTTATTTAGCTTCTACATGGGTGGTTTAATTACCCTTTATCCTTTTGTTGTTGACTTCTTAGTTTAATGGCATTGTGGTCTGAGAGGATAATTTGTATTTTTTCAGTATTTGTTTGGGGTTTTTTTGGTTTTTTTCTTTAAAATATATATTTTAAAAAAAACTGCAAAGTTGTCACTTTGAGGACTAAAGTACGCCCGACCCTAGCCCTGGTATTTTTATTCATCTCATTTGCATGTGTGAAAGCTAGACAACGAATAAGGAAAACTGAGGATGCACTGATATCTTTGAATTATGAGGTTGATTAAAAATAGTGAACAAACCATGAGCTGCCAGAAGAACAAACAAATTTGTCTTGGAGGAATGCGGGCAGAACACTCTTAAAAGTGATGGTAATAAGGCTTCTGTCTTCACGGTTGATAGAGGGTCAATGAAAAAGATCTTCTATGAGATGGACTGACAAACTGCCGCAGCAATGGGCTCAGATACAGCAACGCTTGTGAGGATGGTGCAGGAGGACAATCATTCTTTCCGTTGTGAATGAGATTGCTCGGAGTCAGAACTGACTTGATGGCACCTAACAACCAAAATAGGTTTAGAAGTACTTATATTAAGAGAAAATCTGGTGCAACCACTGTGGAAGGCGGGATGATGCTTTCTCAAAAAGTTACAAATAGAGATACCATTTGACCCAGCAGTTCCACTACTGGGAATATACCCCAAAGAGACCATAACTGACATCCAAGCAGATATATGCACACCCATGTTTAT
>NW_006399827.1:914781-967546 GCF_000299155.1 Elephantulus edwardii | reverse complement strand
GCCTAGTGAATAGTAATTATGTTACCAAGCCAAAGGTGGGTGATTTTAATTTGCGGCCCTCAGGCCTGGTTCTAATTGTTTTTGGTCAAACATTCCTCTAAGTGATACAGCACTGTTCTGTCCATCTGCTGTACAGACGTAACTTGTGGTAGCTGTGATGCTAAACAAACACTGTGACACTGATGTGCCAAATCTGATAATGGTTACCCATGGTGGACAGTGTTTGATGGAGCTCCCCAATTAAAACAAGCTTGGAAACAAGAGTGGCATCCACTTTCAAAACAGTTTGTCTCTATGAACTTGGAGAAACGACAAAAGTTATACAAGTGTTCAGGTCTTTTGTTCATAGTGTTGCTATGAGTCGTCTACAACTTGACGGCACTTAACAACAACATAGGTAGGAACAACAATTTGTAGAAAGGATATGGGAAGATTAATATAAATATCTAACACTGTCATCTGTATGCTTTCAAACTCAGCAGTCGGTCCTCAATATGGGTGGCATGGCCTTATTTAAAGAACAGTTGTGGTTCACTCTGGGCTCATCAACTCCACCATCACACATCCATCTGATAAGTGCCTCTGGAAGGTGATACTATTTAGCAATGTGAGGTAGGATTAAGGAGGCACAGAAGCGATAAAGACTGTAGACATACCAGGCAGAAGAAAGGACAATATGGAACAAGGGAGCAAAAACATGGCAATTGTGAAACCCTATAAATATAATAAATAAAAATAAAATTTTTAAACAAGAAGTAAAATAAATAGTAAACATACAAACTAAAGAAGATCTTGGGGAGGGGGGGGAGAAAATCTACTTCTGTAAAGTGTTGGGATCTTATCAGTCCAGGATTGTCTTAAACCAAACCCAAGGCTAAACTAAACAAACTGGGTAATTTGAAACAAGGGTTGTAATTCTGACTGAAGACAGCTCTATGTCCAGTTCACCCCACCCTGAAGGCATAGCCCTGGAGCTCCTGTTTTACTAGATCTCCTGTTAGACTCCTTTCCTTGCTCTGGGTCCTGCTTTTGATTGCTAACCTCTCTTTCTATTAATATTCCCTTGTTGTGTTCAGACAACTGCTTCTTGGTCTATTTATAAGTTTTGCATGAGCACTATTAAGTGTTCTGGGATTCTCATTCTTCTCAATGTTATCCATAATTTATTATGATCCACACAGTCAAATGCTTTTCCATAGTCAATAATATACAATCTTTAATATACAAAATAACATCTTTTTGGTGTTCTCTGCTTTTGGCCAAGATTCCTCTGCCATCAGCAATGATACCCTCATTCCATAACTGCTTCTAAATCCAGCTAGAATGTCTGGTAGTTCCTGGTGATGCACCGTTCCTGCTGTTTTTGGATACTCTTCATCGAGATTTTACTTATATGTGATATTAATGGTCAAGAAGCATTTGTCTGAACAAAACGAAGGAATACTGCATGGTTTAAAATCAGAAAAGGTATCTATCAGGGCTGTATCCTTTCTCCATACAGATTTTATCTATATGCTGAGCAAATCATTTTAAAAGCTGGACCATATATAGAATAATGCTACAACAAGTTTAAAGCAAAACTCCTCAACAACCTGTGTTATGTAGATGACACTTATAGAAAGTGATGAAATTTGAAGCACATACTGAAGAAGATCAAAGACTACAGTTTTAAGATGGATTACACCTCAACATCAAGAAAACAAAAACCCTCACCACTGGACCAACAGGCAAAATAATGAGAGACAGAGAAAAGATTGAACATTTTAGTTTTACTTTGATCTTCAGCAGTCAAGAAATCAAAGACATGGTTCATTGGGAAAATCTGCTGTCAAGATCCTCTTGAAAGTTCTAACGAGCAAGGATGTCAGTTTAGGTGCATCTGGTGCAAGTCATAGTGGACATCTGAAGGTTACAACAATGGATAAGCAAGACCAAAGAAGAATCAATGCCTTTGAATTATGGTGTTGATGAAAAGAACAAACAAGTCTGTCTTACAGGAAGTGCAAACAGGATGCTCCTTAGAGGTACCGATAAGGAGATTTCATCTCACCTACTTCATATGTGTTGTAAGGAGGGGTCTGGTCTTGGAAAAAAGACATACACTGGGAAAGGCAGAGGGTCAGAGAAAGAGAAATACTTCAACAAAACAGATTGATACAAAGACTGCAACAATGGGCTTGAGGATGTGCATTATTATTATTGTTATTATTGCAGCATTATTCACAGCAGCAAAGAGATAGAAGCAGCCCAACTGCACATCAACAAAAGAACAATGGATAGAGAAATTGTGGTACATTCACACAATGGAATACTATATAGCATTAAAGACAATTAAGAACTTGTAAAAGATTACACTACATGGACAAGTCTATAGTTATGCTGCGTTAAATAGTACAGTCCCAAAAGAATAAATAATGTGTAAGGCCTCTATTCTAAATATAGTACGGTCATTGGGGAGCAGTGGAACAAGGATAGAATGGACTGTGAACCTGTAATGGATGAGGAAAAGGAGGATCAACCTGAAACAATTGGACGGACATACAATATGGATATTGCAATTAACAATCCAGAACAGGACATGCATACCAGATCAAATGGGGAAGGGGACGGGCAGGAGACGGGCCAAGAAAAATCACAATGGGCTTGAGCAAGATGGAGATTGTGACAGCACATCTCAGATCTGTTCACAGTGTCACCATGAGCCATAATCGAGTGCACGATGACTAATGACAGCTTTCCACTCGGCTGCGAGGCCATCAGGCAAACGTCTCCAACGCCACCTCAGCAAAGGCTCTTGAGCAACATCTGCTCTTGTGTTTGCTTCCTGTTCTCCCTTCTTACTGACATTGTCATCTTTTGTGTATTTTAAAACCATATTTTGTGCAGCTTTTTTGTTGTCTCCAGTGGCAAATTGGCCTCAATAGTCTAGTTCATCATTCCCAGGAACTCTCATCCCACAAGTTTCTCAAGTCCAATTCAGATCAAACACGGAACTGTATTAGAAGTGTTAAAGAAAGCTGGAGCTCTGGTGGCCTAGTGGCAGGGGGCTGCATTGCAATCCCTGAAGTGCCGTGGTTCAAATCCACCAGATAGCCCTGCTGGAGAAGGAGGGACAATCTCCTCCTGTACCAGTCAGATCTGATTTGACGGTACATGCACAAAAAATAATAAAACAAAAAATAAAATTAAAAAATTAATTCTTCAAGTCTAATGCTAAGAAATAGATTCAGAGGATTACTTTTAAAAAAAGAAGTGTTAAAGAAAGCTTGTGTGTCTTGAAACAAAACAATTCATTTTCCCATGAACACATTTTCAGATGCATCTTACTGCGGCTGCAGTTTACAGAACTCTAGGGGTTAGGGTCCCCACAAGACAGTGAGCTCTGGGTTCTAGGAGGAAGGGAAAGTATAATTTCCTAAGGCATCAGAGTCACCAGCTGGCTACAGAGGAAGTACAGCATTGGCCAATAATGCCAGCTTTGGGCTTGTTTTCTCATCTGAAAAATGGGCAATATAATAGTAATGTCTGTCTTTTAATGATGCCAAGTGGATTAGATCAGACAATACACACACACAGCTTTTAGCACACGACTTGGCACTTGTTAAATGTTCAGTACATATTATTAAAAACATCCCATTCCTGTCAGGTTGGAATCAATTCACAGCTGACCCTCCAGTAGGTTTGCAGAGGCTGTAAATCACATGGGAGGAGATTGTCCATCTTTCTCCTGAGGAGCAGCGGGCAGATTTGAACTGCTTGCCTTTGGTTTGGCAGTACAACTCCCTACCCACCGGGCCACCTGAGCAGACTCTCTAAAACGGTGTGAGAAGATATATATAGAGATAGATAGATAGATAGATAGATAGATAGATAGATAGATAGATATTATAGGGATAATATATATATATATATATATATATAGAGAGAGAGAGAGAGAGAGAGAGAGAGAGAGAGGCAAACCTTCCACTATTAGCCAAAAGGTTGACAGTTCAAATCATCCAAGGGTGCCTTGGAAGTAGGCCTGCAGATCTTCCAAAAAGTTATAGCCTAAAACACCCTCTTCTGCACCCCAGGTCCTCACAAATTACAACTGACTCAAAGGCAACTGACAACAGCATTATCATTATTATTATTCATGTTAAGATGGTGACACCCTTCAGTAGCTCCCCCACCCTCCCATGCACGCATGTCTAACTAAGAACCACTGACTGACTTTAGTGGTGATTTGAATCAACCACTCAGTGACAACTGGCTAGTTGCTAAGGACATTATTCACTAGAAATGAAAGGATTTTTATCTCCCTTAACTCATTCTGTGACCTACGAATGCAAAAGGCAGGCGGTAATTCAGATGTAGGAAAGGGCCTGGCCATCCCCCCAACAAAACGCACCCCTGCAGCCCCGCACCAAGTTGTGCTGTTGTGATAAAGCAGAAAGCTGTTTGAAAATAATCACAAATTCTCTCAGGAAGCCCAATTATATTTTTACATCAAGAATCAAAATGCTGGTGCCTCAGACTTCAGCCTATCACTCACAAACCTTTTATCCTGTAATTAAACTCGATCTGCTGCTGGGCTAATTCTTCCCTGAATGACACCACCCTTTGAGCCAGCCCGTATGTCTGTAGAAGACTTCACTCTGATGATCTATTACACCAATACATCACCGCGGTGAGCTGCCTCCTTAATGATTTATCCATAACACATCGTCAGAGTGAGGCACACTCATAATATATTGCTCAATAAGTCTGCGGTGGCCACGGGAGAAAGCCACAGAGCAACCGAGTCTGTGCCCTCACACGGCTGGTGTCTGCTGTGGGGCCCATGCTGACTGCTCCCTCCCTAAACAAATGTTTATATAGATAGGAGGGCCTGCCTGCCAATGGACTAGGAAAACATGAGGAACAGTGACCTTACGAAAGTCCTATACGTCTAGACTGGAAAGGCCCCTCACTGGGCAGCGGTGTCTACCCTTCTAAGTCTATCAAACAGGTAGGAAGTCTTTTCTTTCAGCTCTCACTTTGCAAAAGGCCCAGATCCCTGCACTGCACAACTCCAAGGGGCTGAGGGGCCTATTCATATTGTGGTACCCCCTAACGGTGTGGGGTGCACAGCCTGAGTGACTTTCCCTGGCAGCCCTGTAGAAGGCCCTGGTTAAGAGCTCAGAGCTGGTGTCAGACTGTCTCTTTCAAAATAAGTCTCTAGGAAGACATGTCTCTAGGAAGACATGGGAGCTCTGGTGGCCTGGTGGGAAAGGAGTCATGTGGGAGAAAGATTACAGCCTCTGGAAACATGATGGAAGGTCAGCAATGAGTTGGATCCAACTCGACAGCACATACAAGAATGGTAATCCTGTTTCACGAGGTTGTTGTGACATCGAACAAGATGTGATATGGAAAGTTCAGCTTCTAACTGAAGGGATGGATGCAGGTTGGAGGATGCAGGTTCTAGTACACCGAGACATGAAGAAAGTACCCTGGCGAGCTGCACGCGTGCGTGTGCACGCACACACACACACACACACACACACACACACACACACACACACACACCCCAGCCTCTGAAAGCCCAACGGAGCACGGTTCTGCACCGACACACAGGGATCCCAGGTGTCGGAATCCACTCAACAGCAAAAGGATAATTTTTCTTTTCAAGGACTCAGCAGGCAGCTCAGGTGGTATAATGGGTAAGGAGTTGCACTGCCAACCCAAAGGCAGGCAGTTTGAATCCCCCAGTTGCTCCACAGGAGAGAGATGGGGAATCTCCTCCTGTGCAATTTACAGCCTCTGAAAACCTGCTAGAGGGTCAGCAGTGAATCCGTTCCAACTCAATGGCACATAAAAACAACAAGTATTCAGCAACTGTTAGTCATTACTGGTAGGAATCTTAACAGTTTAGAGAGCCTGAAAGCCTTTTTGGTCCAGATACAGACCCACAGGCAGCCCTTACATACTGAGTCCTTCATTTGTGGGTCCTTATCTCTTTTTTATGTGTTTGTATCTTTAACTCAAAAATAAAATGGAGGAGAATAGACAGGAGCATATGTATAGAAATGCATACAAGATCTTTTAAAAGTAGATGGGGACATTTGGACAGAAGGAAAGAAAGATTACACAAAGTAAAAGCAAAAGTAATGCATTATTAAAAAGTAATGCATCCGGGAGCTCTGGTGGCCTAGTGGCAAGAAGCTGCACTGCAATCCTGAAGTCACGCTGTTCGAACCCACCAGAGGCTTGGCTGGGGAAGGAGAAGCAATCTCCTCCTGTACCAGTCGGATCCAACTCAACGGTACACAACAAGAAAAAAAAAAAGTAATGCCTGGGTGATGGGCACACCCAGGTGTTCAGGTGGGAATGTGAGAATGTGAAAGCGCAGCCTTTGTGGAGAGCAACATCGCATCCTCCAGAAAGATAAAGATGTGCTCAGTCTGTTTTTGTCATGTGTCATGGAGTCAATTTAAACTCATAGTAACCCCATATGACAGAGTAGACTTGCCCTCCAGGGTTTTCCAAACTGTAATCTTTATGGATTTTTTTAACCATAAAATTGGACAATGAATGAGGAAGATCAAAGAAGGATCGAGTCTTTTGAATAGTGGTGTTGGAGAAGAGTATGAAGCACTTGCCACCAGAGTGGTCCTTAGAGGCAAGGATGGAGACAGTCCACCTCACTTACTGTGGGCAACTTGTCAGGAGGACCCAGTCCTTGGAGAGAGACATCATGGAAAGGGAGATTCTTTGGGAACGAGAGGAAGACCCTCCATGAGATGGACTGACATAATGACCTCCACTGTGGACTTGAATGTGACAGAGATCGTGAGGGCGGTGCAGGATCGGGCAAGGTCACCTCAGCTGTAGTCTACTCGACAGCACCTAACAAGAACAATACTTATGGAGGCAGATCACAAGGTCTCCTCGCCCCAAGAGCCTCTGGGTGGGTCTGAACTATCAACCTCTCCGTTAGCAGCCGAGCCCTTCCCATTGCTTCACCAGGAACCCTTGTACTTACCCTACAGCCCAGAAATTCTGCTTCTAAGAGTACACTTTAGCCAGAGGAATCCTTCCTTGTGCATGGACACACAGGAAAGTATAAAATTATTCCCTAAGAAAAAAAAAAGATAAAAATAGCTTTGCTGTCCACCAACAGGAAGCCAAATGTATCACAGTGAAAACCAGCTCTTAATACATGCCATGTATCAAGCATATCTTAAATACTTTGTTATATCTACTAACTTATTTCATCTTCACATTTATTATGTGAAGCAGGTATTATCTTTAGCCTTAGAAAGCTGGACAATGATTAGTGATGATAGAAGGGGAATTTATGCCTTTGAGCTGTGGTGCTAGAGAAGAGTATATTGAATTAGCATGAACTGCTAGAACAAACAGTTTTGTCCTAAAGAGGGTGAAATCAGGCTGCTCCTTGGAGACAATTATTCTGAAGCTCCATCTGATATACTTTGGACATGTTGCAAGGAGGGGCCAGTCGTTGGAGAGGGACATCATGCTTGGAAGGGTGAAAGGACAGTGCAAGAGAGGAAGACCCTTGATGAAATGGATTGACTCAGTGACTAGGGCAATGGGGATAGGTGTGTCAGAGATAATAAGGTTGGCTCAAGATAGAGGAGGGTTCAGAGCTGTTGTACACAGGATTGCAAGTGACCCGAAAGCACATAACAACAAACATTTGATAGCTGGGAAAACTGAGGCACAATGAGGTTAAGTAATTTGAGACAGGTTATAAAGTAAGAAAGTGTGTCTAGTTTTTTAATCTAGTCAGTCTGGCACAAAACTTGTGCTCTTAAACATAACTATAATAATATATTTACTATATGATAATAATATATTTGTCTAGCCTTACCTGCGTTATGCAGATCATACAACCTTGCTTCCTGAAACTGAGGTGGACCTGAGGTGTTTGCCGCAGAAGGCCAAGGACTGCAGTCTTCTGCTTGCCTTTGAGTTGGTAATGCAATGCCTTACCACCAGGTTAAGTCTCTACAAAAGATCTCTAACATATTAAAGGCAAAAAGATCACTTTGGGGACTAAGGTGTATGTGACCACGGTTGTTTCAATTGTTTCCTATGTATGTGAAAGCTGAACGATGAATAAGGAAGACTGAAGAATTGATGCCTTTGAGGAGGGATGTTGACAAAGAATACTGAGTGTGCTATAGCCTGCCAGAAGGAGCAAACCTGTCTCGGGAGCAGTACAGCCGTAATATCCTTTTGAAGCAAAGATGATGAGACTTCATCTCACCTTCTTTGGACATATTATCACAAGGAAGCAGGCCCGGGAGGATATCATGCTTGGAAAAGTAGAGAAAAGGAGATCTTCTATGAAATGGATTTGCACTGTGGCTATAAGAATGGGCACAAATATAGCAACTACTTTGATGATGGTTAAAGAAAAGACAGTGTTTCATTCATTCATTCATTCATTGTAAAAACACAATATATTAATAATGATTAAGACTCCATGGTAAAGATACAGGGGATCATTACACTATGTTCTCTACCTTTGAGCACTTTCAAGAGTCTTTGGATGGTTAATGGATCAACGAATAGCCAAAAAGAGCTCCTGTGGTGGAGTCTGTAGGAAGAGGCCCTGCCCACCCAAAGGTGGCATATTTGGTGATTTCAATCCACCAGTAGTTTCACAAAAGAAAGATGAGAAATCACCTCTTGTACAATGACTCAACTTGATGCTGTCAAGTTGGAGCCGACTTATAGCTAAGTAACTCTCCAGAGGGTCTTTGCAGCCTGTAAATAGCATGGAAAGAGACTGCCCAGCCTTCAAACTGCCTGCCCTTGGGTTGGCACTGCAACTCCTTACCCACTTGAGCCTCCCAAAAACCCACTAGAGGGGCAGCTATGGTTAGTTCCAACTCAATGGCAATGAGCTGAGTTGAATTGAGCTGAGCTGAGAATAGTCAAAAAGTATACACCGAGAGGTACCTCAGAAGATAGGCCTAGACGTCTGCTTCCAAAGGTCACACCCTTGAAGTCCTGTGGAGCTCAGTGCACACCTGGGGTGAACCATGAAGTGACTCTATGACAAGAAACAATAGCAGTGCACACATAATGAAATGTGAAAAGTAAAAATATTTTAAATAGCTCTTTAACAAGTCTTGGACTGACTGTCTTAGAGACTTGGATAGGGCATTATAGCTGGTGTGACTTGGTCTTGTTTCACAAATGACTAAGAAGTTTGAATGGCTTACCGGTGAGGAGATAAGCTGCACCAGACTGGGGTTTCCAGTAGCCTCAGCCAGCATTCCACCTACCGTTCCCCGTACCATGCCCTCTGCAGCCTTGCCTCCAGGCAGAAGTAGCTATTGTTGAAAGCCAATAAACAATGTGGTACACTCCATTCTTGTCTTGTTTTAAGTCAGATACTGCCTATGGGTCATTGGGTTCTTGTATATAAGAAATCTTGATTAAGCCCTGAAATCTTGCTTCTTTTCAGCCTGACAGTAAAGTGCATCCAAGTCCTTTAGATCTCAAAGTTGGCCCTTTGGGGTTTGGCCAAGCGTCTGTCAGTGGAGCAATAAACATCTGTCATCTATTCTTCATTAATATTAATTATCGGTGGCCACTGGCTCAGGGGACCTAAGTCCTGCAGATGAGATTTTCCTAAATCTGACCTTCTTAGACTTTACAAGCCTTCAAAGGGGTTCTTTTAAGAAGCCAGCCTCGGCACCTCAGAAATCAAAAGGAAAGGAAGAAACAGCAACAATCCCAGTAATATACTATATTAGAGGGTAGGGTGCCCAGCAAAGCAGGAGAGACGTGGTCAGAACACTGGGGGGCTATGGGATACGCTGGTGCCCTTTGTCTGGAGCTCAGGTTATCAGACCCTCTTACTCACAAGCCTGTCTCCCACCGCCTTTCACATCCAAAAGTGGCAAAGTCAGGAATGGGACAGCCTCTGCCTTCTTAGGAAAGATTTTTTTTCCCTGGCGTTTTTCTAGGATTAAGCCCCTCGTTCTAACCCTCTAAGCGCAACAGGGAAATGGGGGACAAGGGTCAGGCACTCTCACTGCCTGGAGTCAGGCCTGAGTCCCCCTGCCCACAGCTGTGAGCCCTTGCTCTGTGGCAGTAGTAACATCAGCCCATTGTCCTTGATGTTATACTCTGAGCTGGATGCCGGAGGAGCCAATGTGACATCCAGGCCTGGACAGGCGGCTGGTGCTGGCCAGGAAATCTGGCTTGAGGCAGGCGACGCACTCCAGCAGAGCTGAGGAGACTGTGACCGGCACCCCGGAGACACAGCAGGACCATCTCGCCTCCCTTAACAGGAGCCAGGGGAAGCTGGTGATAAAGCTCCGGAGCCTCCTATCTGCTTGTTTAATATTCAAGAGATAATCCTGAACATGCTCAGGTTTCCACGGAGCACCCCAGGAGGGGCTTTGGAGAACAATCAGGCATTTCCTGCAGAATTCTTTGGCAGTCAAACCCGAGAGCTAAACTTTTTCACCAGGGTCCCTGACCTGTGGTTCCGCCTGGCAAGTCGCCATCCACTCTTCATGGTGAAGCCCAACATCACCACCATCCGCCCCACAGCCATCTTTTTCTTCCTGTTTTATTGTGTAACTGTGGAAAGCTTGAGAGTTCAAAGTTCTGCCTCAGCTAGAAATCTAGTTCAGGTTGTGCAGTGCAAAATTTACTGGATGTGGATATTAACCCCATATAGATGAAAAAACTATACATGTTTTCATTCATTTATTCAACACTCTCAAAAATCTGTCGGGCTCTATATGCTGTGTGTGCGGCTGGCTATGGTTCAGAAGGGGTAGGTGAACTAGCCCAAAGCTGCACACACGGTTCTTTTCTAATCCACCTGAGAGGCACCCTTAGCCCTTGTCCAAAGCAGAGGTACTTCTCATCCCACTTGAGGACCAACAGTCAAATGAAGTAAGAAGGAATTCAAGAGTAGGAGGGAGAAGGCCCCTATCCTGCCCACCACCTCAGCCATGGCCTACATCACCTTCCTTTGTTCTTTACAGAGAAGACAGAGAAAAGTCTAGAAATTCCTGCTCCAACTGCTGACTAAGCCCCCAAACTTATTGCTGGTGAGCTAGAACCAACTCATGCATAGCTGACCCTCTAGTGGGTTTCTGAACGCTGTAAACTGCATGAGAGGAGACTGTCCATGGAGGGAGGCCCTGGTGGATTCAATTCACGGAGAGGTGACATTCTTGGGTTAACAGCACAACTTCCTACAGGCGCCATCAAAGCTAGCTCTAAGCCCCAAGAACAATGCCTCTGGGGTTATTTGTATTTTTCTATGTTGAGCCTCTGAGTAGTGACCCTCTAACTTCCTCTATAATCTGGGACACCAAGGATACAAAGAAGCAGCAAATCTCACAACAAAGACAACAGGGACGACGACAACAACAAAAAAGGCAAAAGTAGAGTAAAGGAGGCCATAAAGATCCTGGTTTCTACATAATCGCCCCCCCAAAAAAATCTGCCTCAGATAACAAATGAAAGCATGGTTTTGAGTGAAACATATGAGCTCTTAGACACATCCAAACAGTGAATAAGTTCTCAAAATGTCCACTGGTTTTCTCATTTGCTTTTTAGTGTTATTTCCTAATTTGTTTATATATTTATGTATTTGATGTTAGAAGGTTGAGAAAAAGGCAATAGTAACCATGAGAGGGCATTTGAAAAATAAGAGATAGGTGGTCAATTCGATAGATCATTTTTATATGATCTTTTTTGTCATTTTCTTGTTAACTTTCACCAAATCATTGGGTGAGTGAGATTAGGTAAATAAAGTGCTATGGGCCACCAACGGGACAGGACAGCTTGCTAAAAAAGTAAATAGGCACCTTTTAAGGGGTGGAACCATGCAAATAAGGCAAGCTATTTCTAACAAGGAGATTGGTCAGTTTTGCCATCCTGCTAGGCTTAAAATGAGATATTAGAAAGATAGAAAGGGGGGAGACTTCAACAGAGAAAGGAGTGAGGTGCATGCTTTGGATCCAAGGTCCCTGTGTTAGAGCTTCCTAGACCTAGAAGACAGAAGTATAACACCAGAGAAAGCGCAAGATGATAAGAAGCAGAGGCAGCAAATCAGCAGGCCAGGAGATGGCAGAGTGTGTTTCCCAACCCTTAAAACAATGCGGTTTCCAAAACAACTATATCATCTCACCCCAGTAACAATAGCAAAACTCAACAGAGCAGCAAACAACCAGTGTTGGCAAGGTTGTGGAGAAACTGGGACCCTTATTCACTGTTGGTGATACTGTAAAATGATGCAACCACTATAGAAGGCAGTATGACACATTCACAAGAAATTGGAAATTTAAATACCATTTGACCCATCAACTCCACTACTGGGAATATACCCTAAAGAGACCATAACTGCCACCCAAGCAGATGTATGCACACTCATGTTTATCGCAGCTTTGTTCACAATAGCAAGGAGTTGGAAACAACCTAAGTGCCTATCAACAAACGAATGGATAAAGAAGCTGTGGTATATTCACACAATGCACTGAAAAACAAGGAATTCATGAATTATACAAAATGGATGTGACCCTGGAGGACAGTATGCTGAGTGAACTATCTCAGTCACAAAAGAACAAATACTGCATAATGCCACTGTTATAAAATGGGACTGACATTGGGTTTGGGGGGAAACTAAGAAAAGAGGGGATAAATAAATGTACACTGCATTGAAACAGATGAGGGAGAGAAGTGGTTAAAAGGGATATATGATTAGGTATATTTACATGACAAGAGTCCAGAATAAGAGCTGCATAGTAAAGTGGATTGGGGAGGGGATTGTATAGCAAGGAAATAATTTTTTTTTCTTTTAAAGAGAAAAGCGAACTGGGGGTGGAGGGGTGGGCAGGGAGGAAAATGTGCAAAAATGAATGAATGGGGGGGGAAGGGGAAAAGTTGTAAACTTAAAAATAATTCACAAATGAAACACAATGTAAATGAAAGATTGTATTAAACACAGCATATATGCAAAAAAAAAACCCTAATAAAAATACTAAATTAAAAAAAAAGAACAATGTGGCTTCAGGGAAGAGGTTCTGGAAGAGCAGGGTGATTCTAGGCACTTGACAGAGCTGGGTTTGCCAAACCACAGAGTGAAAGGGATCCAAATGCCTTTGGGCTGAGGCTTACTGGTGGAGTAGAGTGCCCTTGGGCATTTATTGGCAGAGCTAAAAGAGCTTTGTAACACTAGCTCAAGCAGGGCCAGAGAGAGGCCTGCCTGCGGGTACAGTTGAGAAGTTGTCCTACAGAAGTGTATCCTGACAGCAAGCAATATACATTGGAGAGGATGTGGAGAGATAGGAACTGTCACACACTGTTGGTGGGATTGTAAAATGGTACAACCACACTGGAAGGCAGTTTGGCATTTCCTTAAAAGGCTGAACATAGAAATTCCATATGATTCAGCTATTCCACTGCTTGGAATATACCCCAAGAAAATTAGAACTGAGACACAATCAGAGATTTATACAACAGTGTTTATAGCAGTGTTATTCAGCATCGCAAGAACATGGAAACAACCCAAAATGTCCAACCACAATCAAATGGATTGAGAAACTGTGGTACATTCACATGATGGAATGCAGTACTCAGGAGCAACAATTTCAAAAATTACTACGTAACTTGTGAGGGACTGGAGAGCATTATGCTGAGTGAACTATCTCAGTCTCATAAGGACAAATACTGCATAAGATCATTACTGTAGAAACAGAAAAATAACTAGTAAAAAGTTTATGAGGATCCAAGGGGAAGAGGGCAGGAGTAGAGGGCTGAGGATGGGCAAGGGGAGAATCATAAGGTTGCACAATTTGGTGGGTAGAGGGATGGGTGAGTAAAGGAAATGGAGAAGATCTGGTGGGGATCTGGAAAGTCAGAGTAATAATGGTGGGAATAGTTCAATGTTGATTAAACTTATAAAATATGGCGTGCTCTGGTGGCCTAGTGGTAGGAAACTGCACTGCAATCCCAGAGGTGCATGGTTCAAATCCACCAGATGCTCTGCTGAAGAAGGAGGAACAATTGCCTCCTGTACCAGTCAGATCCAATTTGACGGTACACACATAAAAAAAAAAGAATAAATAAATAAATAAAAATTATCGTTTAAAAAATTTCTAAAATATAATGAATAGGAATGATTGTATGAAATACATGTGAATGAAGTCTAGTGTGAAACACAGTGTATACAAACTTTGTAAGCAAACCAATATAAAATTTTTTTAAAAAAAAGTATATCCTGAATTATTTCTGATCCTGACTTGTAACCTGTTAGACTTCCCTAATAAACCACATAATCCTGAGTATTTTTTGTGAGTTCTCCGTGGCCATTGCAACAAATTCTCAAACTCAGCAAAGACACAGAGAGTGTCATGAGAGGGACAGTGATGCCAATATTTGTAAGGAGGTTGAAAGAGTTATGTCCGACCTTCACTACATAGGAATATGCTTTAGGCTGATTCTGAGTCTTCCTCATCATGAGGTTAGATAAGGGAATCTGCCAACTAATGCTGCCATTTTTACAGATGGTAAAACCATTGGTTCATCAAAAAGGACACAATACCGGTAGGCTAATCTAGGGGTTGGCATACCTCACTCTCATGCCAAATTATAGTTATTATCTGAGAACTTAACTAATGTGATTGGGAGAGAATGGATCATTCAGTGTTCCGTGTGGTCTGCCTGGATAATAATAGGTTGACTATGGTTCTAGAAACATTTTACTATATTTGTCAAAATGATTCTTTATAGCCCCAAGAAGATTCCTCCCTTTGAGATTCACTGAGTGTTCTGTGATTGGTATTGTGTTATTATAAACCAAAATGGCACTCATTAAAGCAAGTATTGAAAATGAAGGGGGGAAAGGACAAAATACCATTTTTGTTTAATTCTTCTCCATTTTAACCTCATGCAGTAACCACAATCCTCTCCATCCAGTGGGAATCAACAGCTGCCTCTTAGAGATTTTGGGGGATGAACTTTATGTTCTCATTTAATCCTTATAACAACTCAAGGAGGCATTATTGTCCTGTTTTTACAGATTGAGGTTGTAGTTTTTCCCTGACTCTCCTAATGTCTCATGACAAAGCAATAGACCAGGCTTCAAACCCAGACAGGTCTCTCCAAGGCTCGGGGTTTTTCCACTACTGCCCGGCCCCACCCCCCATCCTCCACAGCAAAGGCACAGAAGCGTCACTGAACGGAGGTTAGAAAATGCAGCTGGGGCAGTCTCCAGGGGCTCAGCACAGTTCTTCTTTCCTCTCCTGCTCCTATTATGGTGCAAACTGAGTTAGTTTCCCTGAAGGCCTTTGTCATTGGTCCTGCAGCCTCTTCACCTTCCGTCTCTTTCCCATCCCAATAGCACCCGAGGACCTCAGCTTCCGAAGTCTCAGCCAGAATGGTTATTTTACAAGGACACTCATCAACCTTGAAAAGCAAGGTACCCCAAGGCTAGGAAACAAAATTACTGTACCGACCAGCATGAGAATGCAGCGCCATCTAACGGTGGCAGGGGCAATAGTCCCAGGCAGTGACATTTTCAAACAATCAATATCTCATTATTAACCATAATCACAACCTGATGTTTACTTTTGGAGAAATATCCCGCAGCAAGGGATGCACATGCACTTTTCCGCATGTTTCAGGAGCCTGCGATCTTAAATGCCACAATGACTATTAAACAGTGTCCGGCCCATAAGTAAACAGGAGGGAGACGAGATTGATTGTATATCTTTTTCATCTAAGCTGCTCACCAAAAACAAAGCACCCGTTGAAGCCACTGACCTTTCACTAACTGCTGGAAGGAAAATGCTTGATAAATAATAAATAGACCACTACCGGATTCTGCTTAGAACCATCTTTTAATTAAAAGAACTCGGCAACCAGAAGGTCAGATGACTGACATTTAAGTTGGAGTCTAGGAAAAGCATCCATCGAGGGTAAAACTACACCCCACATGTACTTTTATTGTCAGCTGGCATTCAGTGGGAGCCCTCTCTGTGATGAGTGTGGAAGGCCGGCTGGCGGTGGTGGTGGCGGTCGCTGGTTGGTGGTGGCATTTTGTAGAGGACATAACATTTAACTCCCCACCGCCTTTGCCTTCCCCCTGGCAACCTTTTCATGTTCGTGCTGCGGCAGGAACCACTTGTCTGGTTCAGCATCTGCACAGAAGCTCCTTCAGTGCTGGGCTCGTCCAATCAGAAGCCTGCCTGCCACACTGAGCACTACCTAACAGTGACAGGAAAGCCATTTTCTGGCTTTTCCTCAGGAGGGCAGGCGCCCTTCCTTTGCCAGCCAAGGTGACTTCAGCCAAGTTGCTCACTGAACCCGCTTACCCGCGCAGACATCCTTAATCTCACCAAGCCCCACGCAAGGCTCAGAACCCCTTCCTAACCTGGCTAGGCAGCCCTCCATGTACTGAGGAAACAGAAAGAGCTCGTTCCTCTTCCACGACTCACCTTTTCTCCTTCCTCGCTCCACCACCCTCTAGCTGCGATGCCAGCTTGCTCTCACTATTAGCACCACATTGTGTCTTATTTCCTACCCACCATGTAGTCAATAAAAACGTCAGCCTAATACCTCGTCAGGCTTGGTCACAGAGCTGAGACGGATGGATGAGGCTGGAGAAACCCTGGTGTGCCACACTTGAATGACTTTGGTTTTCAAAAAGTAAAAAAACAAACAAAAAAAAGCACAAAAAACAAAACAACCAAAACGGGGGCTGCTGAACGTTTTTAAATGACAAGCGAGAAAGGAATCATTTTGACAAAATGAGGAGTCCTCTGGGGCATAGATGATTCTATGGCACCACGTGCATTATCAGAGGACTTGACACTCCTTTTAATATTACCGACTCCAGAAAGAATTGAGCTTGCCTTTTAATACCAGATAATTGAAGACTGAGTCTGTTCAACAAAGGCAGAGGAAGACGCTGTCACACCAGACAGAGGCACAACTGTTTAAACAAGCCTTGCTATTTAGATGGTGGAAGATGTAGGATTTCAGGCCTCGCTACTGGCTTTGTACTCCTCCTGTGCCTTACGGAGTGTTAACCTAGCCCCGCTCCCTACCTTCTGGGTCTATCTCCCTTGAATAGCTCATGCTCCTATCTGCAAATCGTACCTCTGACTAGGTCTCTTTCCCATCCCCACCCCCCCAGGCCCTAATCCCTTATCTCTGCCATGAGAATGTTGCAGATTGAGAAATAAGGTCCTCTTCCCTGAGTGACAGCATCAGTTCTTGGTCCCTGATTTGCTGTATTTGTTAATAATGCTGATCTTCTGGCCACTCAGGTTTGTAACTCTGGAATCACCTGCCTCTTCTTTGGCCTCACTGACATACCTACTCTTCCTTCACTCCCTCTCCCCACTTCCAGTCCCCTTCTTTATAGCACCTGTATGTAAATCTACCATACACCTGGCACTGCTTTTACTATGAGCCTTCCCTGCTCAAAAGCTTTCCCATTCCAACTCAACTCCTCTGTATTATTTCCAAAGCTCCCACCCTACTGGCTCTAATTTAGTTTTCGCCACTCCTCAAACTAGTAACAAGTAGATCAGGTACATATATTTGACACATTGGTTTTACACTCATTCAATTAATCCTTACAATTCTAAATGGAAGCCACAGAAGCAAACATTACCCATATTTCACAGGCCAAGAGCCTACGGGCAAGCAGATGGTCACATAGGTCAAAACTAGAATTGAGATCTTTGGACTTGTCCCGGGTAAACTTCATTGTAACCTAGACACATGCCTTCCCCCTCTTTAGCTCAGCAAATTCACGTTGGGGGTCTATTTCCTGAAAGATGCTGCCTGGTGCTTCCAGAGATACAAAACAGAGTTAAGTTTCTACCTTTGTCTGCACTTTTACTAAGGGGAGTTACTTAATAATTAAGCTACCCCTTGAAGGCCACATAAGCCAGGCAGGCACACAAATAACAGCCAAGGAAATTCTACACAGTAGTTCTACCCTAATACATGGCATTACTATGCATCAGGACTGATTCAAAGGCAACGGGTACAAACAACAGGCATACACACCACAGTAGGGGTGTAACCCGGGAAAAAGGCGCAATGCCCTTGGTACTTGATTCTGAACATTTGGTGAAGATTCTAAGCAGAGAAATCATTTGAAAAGGCAATGAAGACCACGATGGCAGAAGCAGCAGCAGGCACACCGCAGTGCCAGCCACCTTTCATGGCTATCCATGTCCATGCAGTGTTTGCAGACTAGCTCAGCTCTGGTCTCTCTCCCTTTGAACCCTGCACGCTTTTACATAATAATTTAAAAGAATTCCTGTTGAGCTGATTGTTTTCCAAATTCACCATTTTCTCAACTAGATTTTATGCTCCCTAGAAGTAAAAACTGGTATATACTGTGGAGTGGGAACTCCTGTGGAGCTGCTGGTGGATTTGAACCACTTGCCTTAAGGCTGGTAGCACAACTCCTTACTGAATATGCAAAGAACTGATTGCCTGGGAAGTTCTGACTTCTCCAACAAATGAGTTTCACATTTTCCCTTTTGATCACAGAGAGTTTCAAGCAAAAGAAGCCAGTGAGAGTAGCTTTCCCCGCTCTGTAGAAGCTGATCTAAGGGATGGTCTTTTCCTCCCACCAGGCTCAGGCCCTGTCCCTTGGAGACCCAGCCTGGCTTAAGAAGACCAGAACGCACTGACGAGCCCACTGTGAGGAAGCTGGCTGACAGGAATGGACTTGGTACAATTTCTATTAAGGATAATGGGACACCATGTCAACATTTATGATAATCTTTTCCTCAACTCAGCAGTACTTCTACAAGCACGTCTGACAACCACACTGGCCCATTTTCAGCATAGTAAAACATGACAACTACATTTTCATCCACTGACATTAGAGAAATCATGAGCATCCATTCAAATGGGAAAAACAAGATAAAGAGCAGTATGCACAGTGCCCCCACGTATATCCCCAAAGTATTGCTGGAAAGCCATCGAGGAAATGGTGATGGAGATGTCCTGAGGGGAAGAGACTGACTGGAAGGGAGGCTGGCTTTTTATCTTTACATTTCCAACCATACGCATCTAAAAAAAAAATTTTAAAGAAATTATTCAACAAATAACTTGTTCAAAGAAGTTGCCAATGTTGTGGTAGAGAAAATGCCTTTATGAAACCCAGGAACATCAAGACCTCCAGCTGTTCCTCTGAGAACAGAAACTGTCTCCTCCTCTTCCTACGGGCAGGCTGATCTCTGGCACTCCATGGTGGGCTCATATTTCTGAGTGGATGAAATTTACTTCCTCAAACAAGAGACATTTTTAAAGCTATGACAAAGGTGGGAGGAAAGCAGCAGGGCTGAGAACTACTTTACCTACAATCATCCAGTCACTTTATATGATAAAGCCCTGAGATGAGACCCTGCCCTTCCAAGTCCACTAGGAAGAAGAGGAAACCTCCGTATACAAGGTATAGCATAGATTAGCTACAAGGGTTTTAAAATAAGGAATTTCTAGGGGGGAGAGGAGGGGCGGAGGGGTAGGATAGATAGGGATGAAACCACAGGGCTGAAGAGTTTGATGGGTGGAGAGAGGCAAGGAAGCAAATGGGAAGGGTATGTGTGAAAATACAGGGATGGACTAGGCTTAATGGAGATTAATTTTATAAAACATAGTCCAAGAGAATGATTGTATAAACACAAAACAAATGAAGAATAGTGTGAAACACACAAACCAATTAAAAAATGTAAAATAGAATGTATATGAAAGATTGTATGAAACACAATGTAAATGAAAGACTATATAAAATGTAACATATATTAATGAAACCTAATGTAAAGGAATTATTATATGAAAACCAATAAAAAAATATTTTAAAAAAACCCAAAATACAGAATTTCTATAGTTCAGGACAAGTTGCTAAAAACCATTAGCTTGGTCACAAACACAGAAGCCACTACCTCAGTAGAGTATGTCAATTACTGAGCAAAAGATAATGAAAACAAAAAAAGCAGGACAGTTCACAAGGACCTGTAAGGGAGGCAGGTGGATGCTGGGTACAGAGCGGCACTTAAAGCAGCTGCTTCCCCTCTCAACAAGTACCTACAGAGATGCCACAAGAATTTACTCATTAGCTGATTAGTGATTCATTCAGCAGATATTTACTAAGCATCCTACTTTGTATAGGCCTGTGTTAAACTGTCTGTAGCAAAATCAATCCATGAGATTATAGTTTTGGCCTCTGTCCACCAACATGATAGGTCCTTATTCTTATTACAAATCCTAAGTCAGCTTAGTTTCTCAAACTCAGAATCAACAGTTCCATAGAAAAGGTGTAAAATGTATCTGCTGACAGAAATAGTTGACCAAGGGACGAGCATGCATCCACAAGTAAATGTCTGACGGATCCAGAGAAAAGAAACACAGCAAAGAATCATGTGAAGACAGCCTACACGCCAACAGCAAGATCCAAGCAAACTAGTCAGAATGAGTCTCACTTAAACAGTATTTCAAAAAAAGTTGGTCATGTTATTTACAATGTCAAAGTAAATTTACTTTATAAGCAGCTGGGGAATTCTTTATTTAACAGCATCCTAACATAAAAGTTCACGTAACTGCCTTTCTCAAACCATAATACTGGGCTTTATGACAATCCAGAAATAGGAACTAAGAGAAGGCAAACATAATGCCTTAGAGATTAAGAAACATTTACACAGTTCAGCTGTTAAAAATAGTTCCGCATTTATCTAGTGAATAAGGTTTCAGTGTCAGTATACATGGTACACAAGGCCTTCAGGGAGGTGGGAGACCTTTCAACTGTTCTTCAGAGCCTCTGGATGCTGCTCCTGTGGAACTTTTTCTGGCTGCTTTTCTTCCAACACAGTCTGGGGCTGGAGGCTTGTGTGTTCAGATTTTGAGGAAACATGACCACTTTCCTGTTGTTTAAAAGAACAGATACAAACATATCACATAAATGCTACAATTTTCACTCAATCAGCAGGCTGAAATCATGATCATGTATGGCACATACTGAGTTTAAAAAAAGAATCACTTTATTCTCTCAGGTGAAAGAATGAGCATGAAAATATTCTCCATAGAAATATAATTCAGCCTAGTGGCAAGAAGCTGCACTGCAATCCCGGAGGTGCATAGTTCGGATCCATCAGATGCTCTGCTGGAGAAGGAGGGACAATCTCCTCCTGTACCAGTCAGATCTGATTTGATGGTACACACACACAAAATAATAAAATTTTAAAAAAAAAGAAATACAATTCAAAAGTCCTAATGACACTCACTTGTTCCAAGCAGGAGTCTTATCACAAAACCCCAATCTATTCCTTACATTCAAGCTAACTGTATTTGACCTGGAGTTTAAGAACATGAGTCAAGTTTGAGGAATAAAAGCAATAATCTCGCTATAACCTCTCACAAAGGGGCAACTAATCCTACCAATATTTAAATAATACTCACGGGCTTTGCTTCTCCTAGCCGTCTTAAAATGACACCTTCTGCCAATAAGGCTTTCCCTGTTTCCACAAATAACTTCTCTTCATCTGTCTCTCCCAGTTTCTGTAGTTCCATGTACTTCTCTACAAACCTGGAATCCAAGCAGACACATCTTAGTTCTGTGTATTTAGAGCTGTGACATCATACAGTGATGCTTTTACAAGCATTCTCTTAACAGATTTTCCTACATTATCATTGCTGTGTGCACTTGAGTTGATTACAACTCACAGTTATCTTTTTCTTCAAATAGATTTCAACAAAAATTCCTCAAGATGGTAATTTAAAAAAAAAGGAACCCAGGACTTATAAAATCACTTACTGTTGACAGGTAGATCGGAAGTTTGGATTGAATAGATCAAAAGCTTTTTGACCAGATCCATAGGCTGAATAAAACTTCCTGGAAAATACAAACACAATAATGTAAACCTCCAATTATAGATCATGGTCAAACCAGCACAAGATAAATCATTCTAGCCCTGAGGAATTAAGTATAGCATGACCTACCTATCATAAGCCTAGCAGTTTTTCCTTATTAAGTAATGCATCTATTTCTATCTCTCATTGTTGTTGAGTCAGAATCAATTCACAGCTAACCCTCCATTGGGTTTCTGAAGCTGTAAACTGCACTGAAGGAAATTACCCATCTTTCTCCTCTAGAGCTCCAAGTACATCTGAACTACCAAAGAGGTGTGGTCTTTGGCTTAAACAGCACAATTCCCCATGGCCCACACCACCAGAGTAATGCGTGCACATAGTAAATACATCAAATGCCACAAAAAAAGATGTCCAAGGGAGTTCAGATGGCCTAGTGGCAAGAAGCTGCACTGCAATCCCGAACGTGTGCGGTTCGAATCCACCAGATGCTCCACTAGAGAAGGAGAGACAATCTCCTCCTGTGCCAGTTAGACCTGATTCAATGACATACAAGTAAAAAAAAAAAAAAAAAGATGTCCAGTCAAAGACAATACTGTCTTTACCACTGCACCCCAACTCCCTAGTTATCCACACAAGAACCAAACACTGAGCAGTTTCTGTATGTTATTGTTGTTGTTGTTGTTATGTGCTGTTGAGTCGCTTGCGACTCATAGCGACAACATATAGCAACAACTCATAGTACAACAGCCCTAAACTCTGCTCTATCCTGTGCCAATCTCTTGTCTCCGACACACTCATCCTGATTATCCCAGTCACCGAATCAATCCACCTCATCATAGAGGGTCTTCCCCTCCTGCGTTGTCCCTCCACCCTCCCAAGCATGATGTCCCTCTCCAAGGACCTGTCCCTCCTTACAACATGACTAAAGTATGTTAGACGAAGCCTCAGAATCCTTGCCTCTAAGGTGCCGCCCACCTTGACCCTTTCCAGGATGAACCTGTTTTCCTAGCAGTCTATGGTACCCTCAACACTCTTCTCCAGCACCACAGTTCAAAGGCATCAATTCTCTCAGAAATATTCTAGTAATATGCAGGCATTTACTTGGTCCCTAGTCACATGTTTAACCCAAAAGATTGGATGGATCCCTTTTTTACTTAATGTTTCTTAAACGAGATCATCTGGAACCAGTACAAAGAGGCTATCTCCAAAACTTTGCTACTTTAGATAGTATTGTAACATGTATCTTTGATAAACACTCCTTAGTGCAATTATGCAAATAAGTCTGCGGAAAAAAAATTCCTAAAACTGGTTTTATGTGCCTTTGTAAACTTCCAAAGCATTGTACCTATTTACATTCATGTTAGTAATATCATGCCAATAACATATATGAGTGCTTACTTTTCTGTACTTTCATCAACATTTTTCAGTATTTTTGGTCTTTGTTAATTTGATAGATGAAAAACGATTCCTTTCAGTTTTAATTTGTATCGTTATTATCAAAGACACTGATCATCTTTTTATGTTTAGAAGGAAAATGAATTTCCTCTTCTGTAAACATCTGAACATTCATGTTTTTCATCTACTTTTCTATCTGATCATCTTTTTCCTATTGACATATAAGCAAATTTTGTAGCAGCATAAAAAAGGAAATTGGTCCTTGCAGTGCAGTGAATTACTTGAAATAGCTTTGTAGCTCCATGGTTTTAACCATTCGCCACAGAACCTGGTAGGACTGAGCAAATGTGAGGTGTTTGTGGCGCACCACAGGATTAGGCCATCTCACTCAATGCTGCTGAGGAGGCACTGACTTACAGCTGACCCTCCAGTGGGTTTTCATGGTTGTAAATCACAGGGGAGATTGTCCATCTTCCTTGGAGACACTGGTAGATTCAAAGTGCCAAAGAGGTTCCGCCATGGGGTTAGGAGCACAACTTCCTATAGACTATGCCACCAGAACTCCCTAGGAGATTAGAAAAATTGTCAACAATGTAAACAAGGTACATGGTACCTTCAGAGCATGCCCAGACAAACACGTACATGAAAGAACACTAACCTGGGGATTGAGCAGTCTGGCCATCCCAAAGAAGAAAGAGAAATTTCCACTACCAGATAGAAGAGCCCAAAAGGGAAGCATTGCCTATGAATCCTGAATCGACTAGCAGACAAAAAGCTCCAACAGTGGAGAGAAAGCAAGAAGCGGCAGAGAAACAGCAGCAACAGAGGCAAAAGAACTATGGAATTGATGCAAGACAGAAGAAAGGGCTTCTCAGAGCACAAAACTCTTCAGGCAAGAGGCCTGCTAGGAGAGTGGGATGCCTCTGGGCACTTGCCAGAAGAGTTAGCCTGATCAATCCACAGAGCGAGAGCCAAGTGCCTTGTTGTCAAGACTTGTTATTGAAGTAGGATACCTCAAAGGATTTATATTAGCAGAACTAAAAGAACTTTGTAACATTTTCTCAGGCAGAGAAGAGATCAAGGCCCCAAGGTCAAAGGCCAGAGAAAGGCCTTCCCATGGACACAGCCAAGGAGCTGTCCTGACTGAAGAACTTCATCCAGAGTTGTTCCCGATCTTGAATTGTATCAATGCCTCTGAAATACAGTGTTGGAGCAGAGAATCAAATATTTCCTGGACTGGCAAAAAAAACAAACAAATCTGTCTTGGAAGAAATGCAAACAGGGTGCACCTTAGAGGCCAGGATGGTGAAACTTCATCTCACACACTTTGGGCATGTTGAAGCAGCACCAGTCCTTGAAAAAGACATCATGCTGGGAAAGGGGGTGGGTTAGAGAAAGAGGAAGACTCCCAACAAAATGAATTGACAAAGTGTTTATAACAATGGGCTCAGGCACATCAGAGTCCATGAGGACGGGATAGGATAAGGCAAGGTTCAGATTGCTCAAAGGGCCACTATGACCTAACTACTTCTCTAATAACCCCCATAAGTGTGACTATGTTCTGAGAGTTCTACATGCCCATCACAACATATTATCAAACCCAGGAGAGTAGTAGTGAGTTGTCATGAGAGGGACAGTTGGTGTCAGAACTGGTAAGAAAGTTGAAGGGTGAAGGTACATCTAACTTCACAGGAATGAGCCTTGGGCTGCTGATACTAATGGCAATTTCCTCCCTACTTGTGAAGTTAGAGGAGGTCAGATGATACCACTGTCCCCACACCATTGTCACCACAGATCTCTATCATACATGTTGCAAAATTGCTATCTGGTTTATCTTTTAATTTTGCTTATGGACTTTTTCCACATAGAAAATCTCTTTTTTTTTTTCTTTTATGGTTTCTAGATTCCATACCATGCTTAAAAAGGTTTTTCTCTCTTAGACTCACAGTTTTCAAATACTGGTTTTCTCTTAATCATTTTTTACATTTAGGTCTTGGTACATTTGGGATTTATTTTGGTAAAAGTTCTTCAAATTATCCAGAATAGCTTCCCTCCTGAAAGTAAGTGACTAAGATAAGGGTTTGAAAAACTACAAAAATATCAGGTATTAATATTTTGGTATTACCCTAGTGGCAAGAAGCTGCACTGCAATCCCAGAGGTACGTGGTTCGAATCCACCAGATGCTCTGCTGGAGAAGGAGGGGCAATCTCCTCCTGTACCAGTCAGATATGATTTGACAGTACACACACAAAATAATAAAATAAAGGAAAAATTTTTTTTTTAAAAAAAAATTTGGTATTAATAGTGCCAATAGGGAATCCTATTGGCACAGTAGTTAAGCTCTCGGCTACTAACCAAAAGGTTAGCAGTTCAAACTACCAGCCACCTTCCAAGAGAAAGATATAATAATCTGTTTCTACAAAGATTACAACCTTGGATAACCTATAGGGCAGATCTGCCCTGTCCTATAAGGTCACTATGAGTTGGGATCAACTCAACAACAAGGTGTAATATTACCAATAGCAATATTTAACCAGAAAGCAGTATCAGTAAAATATTCCATTCTTCAATAACCTATCACCTAGTTCAACTATCATCAACAAATAGTATCACCCTCATACAACTGTAATCCACATAGTATAAGCACAAGTAGTTTTAATGTGTAAATCTTAGCATGCATACTGACAAGGTCAGAGCAAAATAGTGGGAAAATACTTTTTTAAAAAAAAATAACCCTATAAAAATTTTTTAAAAAATCAATCCTGGCATCAGTATTTATGGAAAAATGCTTTTTCAATAAATTGAGTAATTTATACCATTCTGATGGCATGGTGCATAATGTGTTTGCACTGCTAACCAAAAGGTCAGCAGTTTGAAATCATCAGCTGCTCTGAGAGAAAGATGGGCAATCTCCTCCATGATTACTTAAAGCCTCAGAAACCCAATGAAGAGGGCTGCTTGGTGTCTGAACTGATCCAACAGCAATGGAGTTTTGTTTTCTGAGAACTGAGATACTTGGATCCATAGATATATGGAACGGAAGTTTATATATGGTCACAGAAGATTCCAACCCATTGTTCCAGAAGTTGTTTAAGGGACCTAATAAAACTCTGCTGGTTATTCTTTAAACAGCCTCTACCCGGGCCCTCCATCCCTCCTCTCTCCGAAATTCTCTGTCATTTCTCCCTCTATTAATTTCAGGGTTCATCTACTCACTAACTGATTTCTGGATTATAGAGAGCAACTGTCCTGCTAGGGGCTGGCTTAGGCACTACAGTTACAAATTCAGGCAGAGGGGGTGAATTCTGCTTCAGTCTTCGAAAATGTCTCACCATAGGGTTAAAATACGTATATAGGACGTTTTCCCACAGGCAAACCCCCTGACTCGGTTTCTTATTTTTAGACATCAGCGTGCCAATTAAATCTTTCTTTCTGAAGCTCAGCTGCCTCCTGCCGACTTCACAGACTGAGCAGACACACTCAAGTTCTTACATACTCACACTCGAATGCGGTCCTCGTTGTAAAAGATGTCCTGGATGTCAGCTTTGGCTTTGCCATATCTCAAGCGGGGTCTTTGGAAGACTGGGTCCCTCAGTGGGGGAAAGGCTTTATATACGTCAAACCACAGAGGCTTCTCCTTCAACACTCCAGCCCGCAGGAGGTCCCGAGTCCTGAAAGATGCGGAAAGAAGGTGCAACAGACTGTAAAAGGCTTGCAATCAGTCTAGCATGATCTGAAATAACAGTGAAGTCACCAAGTCCATAACATAAACAAGGCGACAGGAGCAGGTGTTTCTTCACGCTCAGGGAAGACGCTTCCAAGACACACCAAGCCAACAAAACAAGGCTTCGGAGTAGCACTCGCATCGCCTATGTCGCCTATGTGTCTCATCCTCACCCTGCCCTCCCATTCCATCACAGAAAAGGCCAGGATGATCCACTCGGGCCCAGCAGCCTCTTCCTCCCTTCTTCCTAGAATCTTCCACTCGGGGAAGCAGTCCAGATTTGAAAAGACAAGAAATTTAGTGAAGACATCGTCAAGCAAAATCATTTGCAACCAGGAAACAGTACAAGGGAGGACCTCGGGCGGTTCACTAACTGCACCCTGAAAAATGCCTCATCCTGCTCAGACTCCCTCAGGGAAGAGAATGGCCCGGCTTTCATTACTCACCGCGAGAAGATGCTCCCCACCGTCTCCAGCCGGCTCCCAGCCATGACGGCCGCCTAAGTCGAACCCGGAAACTTGACGACCGGAAGCGGAAGCGACACATGAAAGGACCATCAGTTGCCAGTTGCTAGCCGAGCCGAGGATTGCTAGGCAAACACCACAGTCCTCGGGGAAAGCGGAACCAGGCAGAAGCAGAAGATGAGCCGAACTAGTGAGGGCCTTTGACAAGTTGCCAGATTCAGGCCGGAGCACTCGATAGCTGAGCTGAGAGGCAGCGAGATAAGAGCGGGCAGAAGTAATGGATGACAGATTTGGGGAGAGGGATTAATTACAGGGGCTGCTTTTTACCCTTTTTGACCAGATCCTCAGAAAAGCTGGGATGATGAGAAGGAAAGATAATGAGGAGAAGCAAAGATGCAGCTCAGCCTACTGGCCTGAGGAAACGAAACAGACTGAATTAAGGTCGAAATTTGAGGGCACCAACTCTAGGGCCCACTCATTCTACTGCTCTCCATTCGGCTCCCACTCGTAGTGGCCCTCCATAGCTTTCTGAGACTGCAAATCTTTACAAGGGGTGACTGACAGATTCGAACCGCTGACCACTTTAGGTTCAGCCAGGGAAAGGCACTCATTTGCCACTGGTTCCACAAGACCCCATGTTCCTTCCTTCCTTCTGCAGCTTAGTTGTTGTTGTTGTTGTTAAGTGCCGTCGAGTCGCAGGCGACTCATAGCGACCCTATGAAGGAGAGTCCTCGACGCTTGGGTGCCTTTCATCCTCTCTCCAGGTTCATAGGGTTTCTGGAGGCAAGCTATTATGGAAGTGGATGCCACTCCTCCTTCAAGCTTGATTTAATCGGGGAGCTCCACCCCACTCTCTGTCCGCATTGGATAGCCAACCATTAACGCATTTGACACATCAGTGTCACGGTGGGTGCAGCTTAGTACTCTCCACTAAGTCTTTTAGGACGCTGCTAGTGACCGAGGGTTTTCATCAGGAGAGGTCATTCATTGCCTATCTGCTCCTTGGAGCTGAAATGTACATATAGGAACCACCAGAAGATCTATAAGAATCAACTGAAGGCTCTTGATTGAAATGTAGAGTATAAGACAGCTCTGGTGGCCTAGTGGCAAGAAGCTGTACTGCAATTCCAAAGGCATACAATTCTAATCCACCAGAATCTCCGCTGGAGAAGGAGGAGCAATCTTCTCCTGTGCCAGTAGGATCGGATTCAAAAGCACACCACAACAACAACAAAAATCGTAGAGTATAATTCAGTATATTATGGGGAGTGGGGGTATATTGTCGAGTCAGAACTAACTGACCCTCCAACAGGTTTTCAGAGACAGTAAATCTCACCGGAGGAAATTGACCATCAGCATAGACTGGAACCAAAAGAACCAGGTAAGAAACTCTGGAAAAATTATGATTAGTATATTGTTTGGAAGGAGAGCTCTGGTGGCCTACTCTGTAGCAAGTTGCTGCTAACGCAAAGGCTGCCAAGTTTCAGGCAGTTCGAATCCACCAGTGGCTCCGCAGGAGACAGTTGGGAAATCTCCAGTTGTAAGGATTTACAGTCTCAGGAATAGAGGGAGGGTCGCCATGGGTCAGAACCAACTCAAAGGCAGTACCTTTGAATATACTGCATGGAAACAAGCAGTGCTAGTGGCACAGTATTGGTGCTAAGCCTCCAGCTGCCCCAAGAAAGATGTAGCCATCTGCTTTCGTAAAAATTTATAGTCTTGAAAATTATGTGTGGCTGTTCTGCTCTTTCCTGCAGAGTCACTAGAAGCAATGACTCCATGTATTACTCAGAATCCTATGCAGCTATTAAATAAGAATGCATTACATCTATTTTTAATTTACCTATAGATTGTCACCTATGATTTATAGTTAAATGAAAAAAAAAGGGTACAGACAAGAGATAGTCGGCAATAGTAAACACTACAATACTGATAACATGAATGATCTGCAAATGGATATGAAGACAGGCAGAAGGGATGAACAGATAAGGACAGGTGAAAGGGACTCCACCCATACACATAGGTCTGGCCCACCCTATTGTATGCTGTAAATATATAGTAGAACCAACAGGGCAGCACAGCAATGTAAACTTGTTTAACCATAACTGAACACTGAGGGAATGAGCTGCTGGTTCAAGGACCTGGGGACCTTCAACCCTGGGGGCTCGAGGTTAATTAGCATAACAAAATCCACAAAGACAGTGTTTTACATCTGGCTTTGGTAAATAGTAATTAAGGCCTTAAAAGCTTTTAAGTGGCCATGTGTTGTAGTTAAGCACTGTCTAGTCAAGGAGAACTCATAGAAGACTGCCTCTTGGTCTATGTACAAGTTTCATATGAACATGATTAAGTGTTCTGAAATTCTCGTTCTTCTCAATATTTTCCATCATTTATGGTGATCTACACTACCGAACACTTTTTTAAGTGTTCTGTACAAGGAGGGTGGGGGAGAGTGGAAGCAGAGGGATGAGGATGTGCAGGGGGAGGAGGGGATTAATCATGGAGTTGTACAATTTGATGGGTTAGGTGAGGGATATTGGAAGAATCTGTTCTCAAAAACAATGTATTCAAATTTTGTAAATAAACTAGTATTTAAAAAAGTCAACTTGGAGAGGGAGAAAGGGAGAGGGGGTAAAATGTGCAACAAGGAATGAATGAAAATCTAACTTTTCTGTAAATTTTTGTTAAAATCACAATTATAATAAAAAACGTTATTTAAAAAATATCATTAATCTACATTATGTTGTTGTGTACCCTTGAGTCAAAACCCACCCTCTAGTGGGTTGTCAGAGACAGTTAATCACAAGGAAGGAGGTTGCCCATTCCTCTCCCATGGAGCATCTGTTGGATTCGAACCACGTATCTTCGGGACTGCAGCTTCTTGCCACTAGGCCACCAGTGCTCCATATACATTATATTTTATATAAATTAATTACCATCTCTCTATACTTGTTATCACCTCATCTTTTCAAGCCATATTAAACTTTTCCCATTACTTCACCCCCACCCACCCACTAACCTCTCTGCCTCCCCCCCCGTGATCCCCCCCTTCTCCTTTTTCTGCCCCCTTCTCTCTTTCCCCTTTTGAATATTTATACATATCTTACTCAGTTATCTTCCTGCTTTCACAGTAGTGGCCTTAGCTAATATTTGTCTTAAAGTGACTGAGATACTTTACTCAGCAAAATGCTCTCTGGTCTCCCCTAAGTTATAAAGTATTTTACAAAATCATTGCTCCTACTGTCAAATGCTTTTTTTTAATTTTATTATTTTGTGTGTGTGTACTGTCAAATTGTATCTAACTGGTACAGGAGGAGATTGTCCCTCCTTCTCCAGCAGAGCATCTGGTGGATTTGAACCATGCGCCTCTGGGATTGCAGTGCATCTTCTTACCGCTAGGCCACCAACCAGAGCTCTCTGTCAAATGCTTTTACATAGTCAATAAATCACAAATAAATATCTGTCTGGTATTCTTTGCATTCAGCCAAGAGCCATCAGCAGTGACATCAGCAGTGATACAGCCCCTCATTCCACCTCTTCTGAATTCAGCTTCCTCTCCGGCAGTTCCCTGTCCAGCCAGACATTTTAAAAATGATCTTCAGCATGTGATATTAATGATATTGTTCAATAATTTCTACATTCTGTTGGCTCACCTTTTTTTGTTAATGGGAACACATTTGGATCTCCCAGTCTATTGGGCAGCAAGTTGTCTTCTAAACTTCTTAGTATAGTGAGCACATCTAGGAGCGCAGCTGTTTGCCATCATCTAAGCAGTAACTAACTATTGATAAACTGGTCTCTCGCTGTCCAGACAAAGCAAGCAAAGATGCACAGCAACAATTAGTCCAGAGGATTAATAGTCCATTTGAACATCAATGTCCACTGGTCTGAGACCAGAAAAAATGGGTGGTACCCAGCCACTGCTGCTGGTTGTTCTAAAAGAGATCCCAGTAGAGAGTTCTAGATGGAGCAGGGGAAAGTGTTCAAAACGGAGCTCAAAATTCATCAGGCTTGCTGGTCTCATAGAGACTGGTGGAACCCCAGAGACGATGACCCTTAGTAACCCAGAGAGCCTGGACCTGACCTGTGACTCAACTTCCAGCCAAATGAAAGGCCCATTAGGTGAACACCACCAGGGATGAGCTCACTCCATAGAACAATCTGCCATACGAGATCAAAAGGGCAACATTTGCCCAGGGAGAAAGCTTAGAGGCAGGAAGGGGTAGGATAGAAAGATGACTGGAAATGAGGATCACAGGAAGCAGAGGAAGGTGGATAAAATGTGGGTGTTGCAATTAATGTCAAGAAAATGTATGTGAATGAGTAAGTAAATGGAAAACCAGTTTGCTCTGCAAACTTTCATGCACATCGCAAAAACAAAAGGGATGTAGGAAAAATGCCTTTAATAGGATCCCAGTATGTTTGTGTTTATATAAAGACCAAAAGTAGTATGGAAGGAAAGGAGACTGTCGACCCTGGTTACCTGCGGCTGAACCTGCAGAGAGGAAGGGGCTCCCCCTTAGCTCAGTATAAAGAGTTTGACTTTATAGTTGACCTTTTAAGTCCAGTGAAATTTCTTAAATCACAGAATATATGAGAGCCCATTGGGATTCCCCTCCCCCATGATTTTTCTTTAAAACAAAACTTTGCAAATCATATTAGTTTTTCATTCATTCATAGACATTTGGTTTTCTAACATTAATTGGAAGGTCTGGTGGCCTAGTGGTTCAGGAATGGCACTGCCAACCCAAAGACAGGCATTCTAATCCACCAGCTACTCCTGGGGTGGGGAAGAAGATGAACTACCACCTGTGACATTTACAGCCTCTAAAACACAACAGAACATAAAATCATTCATTACAATTGATTAATTAATTTCTTACAAGGCATAGTGGTTAAGGAATTCCTCTGTTGCAAGCTCAGTGGTGCAAAGGTCAGTGGCTTAGATCCACCAGGTGCTGTGTTGGAAAAGATGGGCAGTCTCTTCCCATGCAGTTTAGAGCCTCTGAAAACCTGCTGGAGGATCAGATGTGAGTTGGTTCTCATTCAACAGCACATTTGTCAATCAAGTTCTCCATACTTTGCCTTTCCCCTGAGCTCCATATTTTTATCTCCACAAGAAAAAGCCTCAAATCCTCCCAGACTCCGCCTACTGTACCTGAGGCTGAGGAGGAGGGAGAGGAAGTTGGAGAAGCCTCTACTGTTTGTTTGCATTCTCTCCCTGAAACCTCACATCTATGCACAGGTAGCTATTATTAGCCACATTACAGATAAGAAGGTGAGGCCGCAGAGGGTGAAGTAAGTGCTCTGGTTACTAACTGCTAGAGCCGGGCTCCCTGCCCCGCCTATGCGCTATTCAGACCACACAGCGCTTCCCAGGCTGTACCTAACGCTAGAGGACGCTGAGCCAAGCGGGTTAGCTGGGGATGGCGAAGCCTAGGGATGCACCCTAGCATCAGTGGGTTTAGAGCAGTGGGTTTCTCTGTTATCTCAGGCTCTCTGGAACCAGCAGTTCACGCACAAAACTCCTTTTCCCATTTGCTAAAATGTGGATGGCAGTGTCAGCTCCCTCCAAGGCTTATTGTGAGAGTAAACGTGATTATTCACTCATTCATGAGAAGCCCTAACCGCAGTTCCCGTACATCGCCTTCTTTTTTTTTTTTTAATTTTTTTTTTTATTTTTTTTTTTTGTGTGCGTGTACCGTCAAATCAGATCTGACTGGTACAGGAGGATATTGCGCCTCCTTCTCCGGCAGAGCATCTGGTGGATTCGAACCGTGTTCCTCTGGGAGTGCAGTGCAGCTTCTTGCCACGTACATCGCCTTCTGTGCCTGGAATGCGGCAGCCTGCTCTAGCCTCTCCACAGGCCCAGGGTCTCCTGAGAGCCTGAGAGGCTGCCGGCTGGGACAGCAACACTTGGGAGATACTTCGTAGATTAGAGTTTTATTTTCTGGTAAGATGGTTCATACATTCAACAGGCTATCCCATACAGAGAGGGAGGAGAATACAGCCTTCACTCTCAGTGTGAACAGTGCCCAGCACCCACCCTGCTCCACACCCCTGCCTGTGCCCTGGAAGGCTGCACCACCGGTCTCCTAGGTCTTGGACTCCAGTCCTGTCATTGGAGGTCGTGGCAGGAACTGGATGGGAGACACAGGAAAGCACCATTGGTATTTAGTTCCCTGCTTCCTTCCCTGCATGGTTGAAGAAAGGGCATTAAGTGCAGGGGCCCTCCTTTGGCCACTGCCCACAGCCCTGGCTCGCCAGCTTCCAGTCACTCTTCCCTCCTTTGCCCCTTCAGGGACACAGCAAATCACCCCCAGCCCCGTTACTAGCCGTCCCTGTGATTCACCTATGCCCCACCCCATCTTTACAGACATGTGCTTGTACAGAGTTTGCATGGGAGTCTATCAGACAAACAGGGAAGACCTCCAGAAGTGGCCCCAGCATATTGATGAAATCGTTAATGCACTGCTCGTTCATGGCAAGGAGCCAGGATTAGAAAGCAACTCGCTGGTTGCTTTTTTTAAAAAAAAAAAGAAAAAAGAGAAAAGCAAATATAAAAATGTTTTGACAGCAGCTGTGAGACACGTGCACACATACACACTCATATGTATATTGATGCCTTTGAGTTATAGTGTTGGTAGAGTATTGAACACACCATGGACTGTCTAGAGGACAAACAAATCTGTCTGGAGGAAGCGTAACCAGGGTGCAGACAAGGATGTGAAACTTCCTCTCACAGTCCTTGGGCATGTGGTCAGGGGGTGGGGGAAAGTGGAGGGTCAGTGAAAGAGAGGAAGACCCTCCCCAACACAGACTGACACAGTGACCCCCAACAGTGGACTTAGCATGGTGGAAATGGTGAAGATGGTTCTGGAAAGGGCAGCTTTTGAGCAATTGTGCTTTTAGTGGAGGCCACCTAACAACACATATACATACATTCTCCCCCCCTCCCAATATGATCTAGTTGGTAAGGAGTTGTGCTGCCAACCCAAAAGTGAGTGGTTCAGATGCACCAGATGTTCCGTGGAAAGATGGGCAGTCTCCTCCCAACTCCTCCCAAACAGACCCTGAAAACGAAAGAGAGAGAGAGAGAGAGAGATGCAGAGAGACAGAGACGGATAGAGAAAGAGGGTTGTGTGTGTGTGTAATTGTTTATGTCTCACATATTTTTTTATTTTATTTTTTAGTGTGTGTGTATGTGTGTGTGTGTGTGTGTACCGTCAAATAGAATCTGACTGGTACAAGAAGAGATTGCCCCTCCTTCTCCAGCAGAGCATCTGGTGGATTTGAACCATGTACCTCTGGGATTGCAGTGCAGCTTCTTGCCAATAGGCCACCAGAGCTCCCTGTCTCACATACTTTTAGGAGATATCAGTTCTTAGAAAAAGACATCAAAGCTCCCTTCCCCGCCCTGCCTTTGCTTTCTTTGTGCTTGAATGCAGCAGGCCTACAACACTAACTGGGTTGCAACTGGACACAGAGCATGGAGATCAGCGGATGCGCCCCCTAGAGGTCAGCTCCTAAAAGTACATGGTTTAAGAAGTCAGCACGCTGTTCATTTACATCATCTCTGTCGTTAGGTGCTATTGAGTCCACTAAGGCTCATAGCGGCTCTCTGAACAACAGCTCCATCCTCACCATCTCTGCCATGCTCAAGCCCATTGTGACAGTCCCTGGGTCAGCTCATCTTGTTGAAGGTCTTCCCCTCTTTCGGGGACTCTCCACATCTCCCAATATAAAGGCATGAGAAGTGGGCAGCCCGCATTCAGCCGCACTGGGTGAGTGCACCCACGTGCTCTCCCTCCCTAAGTTGACCTCTTTCGCCAGCCTTTATCACTCACTTCACTCACCTGAGAATGTCCAACAAGTCTTCTCTGAGGGCTGGCCCCTGGGATCTGATCTTACCTCTCTCTCACCAGCCTGGTCCTTTGCACAGAACTGGCCCTTCATGAGCTATCGATTGCACAGAGTGTGGGTGCATCACACCAAGTCAAGACAGAGGAAGCTGACTCCCCACTGATACCTGTCCCCATTCCTCCCTCCCTCCTAGGCCAGCTCTCCCCTAGGGGTGCAGGACTCAGAAGGAAGCTGTGGTTCAATGGAAATCCCAGTCAGCCCATCTTCAGTCCTGTGTACCTCCCTGATTAAGTAATCCCTTCTCTGTGGCTTAGTAGTAAGGAACTGCACTGCCAGTCCAGAGACACACAGTTCATATCCACCAGCTGCTCTGTGGGAGAAGGATGGTGGGCAGTCTTCTCCAATGCAATTTACAGCCTCTGAAAAACCCCAGAGGGTCAGCTATGTGTCAGTTCTCACTCAAAATTCCATAACAGCCTTGGTGATACAGTGATTAAAATGCCCAGCTGGTAACCCAAAGGAGCGGTTTGTACCCCATCAACCGATCTGAAGGAGCAAGATAGAGCCATGTGCCCCGTAAACATTAACAACCCTGGACACCCGATGAGCGGCTCTGCTCTGTCCAGTGCTCACACTATGCATTGTAACTGACCCGACAGCAATAGGTTTGCTTTTTATGATTCTTTGGGCCTCAACACCATCTGTAAAATGAGGACGATCATAGTACTTGCTGCATAGACTTACGGTTAGGAGTTGATGGGTTACGACTTGCCAAGTGCTTAAAATAGGAGTGACTGATGCTGAGCTGAGTTTCTGGCTTCTCATTTAAAATCAATAATTTCCCCCAACAACAATCACCCTTTACAGAGCTTCTTCAAAAATTACTTGCTCTGTAAGCAATTGTGCTGGGTGTTGAGCAGATAGAACAGAATAACAGTGGCCTTGCCCCCCAAAACCAGGAACCCTGATAGTGCAGTCATTAAAATACTCTATTAATACCCACTAGTTCCACAGGAGAAAATGTGGCAGCTGGCTTCTGTAAAGATTCGCAGTCTTGAAAACTCACTGAGTTTTCATTCTACTGTGTAGAATAGGGTCTCTATAAAGTCCCTGAGAATTGGAATTGACTCTGAAGCAGCAGGTTGGTGGATTGGTTGGTTTGCCCCTGATCCAGTTCAGCAGAGAAGACACACGTTTTGCTCACAGTATCCCTGGGAGCTCTGTCTCCTTTTTAAAAAAATTTTATTTATTTTTAAAATTTCCATTCATTCACTGTTGTTGCACACTTTCTTCCCTGACCACCCCCCCCAGTTTGCTTTTCCCTTTGAAAAGTAAAAAAAAAATTTCTTTCATTGTTATACAATTCCCCACAACCCCTCCCCAGTCCATGCCACTATGCAGCTTTCATTCTGGATTTTTGTCATGACAATAATACCTAATCCTATATTCCTTTTAAGCAGCTCTTTCCCTCATCTGTTTCAATGCTGTGTACATTATTTACCCCCTCTTTTCTTAGTTTCCCTCCAACTCCGTTGCCAGTCCTGTTTGACAACAGTAGCACTATGCAGTATTTGTCCTTTTGTGACTGAGATATTTCACTCAGCATAATGTCCTCGAAGGTCATCCATTTTGTATAATATTTCATGAGATCCTTGTTTTTTCAGTGCAGCATAGTATTCTGTTGTGTGAATCCTTTTGTGGTCAAAGCAGCTGGATCAAGACAAGCCTGGAGTATAAGTGAACTGAGGCCCCACATTCTCATCCCAATCCAACCAACAACCAGGTCTTTTGTGGTTGAAGTCACTCCGTGGGCTTCTGCAGCCAAAAGCCGAATGGAGCCTCTTGAGAGCAGGCCTTTCCGGCTGGTGTGGACCCTTCTCTTGGAAAACAGAATAATCTTTAACTTGCTTATGAACCTTCTGGGGATGCTAACCAGCAAGTCTGGAATGGGGCCAGAAATTGTGCGTTTCGAGCACATTCAGGTGATGCCACTGTGCAGTCTGTAGAGCCTAGGAAACCCCTCGGGCCCAGATGAACCAGGACGGTCACCCTCCCCACAGACTGCATTTGGAATAGCAAGACAGGCATGTGCTGGGTTCTGGGTGATGATCACAGTTCCTCCCTGGAATATCCTCTTGACTTGATAAAGATTTACTCTCGGGAAATGAGGTCCCTCTACTCCCCAGGTCGAGTTCATGGGGATTGGAGTTAATGTAAACTTCTTGTTGGTATGTGCTCAGAATTATGAGTCAGAATCGACTCCTGCCTGCCCCTCCAGCTTCCAGAGACTGTTAGGCAGGCAACAGAAATCAGAAGAGATCGTCTTTCTCCTGCAGAGCAGCTGGTGGATTTCAATCACTTGAGTTGGCACTAGTGACCCTTTTAAAAAATTATGCAGACATATATTTTTGTTTCTAAAGTCATACAAAATATTTGACCATGCATGGCCTGTCTCTTCCGGACGGACAGGAGATGGTCGAGGCCTCCTTTCTGGGAGAACAGCCAACGACTGCTCCTTCCGGAGATGGCCGCCAGGTGGCAGTAGACGCACGCAGCCCCGTTCAGCCCGCCATCCCCAGAAATTTCCAACTCTCCCTCCCGCTGGCCCTGCGAGCTAATCCAACAAATGAATTTGTGCTGCGATAATGGGCAAAATGAGTTCATGCGCTTCTCTCCGGGCAACATATTTGCCTTTTAATGGAAATGCTAAGAGATTATTTTGAAATCCAGATAAAGAACGCTAAATGGGGAGTTGCAAGACCAGTGTTGGATCATGGACAGTACTGTTCTTGAGCAGGACAGATTGTACTGATGAGGAATCCTAGAATTTATCGCCTGCCCTCCTCTGATATATAGATTGATTAGATTCTCGTTCTAGAGCTCAGCTGTCTGGGTTCAAATCCAGGTATAGTACCACTTACTGACGGTGATGTTGAATAATGACTTTAACGTTTTTCTATGCCTCGGTTTCCTTATCTGTGAAATGGAAGCAATAGTACCACTTCCATCTAACTCTTGTGAGAATGATGGAATGTTGCTGAACAGGTTTCTGGGGAGCTTTCAGAGTAAAAATAGAGTAGGAGGAAAGGCCTGTTGACTTCCAAACAGAAGCCAATGAAAACCCTCTGGATCACAATAGAGTATCACAATAGACTGTCTGAGCCACAGTCACAGGAATGGTACAAGATGCTACCGTCTCTTCTTCTGTTGTGCACGGGTTCTCCACCAGGCAAGCCAGCTCACATCACCAAAGTGCTATCAGGTGCCATCAGGTTGTCTACAACTCATAATGACCCTACAGACATTTCAAGACCTTGCCCTGGCCAGCCCCAGCCTCACAACCTCGCCTCACGCAAGCTTATCACGCACTGGTAATTTCCACAGTAGACAGCTCCCGTCCCCACCTTCCCACACTTTTCCTCCTTCCACCTTCCTCAGATTGAATTTTCCTCCTATAATCCTTGCTTCCCACCCCCAACCAGGTGCTCCAACCCTGGATCTGATAGGAGAACAGAGAGAGGGCTGAAGCCACAGCATGGTAACAAACAGTCCCTTTCTCTGGGCACAGCAATCTCCAGGCCCACAACCCCCTTTCAAGTTGGGACTTACAGATGAGCCCTGTGTGAGGGTAGAAGACTGAGTGGGCCTCTGATGCAGCCCATCCCCCGCCCCCAGTCCTAGTTATGTTGTTTCCCTGGGCACTGAGGACCCGTCATTAGCAGGGGCTTATTTTCAGCACCCCTATTTGACTTAGTAGTGTATTGTGGTGGCCTAGTGGGTACAGTTTTGTACTGCCAAACCAAAAGCAGGCAGTTCAAATCTACCAGCTGCTCTGAAGAAAAATGGGCAGTCTCCTCTCGTGCAGTCTGTTGCCTCTGAAACCCCCCTAGAGGGTCACCTATTGAGCTAGTTCAATGGTTTGGATTGACTAAACCCTGTAATTGTTTTCTTCTTCTATCTTCTTGGTTACACTTTCAGTCTCATCTCCACTAATACTGGATGGTTCTCAAATTGTTGCATCTTTTTAAAAAAAATTGTTGCATCTTAAAATAACCTAGAATGCTTTTAAAATCTGATTCCCAGGCCAAATCCCAAACCAAAATATATTAGAATCTCGGAGTGGGCCCCAAGCATCAGAAAAGAATGTGCGCAGTAAGTCTGAGAACGAGTGTGGTGTTTCTCAGTTAATGCATGCAGATCACCAGCAAGCCTGTTAAAATGCACATTTTTTACTCTGTAGGCCAGGGATAGCGACTCCCAGATGGTACATGCTGATGCTGTAAGTACCACAGTCAAACTCTGAGTAGTAAGGGTGTAGAAGTATAATCAAAGCCTTCAATGTGCATCACAGTCTTCGAAAGGCAAGCAGCTGTGTTGCAAACCTGAGGGCTCACAGTTCGAATCCATCAGATTTTCTGCTAGAGGAGGAGGGGCAATCTCCTCCTGTGCCAGTCGTATCAGATTCGACAGAACACAACAAGGGAAAAAAAGGGGGGGGGGAGGCATGCCAAAATGCCCCAGAATGCCAGAGTTAGCAGATCCACCACAGGCCCGCTCAGCAATGTGCACGTCAAGTAAGTTCCCAGGTGATGTCTCTAGAGTGTGCAGCATACTTTTGACCAGCAAAGGGTGTGTGTGTGTGTGAGAGAGAGAGAGAGAGAGAGAGAGAAACAGACTTTCACTTCGGCTTTCCAGTGGTAAGGGAGAAGGCTCATCTTTCTCTGCAGAGCAGCTGGTGGGTTGGAACCTTTGTGTTGGAAACACAACACCTCACCACTGACCCACCAGATCGCCATCCAAGCAAGTATGGAATAAAGGCTGTGGAGTTAGACAGCCCTGGGGAAGCCTTCTGGCTGCAGACTTTGCTAACCATTGGTCTTTGACCTCCCCTGAGTTTCTAAGGCTGCGAACTCTCTACCAAAGTAGGCTCTCCTGAGGAGCAGCTGGTGGATTCCAACCGGCGACCTTTAGGTGAGCAACTGGGCAAAGCTAACTGAGCTGATCTAAAACCCTCTCCACTACCCAGCGACCTGGTCCTCAAACTCGATGACAAACTTTAAAATCATGGGGAGCCTTAGAAAATACCGATGTCACGGTCTCAGCCCTATAGGTTCTGGTTAATTGACTGAGGTGTAATCATCAGGATTTTTCTCAACAACTTGGGTAATTCTATTGAGGAAGTGGTTAAATAGCTTGACTCCTAGACCAAAGGTCGTCAGATCAAATCCCACCAGTCCCTCAGGGGTAAGACGTGAACTCAGCTTCCCTAAAGATTTATTGCCTTGGAAAGCCTGAGGGCCCGTTGGCTCAGGCCTGGGGTGGGAGGTCGGAAGCAACTTAACAGCAGTGGGTGGGGTGGGGTTTCATCTCTAGGGTTTCTAACTCAATGGGGAAGCTAATTTGCATTTCAAGTAGGTTCCCAGGTGGCTGTGGTGTTAAACCCCAGGGATTGGGGGTGGGGGAGGTTCCCAGGTGGCTGTGGTGTTAAACCCCAGGGATTGGGGGTGGGGGACGCACCTCTTTTTGCTGTATCTTACTGTGGATTCTGGCTTCTAGTAATTCCACGTGAAAGAGCAGAATCGCCCCGTAAGGTTTGCTTGGCCAGACCTTTCTTGCTGTGAGCAGCTGGGTGGGTTTAAACTCCCAACCTTTCAGGTTAACAGTGCAGTATTTAACTGTCGTCACACCTGTCCACGTTGTTAGGTGCTGTTGTGTCAAGTACACCTCATAGTGACCTTGTGGACAATGAATCTGAACCTGGTCCTGCCCTATCCTCAAGATCTCTGATACACGCGAACCTTTCCTTAGTCTGTGTTGATCCATCTTGTTAGGGGTCTTTTTCTGACCCTCGCCTTTCCTAGTACGAGGTCTTTTCCCCCCAAGGACTGATTCCTTCTAACAATATGCCCAGGGTATGTGAGACGTTTCACCATCTTCGCCTGTAAGGAGCATACTGGCGGCACCTTCTACAAGACAGATCGTTCGCTCTTTTGGCAATCCCTGGGATATTCAACACTCCTCTCCAACACCAACTCAAAGAGCTCAGTAAATAATGCTCAGAGCTAGAGCCAAGTGGAGGTTGGGGTTGGGGCATGTCTTGGTTTGCTCAGTGCCTGACGCACATCTGTAGGGTCCGGGATGTCACAGTACAAGTTTACTGGAGTCAACTTGGAGGTGGGGCCAGACCCAGATGGTGACTCGTTGGAGAACACGGGTCGATTGTCTGGCAGAAACCAGATAGAATGCAAGACTTGACATTGCGGGGGCTCGAGGAGGGGATCCAGGTGACCCCAGAAACAAGGCCTGGTGGATGGCAGTCGCTGCCCGGCCGGGCACAGTAGGCCAGTCTGCTACGCCTAGCTGGAGGGTGGTGACGGGCGGGGAGGGGCACTGGAGTTTGAGCTGGAAGCGCTCAACCCAACCGTTCGTTTAGGGATGTGACGGGTCTGCAGTTTTGGCAACCAGCTGGCTTTGGGTTTCTCTATCAGCCAGTGGCTTACTTTCCCTGAGCATGCAGGAAGGCGACAGCTGGACCGGTCCTTTGGGTCAGCAAGGCTGTGCTGTGGCCAGCAGGTGTCACCTCCTGGTTACCTGGGCGCAGGCTCGGCCTTCTACGGGTTAATGGGGGTGAGTGAGGCGGGAGGCCTGTGGTTGCGTGGTGGGCAGTGAGCCCCAGCCCACCTAACCGGCCACATCAAAGCATCAAGAGAACACGGTCTTTATTACAGGAATTCCTATGAAAAAACCCACAGAGAAGAGGGGAAGCTAACAAAGCCACACACACAGACACGGGACTGGGACTTCCCAGCCTTACACACAGCACAGGGTCCCCTCTTCTGCCCCTGGGGTCAGGGCCCATCAGGAGCTCTGGCTCGGGCCCCTCCTTCCCCACTCGGTCACCCCACATACCCTGCCCCTCTCGCCTCCACCATGGTCTGGAGTCGGGCTGGGGCCTGAACCCTGGACCTGGACAGGACAAACGCTCACAGGCCCCTATCCCCATGCCCACAGGACCCCAGGTGGTTTGTGGCCCCGCCAAGGACCGGTTCCTGTTCGTATCCTAGCTGGGCTGACCCTTTCTCTGGGCCCCTAAGGCCCCTGGCTCTCTGGCGAGGTTGGTGTGTGTCCCCATCAGGTGACAGATGGGCAGGGGTCAGTGAATCATAGCCCCTCCTCCTTTGCCTGGCAGTGTTAGGCAGGATAAGCACTCACAAAACTGGAGTTTTCCTTTCCACCTTTTTGCTCTTCTCAAAGGGCACCCATTAAGCTCCTCTGCCCCAGGGCCCCTAACCCAGGCCTTGTCCTCAGACCTGCACCCCACACCCTTAGAAGTCAGCGCGTCTTCTAAGCCAGCCATGGTGGGAACGCAGAGTCCCTTCCAGAACTGGCTGAGGACTATGGTGTCTAATCAGACTCCTCCAGCCCCAGGTGTGCACCCTTCCCGTCCCCCTCCCTGCTGGGTGTAAAAGAGGGCGTGGGCTGCAGGGGTGACCCCGGCAGCACATGGGCCACTGCTCTGGGTGGCTCCTTGCGGGGGCTGTGGTGCGGCAGCCGGGGACACACCGGGGTAATAGGCAGGCAGGTCATGGGAAGGACACAGGACGCCCAGGGGAAGTCGGGCAGGTGTGGGGTGGCAGGTGCGGCCCTGCTGGGGCGACGGGAAAGGGCAGGAAGCAGGGACTCCATCTTCAGGTCAAAGGGCCTCTTGTAGGCTCGCTCAGCCCTCTCTCACACTCCAGCTTGGGCCTCTTTTCTGGAATTTTGCTTAAGGAGGGGGCTGGCTCCTTCATTTCCATTCATTGCTCAATGAACAGCCTGGCTACAAAAGGGGCTACGATTGGCTGCTGCCTCTTTGGGGGGTGGGTGTCCCAGGTCCTTCGTCCAATCGCAGCTGGGCAGCGCCGGGGTCTCCGCCCCAGTGAGAAGCGGTAGTGGCAGTGGTGGGCTGGACGGTGGCGGGACAATCGCGGGCTCCAGATTCAAGCACCATCTGTTCAGCTGCAGCTGGGCCCTTGGGCTGGAGGCTGGCATGGTTCTCTGGCTGCCCTAACCGGCTCAGGTCATCTCCAGCGAGGAGCTGTTGACATCTGGGGAAGAAAGGGATACAGGTCTCCCTCAGAGATGGTCACTGATTCCTGCAGAGATTGGTCTTGGGCCAAAAGCTACTGAAGACAAGAACCCTTTGCTTTCTCCGGGGGCCTATGTCACCCTTGGAACTCTTCCTGGGGTCAACCCTCCCATCCAGCCTCCTGGAAACAGCTCCAATTTGCACAACTGGCAGGGATTCAAAATGGGATGGGCAATAAAATTCCAGGTGGAAGAAATGGCCAAGTGAGGAATAGGAAAGTGCCTGGTCCACTCAGTGTCACAGCAGGAACTCAGAGGAGCTTCATCAAGAGGACCTGATGTCAGGAGCCACTGAGTCAACTAGGACTCAGAGCAACCCTACGGACAGCGATGGAAACTGTCAAGCATAGTCCTCGTGGCCTTTGTCCTGCTCCTGCCCACTGCCGCAGCCATTGCCCATCCATCCGGTTGAGGGCTTTCCTCTCTTTTGCTGACCTTATACTTCTCCAAAGGCCTGGTGCTCCCTGACAGCATGAGTGTGAAATGAGAGGCACTGGTGGGGCAGATGGGGGGAGGGGGAGACACTGAAGACTCAGCAGACTGTACTCACAAAGTCCCACCAAAAGGGCAAGGGAGGAGTGTGTCTAAAGTGGTGATCTCAGGATGGAACGCAGATAAGGCTGCTGAAGAGACTGTGGGTTCTTCACTGGGTGAGGGGTGTCTACAAGGATGGTGAAGGAAGGGGAGGAGGAGGAGGGAAATGGGCAAGGCCAGTGAGGATGGCTTTTGTTCACCTCCAGGGTTGGGAAGACCATTGTGGGGTGCACTGGGGATGCAGAGCAGAGATGGAGGCTCTGACTCTGGAGCCAGCTGTCTAGGAATGCTGATGCTGTAAGGAAGGTGGTGGTGTCAGAGAGTGTGGGGAGTGGAAAGACTTGAGGGGGTGAGACCAGGGCAGTGGGAAGAGCTGGTAGCCAGGCGGTGGGAGAAGGCACAAGAGGAAAACCAGCACAGAGGAGGGAGGGTCACAGGAGCAGAGAAGGGAAGTTTCAAGAAAGATGATGGGCTTATCAGAGGTTGCTGGCTGGGAGAAGGCCCTGGGCTGGGCAGGCAAGCTTCCAGCATCAGTTCAGGACTGGTGGGAGGCCTGCCAGTCCGGATGGGGAAGGAGGACGCAGATCTTCATCAGTCAGGAGATGAAGGCAAACACTGAGAACAAGGAATCAAGAACTGGTTTGTGAGGCAGGGAGGACGAGGACGTGGACCGGAAGAAAGAGCTGGGAGAAATGGTGAGCAAGGCTCTGACAGAAGCAGGCTGAGCAATCCCCATTGTCCCTGAGGCCAAGGGCAAAGAGGAGGGACTGAAGACCGTGGCACATGGAGGGATTTCCCCTGGCATTCGAGAGGACTGGGATGTGTGGGCACAGCTGTGGGGTGAGGAAAGCCGGTGGGGAATAGGAGGGGTCTGGACTCGCCAGGTCCCCCGCCCCCTCCGCCCACAGCAGTGAGAGGTGTTGCAGTTGAGTCCTCTGTGCCCTGGTTTATCTTGCCTCCATGAAAAAATCTGAGGGCACCAAGCATTTCTCCATCCCTGCAGCAGGCAGGGTCCTCATCTGGCTATGGCTGGTTGCAGACCACCCAGCCGGAGCAGGGAGCTGGAAAGCACTGTATGTGTGCCCTCTCAGTAAGCTTGGGTTCCCTCTGCAACTGGGTTGTCAACTACTCATGGCTAAGAATACGCCTCTAGAATGCATCTGGCCTAAGCAGGTGGGTGGTTCTCTTATCAAAGGGAGAGATAATAAAAAAATAAATGCAAAGACTAGTTCCCCATGCAATGGGGATAGGTGTGTCGGAGTCAGTGAGACTAGCTCAGGACAGAGCAGCCTTCTGAGCTGCTATACATAGAGTTGCTGTGAGTCACAGGCAACTCAACGGCACATAACAGTTCCTATGCAGAAGTCCATACTCCCTGTTACCATGGCTTCGAGGAAGAGACCCAAGACCTGCTCTGCTGCCTGAACCCCGCCTCCTGGACTCCTGGGCATGAGGGTGGTGCACCCTGGGCAGAAGGGTGCTAGGTCTCACCTCTTACTGTCCTTCTCTGAGGGTTTCCTCCACCTTGGGTGCCTCCTGCCGCCTTCCTCGGAAGTCTTCATCTGAAAAGCAGGGGGACACTGCTGCGTTATTCCCCCACCCACAGAGCCTGAATCAGACATGTCCTCCACGCTGTGTAATGCACAGACCCACCTCTCCTCACTTCAGGGGACATGGGTCGACCTGGCCCTCAGGTTGGCGCCGGCAGGTGTGGGGGGAGGAGGAGCAGCACATGGTGGGGGTGAAGACATGTGGGTGCTTGCCTGGCTTCATGGGAAGTTCCTGCACCCCTCTCTGGTCCTATCTCATCATAAAGGGGGTTGGGGAGTTAGATGACTTACTACCCAGGTGATAACCAGGACCTGCCAGTTCTTGTTTCTGGAGGTTTGTGGGGTTTTTTTTAAAAAATGGTCTTTTTAAAATTTTTTTTAATTTTTTATTATTTTGTGTGCGTGTACCGTCATATCAGATCTGACTGGTACAGGAGGATATTGCGCCTCCTTCTCCGGCAGAGCATCTGGTGGATTTGAACCGTGTTCCTCTGGGATTGCAGTGCAGCTTCTTGCCACTAGGCCACCAGAGCTCCCCGCTCCCCCTCTGGAGGTTTTTGGACCACCAGAGGACCCCTCTGATCTGGGGATAAAGATCATGTTCACCTGTGAGCTCAACAGGGAATCATCAGGGAGGTCCTCTGGCCTTTAGAGAAGAACTAGGTGAAATTTTAAAAGTCTCTGGGTCTAGTGCTTGCTTCTCAAATTGAGGTTCCCCCAAGTGACTAGGCCTGTCTGCCCCCTCAGGGATACAGAGAGCATTACAGAGAGCAGTGTAGAAACACTAGCTGGCACTTAGTCTACCAGTGAAGATCGGGGGGGGGGGGTGCACTGGGCTCCCTGGTCAGGGGCTAGAGGCAGGCAGGCAGGCAGAGAGGGTTCCATTCCTGGCTCACTGGCTCACAATCTTGGATGTGTCCCCAGGCTGCTCCCTCTTGCCCTGGTGAATCCACTGTGTATCACCCAGGACCTTCAGTGGGTTCAAGGTGAACTCCCCACTCCCACCCCATTCTGAGCCTCACCACAAGCGTGACCCTCCACGTCATCCAGGAGATTGGCTGTGGATGCTGCAGCCCCCAGCCTGCCAGGGTGCTCAGGAAAACAGATAGGACTGATGGGCACTGGAAGCCCTCCATGCTCCCCACCCCCTCCCAGCCCCAGGGCAGAAGGCAGTCTCTCTGCTTCCTAGCCTGGAGGGTAGACAGCACACAGCATTCCTGGGGTCACTGAGCAGCCCCTGACCTTACCCCATCCCATCCCATCTCTGGATGATTCTCCTTTTCTCTTGATTGTTCAGTTTCTAGTATCCTGGGTCCCTTTTGAAAAGCAAGCATGGGAATTTAGAAGAAAAGAAGCAGTGAGTGGATCAGTTCAACTAGAAAAATTAATGGAAGGGTATGCTGATTTTAAGAAAGAACACTTTCCTCCTACAGACAAATTAACAACTGAGGGGAGTAGAAAAGTTAAGACAACTTCAAACTTCTGAGCTTACAGGAGTATAGCCAGGGGCCACCCACCAGTCCCATGCAGCCCCCGACTAGAAAGGATACGACTGATGCTTCAACAAGTGTTTCCTCTTGGACTTCCTCATCTTGGTCTTCTCTGAGAAGGCCCTTGCAAGTTCAAACAGCTTCCTCCGGGTGGCTGCGGGCAAAGACTTGTGAGCCGTTTTCTCCACAGTGGAGCACTGACAGGGGAGCACCCCAGGTCAGATGGGGCAGGATGGAGCCCCCCAGACACAGGCGGGACAGGACGGCAGGCCAGTGTGTGAGCGGGGCAGAGTCACAGGGAGGGAAGATACCGAAGCTTCCACATCTCCTCTGGCAGGCTCAGCACAGGCTGCCCTCTCCCTGCCCTCCCCACGCCACCTTCAGAGTCAGTTCTGAGATTTCCATGACTAACCAGAAAACTTCCTTAAAATGAAGCATGAAGAAGGGCAGTTTCCTCCACACACTGTGTGTTGCCTGTGTGTGGCGGTGAAGGAGGGGTGGTGAGGCCACAGACTAAGGCACGGACGTGTCCGAGGCTGGTGGAACACGGGCCACCTGCCTTGGCAGAAAGTGGGCTTAGCAACAGCTTCCCTACAGACAGACCTGGCAGGCCAGCCCTCCTTAGGACACAGAGGACGTGAACCCCCAAAGCGGGCTGGGGTGTGCAGCATGTTATTTTTCTGCCAACAAATGGCTCAAAAGGATTTAAAACTTAATGTGTATCCAGACTCAGCTGTAGGTAGGGGGAGGGAAGGGAAAAAGGCCAAGGAGCCACTCTGTGATGAACATGTCACATCAGATCATCAAGCCTCAACTGCAGTGAAAATGCTGGGTGGCTCCCTCCTGCCCACGAGCCCACAGGCTCAGCCCTGCTGGGGAGCGAGATGCGAGGCTGGACTCACACTTTCCCATGTGTTTTAACTTGTCCCTGAATAAGGCATCTTCAGACACAGCAGGGTTGGCTTCGATGGTTCCTGGAAGGGGAGACAGTTGTTGAGATAGGGATGGAGTCAGGTTGGAGAGGACACTGTCATGGTGGGAGTGAGGGGGGGTGTTCGAGAGGCTGTCCCTTAAGGTGACTAAATTAGGCCTTTCCTTCCATTTAAGGAAGGCAGCAAAGAATACCCTTCTTTGGTAAGTCAGGTGCTCAGAACAAGGAGGAGAACTGGCGGGGGTGTGGGGGTGTGGGGTGTGTGTGTGTCTGTCAAGGGCACTTCTTTTCCTGGCTGCCCTCTGTGGGATGGGGCATTGCTGTGGCTTGCTTGCCCTCCTAGTGCCCACTTCCACGCCTCTGTCATCACTGTGTAGCTTGACAGGAGCAGAGGAGTATGTTATACATGAGGACCACCAAGGCCTAATGACCAGAGCTTCTTGCCTGCCCCCGGCCGCCTTCCAAGTCTGTGAGAGCTGAATGGGGTCATGTAGTTCTTGGCACAGAGCAGGGGCTACCAGTGGGGACTCCCTCCTCCTTCCTTTCACGTCAGCCTCTCCCTCCTGGTCATCAGACAAGGACCAGAAGGAGAATGGGCCAATATGAAAGTCAGAACCCAGCTGTCTGCAGAGTTTCCTGCTCCCTCAGCACCCATTTGGGTCCCCCTCTGTCCTCCTGAATCCTCTGCTCTCCCTGCAATACGCCTCGCCCAGGGTCACCTTGGCAGCTAAGTCCCCTCTGATCCATCTCAGCAGCGCTGGCGTCTCTAGTTAATTCGGGATCAAGGACAGGAGACTCTCTTTAAACTCCCAGATGAATGTCTGGGGGAAGGGATCTGGCTCTCCTGTTGCTTACAAATCAGTATCTCGGGATTTCAGCTCCCCACCCCCATCCTACCCCAGGGAGAAAGTCCCATCTAAGTAAATGCTGATAAGCCTTTTCCCTAAGGCAGCAGGGGGACCAGGGACTGACTGACTGGGGCTCACAGCTCACACAGACAGGCTTCCGGGACCTCCCTGGGCCGAGTCCCCAGCCTTCAGTCCCTCATCCCTACAGCACTGAGGCCACCCCCAAAAACCCCTCCCTCCTCGCTAGGGCTCTTGCCTCTCACCACCACCACTGACACCTTAAATTCTCTCCTTTCCATATCTGGCAAATGGGTGACTGAATAAAAAAAGGACCCCTCCCAAATTAATCCAGCCTTTGTTCACACCTTGGCTGTAATCAGTAATGTTCTCTCAGATTTGCTGCTCAGTCCTATGTGTTTCTTGTTTATGTGTCTCCAGCAGCCCCCAAAAGACCAGAAACAGTTCCCCCAAGCGGAGGTCAAGCACTGAATGTGCTGGTCCTCTGTGTCCCGGTCTCCTCCAAGGACGTTATGTGGAGCAGTGCTGCGGTGTCTCAGAGTGGAGCCACCCTGAGCAGGCTCGGCTCATGCACTTGGCCGAGGCTTAAACCCAGGGCTGCTGAGAGAGCCTGTCTCTCCATGGTGGGCACAGAGGTAGAGTAGAACTCTCTCCTCTCGCCCCTATTCTTTGCCTGTCTGTCTGTTTTAGGGTTGAAGAGGCTTCCCCACCTTTCCTCATTCTAACCCTAAGCCCCAAATATTAAAAGGAAAGGTGGAGCTGGAACGCCCAGGCTCTGGGACTTTTGTATGAGTGGCTGTGTCAAAGGTTATTTGGGACCTTCCCAGGTCCTTGGACATCCAGGACCCCAGGCCATTGGACATCTGTGTGAAAGGTTATGTGGGGCTCACAGGCCCTCGTACATCTGTGAGAGGGGTTACCTGGGGTCCCCAGGCTCTTGGACATCTCTATGAGTGGTTACCTGGAGCAGGAGATGGGAAGCCAAAGTCGTTTCCGACAACCACGCTGCTGGATTTGGATTTCTGGGACTCGTATTTCAACCGATCTGGCAAAGGACCATATTCCAAACAGGGAAGTCAGCTCCTGGGCTCCCACAGGAGCTGTGACCCAGGACTAAGCCCCTAGAATTGCACACAAGCATGCCCCCAAACCCTATATGCACTTCCTGGCTCTCAAAGAACCAAGGTAACACAAACTTTATAAACATAAACTTACTTTATAAACGTGAATGAACATGGAAAGAACTTTTTAAAGAGAAAAGCGAACTGGGGGCCAGGGGGTGGGGAGGAAAATGTGCAACAATGAATGAACGGAAATCGAAGTTTTCTGTAACCTTTAGTTAAAATATCAATAAAAATAATAAAATTTTTAAAAATTCAAAAATAAACATGTGAATGATGTTAGAGTTGTCGGAGTGGAGGAGTCTGAGCAGACAGGCCAGTCCCTTCGTTTAGCAAGAAAGGCCTGCGGCAGAGCTGGGACCAGGTCTGGGCTTCCTTCCCTTTGTTCACCCCACTGATGGACGGTGGCACTACACACACACTCCCAAGAGCCCTCTCCCAACACCCCACCCCAAACACACTCTAATTCTGAAGGGGAGAGGCAGCCAGCCAGCCAGGTCTTTGGCCCATTTCTTAAAACTGCCATTGAGTCAGAATAAACTCATCACTGGCTCTCCAGCCGATTTCTGAGTGTAAATGTGGAAGCTGCCCGTCTCTTTCCTAAACTGCTGGTGGACCTGACCATTAGGGAGGCTTGGCCTTTGTGTTAGCAGCACAGCTATGCATGGACCATGCCTCCAGAGCTCGCTCAGGTTCAAAGACAACCAAATATGCAAACCCCGGCCCTCTTAAGAGCCCCTGCTCTACCCAAGGAGTCTTGCCCTCTGGGGCCTGTGAGCTCAATCATTCCATGTCTGCCCTGGTGCCTGGCACTGTGCAAGGCCAGCTATCACTCATCTCTGGTGGTCACCTAGTACACAGGCCAGTGTCCACACAAAGCAGATGCCCAGGGAAGGAGAGGGCATGTGGGAGCACAGCCCTCCTCCCTAGGGCTGAGCGAAGTGAAGTGCTTGGTTAAGCAGGCAGAATTCTGGGGCTCCCACAAGCAAGACTTGGTGGGACCACGTGGCACCAGGACCAATTGGCTGGTATTTTCCCCTCCCCCTGAGGCCTCAGCCTAAAGCCAACATCAGCTCCCTCCCCCAGCCTCAGCCCTGGAGGCAAAGCAGTTGCAGTGCCCCAGCCCCTGCACCACCTCTCTCCAGGGCGAGGAGGAAGTCACGGTTCCGCTGCAGCTCCTTCATGAATTCCTCATTCTGCAGGAAGAGGGCAATCCTCTCATCCTCCAGGTACTGCTTCCAGCGGTTCTCCTGGTCTCGGGGCCCTGCCCCAGCCCCTTCCAGGAGAGTGCCTCTCTCGGCACTCCCGGGCTTGGGGCATCCAGGGTTACCCTGCGGAGGAAGACAAGCGTGTGCACGTGTTACATAACCGCTCACGCACACCTGAGTGCACACACATCCTTTCCCAGGTTCCCCAGCCCTGCCCTGGGGTCTTCATCTCCTACTGGCACTTAGCCACCAACCAGAACCCAACAGAAGGGGCTTGAGTCATTTTCTCTGATGGGGAAGCAGCCAGGGTTCCCAGACCATTTTCCCTCCTACTTTGGACCACTCTTTGATAGCATGCAGGGGTTCAGTGGAGCACCAGCTGCCTCTTGGTGAAACTCCCCTCATGCCAACACTTGGGGAGAAATGTTTTTCTGGAGAGGGGAGGTGTCCCTCTGCCACTGGGTCTCCATCCCCATCCCCCCCCAGCTAAGGTGAGCACCTCTGGGGGCTGTCACTTTCCCTGGGTACAACAGGAACCAGAGCACCTCCAGGAAGTGATGTTTTTGGTTCACTGTTCTTTCCCTACAAACCCAGGGCAATGAAAACTGCTCAGTGATGGTTCAGATTCAGGGAAGTGCAACTGGCTGGCACAAATCGTGTGAGCCCCAGATGGCGAGATGGAGAGGCTGGCCTGGCAGGCGGGTGTGGGAGATGCTGACTGTCCTGTCACCTGTATGCTGTCCAGCTGCTGGGGCAGGATGCGCAGGAAGTCATCGGGGAGGTTGCCCAGCAAGGGTGGGTTCCAATTCCGATAGCGCCTCTGGCTGGAAGGGGGGCTGGTGCCCAGCACATCGATCCTGGAGGGGTGAGGGTGGGGGTAACAACGAAGAGGAAGTCGTCAGGCTCGAACACAGGTCTCCCAGCTCATCAACCAGTTCCTAAAGCGGGTCAGATCCTTCCCCCTGAACTGCAGCTTAGAAACTTCTCTTGGTCCCCACCGCTCTGCAGGGCAAAGGATTCAGCCTTTTATATCCCTGCAGGAGGCTCTTTGTAATAAGGCCTCGGGGAACTCCCCAGGCTCAAGGCTTGGGCTCCTACTGAGCCATTCACTGCTCTGCAATCACCCGCCTAGGTCTCTAGGTCTAGAGAACTCTCTTCTTGGTCTGATGTGGAGGTTGCAGACTTCCAGTTAGATGTGGATGAGAGTCCTCTAATGACAGCAGGAAGCATTGCCTCTGTTCCTGTCCCCAGCCCCCAGCATTGAGCTCGTGGCTGAGTGACAGATGTGGGCCAGCTGAACAGAGGCAGAAACCACTCACAGCCCAGCCTGCCAGCGTGTTGCTGGGCTGGGACTGAGGAGGAGGAGGTGGGGGAGACGGGGCACTTGGATGCCCTAGAGGTCCCTGGTACCAGCCCCGTGCAGCTCCGATTCAGCCACAGCCAGCAGGGTGGGAGTGGCTGAGACCCTCCTCTCTTTCTGAGACTAATCTTTGCACCAAAATTTGTCATTTCCTTCCCAAGGTGTTCCTCATGAGACTGCATCTCAGAGTTCTGAAAAGGCTTATGATGGAGGTAGCTGAGTCCAAGGGCTTCTGACTCCTAGTTTCTTTGCGAGACAAGTTGGGGG
>NW_006399827.1:912795-914651 GCF_000299155.1 Elephantulus edwardii | reverse complement strand
GGTCCTGCACCTCAGGGCAGCCGGGCTCGCCAGGGGCTCTGCACACGCCCGCAGCGTGGCAACCGCAGGCCACGTGTTGTGCTGAATCAGGGAAATGACACGCGGAGGCAGCTCGGCCGGCGGCCGGGCGGCTCTCGCTCCCGGCCTGGCTTTGATTTGGGCTCCAGCTCCAGGAATCCCAGCCGCCCCCTCACTGGAGGGGAGCTTTTTCCGGGCGCTGAGGGTGGAAATAGCTTCCTTTCCTTTTCTATTTCAGGCCGGCAGCCGGCGGGGGTGGGGGAGGGGCGGGGACGGGGGCGGGATAACAAGCTGTTAAGCGCGGTGGGAGATCGGCGGCGCAGACCGGAGCGGGGAACCCCAGCACCGCAAGCCTCCCGCGCCCTGCGGAAGGAGGGGGCGCTGGGGCTCCCACCCCAAGCCAGTCTCCCGTCCAGAGGCCAGATCTCCCTCCATGTCCCCTCACTGCTGGCCAGAGGAGAGGCGTGGGAGAGGGCTGGCGGGCCACCGCTGGCTCCAGCAGCGGGAAGGCCTGCCCCGCTTTGCGACCCTTCCTGGGGCTTCAACTGGACCGCGGTGTCTACCTCAGCCACACTGGCAGGGCTGCAAGGACAACTCCGGAGCTGCATCTCGACCCCTCCAACCACTCTGCCTAAAGAGCCCTGGTGTCCCGGTGGGTTGTTTCGCTGCTAAACAAAGGGTTGAAAGTTCAAATGCACCAGCCACTCTCATAGGGGTTTTGGGGGGAGATGAGATGATCTTCTCCTGATGAGATTTCCAGTCTTGGAAACTGATGGAAGTCGCTGTGAGTCAGAGTGATGCTGTGGCAATGCGTTCAGGCTTTTGTCACTTTGTCCACTCGAAGAGAGGGAAGCGGGAGGCTTCCCAGGTCCTCGGCCCGAGTCCTCTGGCGGTGGGGCTGTGGTCCAGGAGGAAAGGCAGGCCCGCCCCTTGGTCCCTCTGGCAGCAGGCGACGTGAGGTCAGTTTGCAGCTGCAAGAGCAAGCGGGGGGGGGGGGGGGGGGGGGGTTGGGGAGGGAGGGAAGAAAAAATGAATGGAAGTCTAAACACGGCTTCCCTGTCTATTCCAATGTGGTCGGAAAGGAATGCCAGAAATGAGCCAGAGGCAAAAAACCTTCCAAGGCTGTAATTTCAACAAAAACAGCAGGCGGCCAGCTCCAAAGGGGTCCTTCTGGCTTTCATTCAGGCATGGCTGGGGGAGGGGAAGGAGGGAACTGGCTGGGGTCTATCCCTGGCTCTGAATCTTGGACCCTGAAATTAGAACTACCCCCCAATCTTAACTCCCTGCTTTTCTATCTAACTTCTGATCTTGCCAGGTTTCAGAGACAACCTCTCAAGCAGGACTTTTGACAGTAGACACTGAAGCCCAGGCGGTCCAGGCCCTAACCTGGGGCAGTCAGAGCTCCAGGCTACTCTAAACTCTATTCCCATGCTCTCCAGCCCTGCCTCTTCTGCAGCCTCACAGGCACCCCATAAATGGAGACAGGAAATGTAGCCAGGCCTGCCTCCCATCCTATCCCACTTCACTCAAAACTGACGATACCCAGCGGCAGGAGGAAACTTCCTAAAGTTGACCTGCTCACCTCATTCTCCAGTTCAAATGCCCCAGGATAAGCCCTCCAGCCCACAGGGTCTCAATGGGGCCTCCGAGCCTCCTTCTAGTGTTGGAGCGGGTGTCTTCTGAGCCTCTACCATGAAGCTCCCATTGGGGGCCTGCACTGCCTAGCCGCAAACCCTGCCTCCACACCTTCCCCCATATATATATATATATATGTATATATATATGTATATATATATGTATATATATATGTATATATATATGTATATATATATGTATAT
>NW_006399827.1:890529-912695 GCF_000299155.1 Elephantulus edwardii | reverse complement strand
GTATATATATATGTATATATATATGTATATATATATGTATATATATATGTATATATATATGTATATATATATATACCAGGCCGAGGACCCAGCCAGGGGAGGGGAAGGCAGACCTGGCTAGAACCTCCATACACCAAGTTTACACAAAGATTCCCTCTTACGGCCTTCTGGAAAAAATAGGCAGAATCACACTACCTAAATAAGAAGCAAATCCTTTGCAAAAATACCTTAGATGTTGAGAACAGCTTCACTCTGAGCCCTGCAGAAGTGCAGACCTACCCACTTACTCCTCCCTCCCTCCCCACCACAGCCCACCATCTCCTGGTACAGACTCCCAAGAAGGGTCCTGATGTTTAAACTCAGAACATTGTCCCCCTCCATGGAGCTTTCTGGGATTTCCTCAGTTCCCCAAACTGTAATCCCAGAGATTTTTTTTTTCTATCAGGGAGGTGAAAGGACCTAAGAACATAGAGTATTCGCTTTGAAACCAGTCTGACCGAAGCTCAACTGCAGCCTTACTGGAGAAGCTGTAAAATCTCTCAGGTTCAGTTTTCCCATCTGTAAAATGGGATGATAACAAAAGGTTACTAGGCAGTTCTAAGGTGATAGTATATATAAAGAGTCAGTTTCTGCCAATGAAAAGGTGGCTGTTACTGTTATCCACACCTGTATAGTAACAGAACACCACTACCGTGCTGGGGCTCCCCAAGATCCCTAGAATGGATGAGTCACTAAGACAAGTCTAGGCTTCACCATTCTACACAACAGTAACTTTATCTTTTCATTCTTAACAACAACAACAACAACAAAAATCTACAAGTGCAAAAATCTCAGAAAGAACATTGATTCTAGGAGAGGGTGACAATCCCTGAGCTCTAACATGGCCCAGAAAAACCAGCCACGTCTAAGACCCACAGGACCCTGTTGCCAGCTAGCTTCACTGCAGTATTTCAAATTATAGTCTCATCTGGAAGAAATAACTAGGGACCTACCAGTCTTCTCTCCTGCCTTCCATCATCAAACTACTCCAAAAATAAGTAGTTACCCCCTTTCCTTAAACTTCTCCACAATAGGCTTTGCCCAGGTACAAGACACAGATTTCTGTTCCACTGACTGTCAAGGAGTATCTGCTTGTTGTTGCCAGGTGCTGTCACATCCACGACAACTCACACTGACTTTGTGAACGACAGATCAACCTTGCCATGGCCTATGCCATCCACACAATCTCTAATATACCTGGGTCCATTGTTACAATCAAATCACTGTATCAGTGCACCCTGTAGAGAGACCTCCTCTCTTTCTCTGACCCCTGACCTTTCCTAGCTTGGTGTCTTTTTCCAAGGACTGGTCCCCCCTGACAACATGCCCAAAGTATGTGAGAGGAGGTGACAGCTTCCTTGGCTCTACCTCGCAGGTAGGCTTGTTTGTTCTTCTCGAAGTCCACGGGGATAGTCAGTCCACTTCAACATCACAACTCAAAGCACCAATTCATCTTCTGTCATCTTAATTCATTGCCCAGCTTTCATATGCATATGAAACTACTGAAAATACCATGGCTTGGATCAGGGGCACCTTTGACTTGAAAGTGACTAAACTCAGTACCTGCTAGTAGTACTGGCTTAAAAGGGATTCTGAGGTCTCACCTTGACTCAGCAGGAAAGAGCACAGAGATCAATTAGTAATGTCTGCATGCATTCCAAAAATTTGTTATCTCCGCTCTCACATCTCACTTAACAAAAGCTCCCAGAAAACAGAAGCTGGTCTTTATTAAACTCTGTGTCATGTGCTGTGTTCAGCATACCACGTAAGCCCAGGACAGGAATTCAGCAAATGTTTGTTCCTGGATTCCTTATATGTTGAAAGTTTTCACTGGTGTCTAGCTGAAATTCTTGCTTCAGCAGAGGTCTGTTTTTGGTGGAACACTACTGTGGGCCTATCCAAGTTTCTCAGGCGTGTTTGTACTCACCCAGCCCCTGACCCCTTTGCCCATCACCCTGGAGTCTGAGAGAAGATGAATTCTTACCTGGGAGGTGGAGTGGGGGGTGCCAGAGGGTAAGGCCTGTCGAACATATGCATGTGGTAGGCTGGGGGGGAGTACACCGGCGGGGGCTCCTCATCAGAGCTATCAGGTTCTAAAGTCCTTTCCAAGATCTAAATCAGAGACAAGAGAAAAAGAAATATTAACAGTACTTCCTTGGATTTAAACAACATTCAGATAATACCAAGTATGGGCATGGTCATGCAGCCAGGAAACTCCTGCACACTGGATGGTGGGAGTGTAAGCCGATGCAAGCATCACTCTGGAAAAACTTAGCTAAAGGGAAACACATGGTACCTCAGAGCCTCGCTCCCGACCTACTCAGCAGACATGAGAGCACATGTCCCCGAAGAATGCTCACGGACGGCATTACCCACCTAAGAAAGGCTCAACACAGGCAAAACAGATGCACATTCTGAACTGAGAGCAGGGGAGCCTTGAGGGGTGTGGGGCGTAAGGACAGGAAGAGGCTGCCTTTGAGCTAAATGCAGGTGACCTGGGTGGGATTACTGTGTGACACTCACCAAGCAGTGAGAGCATGATCCCTTTACTCATCTGCGTGTATGTGATTTTGTTCATAAATAACTCAGTGTTTTTAAAGAAGTGTAATTCAAATCTTCTCTCAAAGTACTTCCACATATATCATCTCACCTCTCAGCAAGGCAGAATAGAAATCATTACACTCATTTTACACATTCTGCTTTTAAACTGGGGCTTCAACTTGGACCACTGTCTTCTGACTCCCCATTGAAGGTCCCTCCTGTAGGCATGTCCTGCAGGTGCCAAGGAAGCTGTCCAGGATGTCTGTGCTCCTTCCCCACTCTCTCCATCCAGGAGTCAGGAAGGGGGTGGTGGTGTGGAAAGGCCACATGCTGGGCAAAGTTCTGCTACCTGGACCCTTTCCAGAGGTCCACAGAAGAGCCTGGGGCCAGGAACAGCCCTCCACCAGGAGACCTCCCCATCACACACCCCAAGCAGCCTCTTGCTCCCCTCTCCACTTTGTGACAATCTCCTCCAAAACCACAGGACACAACTGGGCCCTCCAAGGGTCTCCAAGAAGCAAAGGGCTCAGAGGCTGCGAATAAATCCTAGAGTCACCAGCCCCCAAGTTTGAATTTCCAGTGAGTTTGCAGAAGCCGTTGCTGAAGCTGCCTAGGCAAGCCTGGGCTGGCATAGGCTACACCAGCACACCTCTGGCCTGGGCTCAGCCATGCTGAGGCACACGGGGAGTCTTGGGGACACATTAGAGAGAGTGGGTGAGTGTTCAGGAGCACAATCACACATGCATGCATACACGCGCGGGCGCGCGCACACACACTCACACACACTCTCTCTCCACCAGGCCAGCCCAAGGAGGCCTCCTGCCCTGGAATGGACAAATGCTCCTTCCTTTGAGGCGGAAAGTATTTAAACAGATGCTTTTGCAGGGAAAGAAGAATGGAGCTGTTCGCAGGCCACTGCTCTGCGCACTCCAGATTTCTATAAGAGGAAATCCAGGCACACAGACTGGGCTGGGAGCACTGTTCCTGTGCAGTGACATGTCTCTGGTGCCCGCAGTGCTAGCACAACGGAGGGGCCCACACTCGCCCTTTTCTGGCCCCCTCAGCTCTGTAGGAAGAGTTCCAGGCTGTGGCCTGGAGGCAGGACCCCCTCCTCTCCGGTGGCCAGCCTAGCTTCTTCCACTGAGGCTGGTCTGAGGGAGATGGGTGAGGAGTAGAGAAAAGTGCAAGAGGTCTGGTTTCTAAAAGAAAGCCAATGAAGGGTTTCTGAACCCTGCTCCTTCCATGGCCTTCTGAGCGGGCACCCTCTCCTCTCAGCTGCTCCTGTTCATCTGGGAAGCAGACCTTGAGTGGAGGCTCCAGGACAAGAATGGGAAACGCCAGGACAGCAGGCAGTAGCCAGTCATGCTCTGGAAAGGAAGGCTGATCCCACATCTCTGGGGACAGTAACCCCAGCCCCCTCACGGCTCTTGCCTGTGCCCACCCCTCCCCTCCACCCTGACCAGCCACAGTGCAGTGGTTCTTCTGTCTCTAAAGGCGCTGAGGTGTTTGACCCTGCAGCCTCCTGGCTTAACTCAGCATGGGTGATGGATGCCTGCCAGGTGCTCTGTTGGGCAGGGTCTGGGCCATTTATCTGACAGGTGGTATTCTTCCACGATGAGGATACCCCTCGGGCCAGCCCACCATCCATCAGCTCCCAGAGAGGGGGCTTTTTCCAGTCAGCAGTTATTGTCATTCCAGCTGCTGCTCATAAATTTTCTGAAGCGCTTTCCGCTGGCTCAGGAACTGCCAGCCGTGGGGCTCAGCCAGAGCTCCAAAGGTGGGGGGCTGGGACCCAGCCAAGGGTGGAGAGGGGTGCAACCCAGAAAGCAAGACTCATAGTAAGATGGAAGCGCACACATAGCAGGCCTTCCTGGGGACTGATGAACCCTGGAGGGACTGCAGGTGCCACAGAGGAGGGAATATCACCCAACCTGTCAGAACAAACGGAGGCTTCAGGAGAGGCTGAGGTTCCAAAGACCTGTATTTGTCTGCACACACACAGCACTCACTCCAACCCCTCCTTTCCATATTGTGGAGCTGGGTTTTCCAATACTCCTTCCCCTGGGCTGATGCTAGCAGGTCAAAGAAGGGGCCTCCGCAGAGAAAGAGACAGTAGGTAGCTTGTAAAATCAGCAGCAACATTCATCCCTTGAATCAACAACCCCTGACTGCTTCCTAGGTACCAGAACCACTCCAAGTGCTACAAGCAACTCTGGGTGAACCCAGCAGCTGCCTGCATAGAGCTCTGCCTCTACCACTTCTACAGAGAGAAGCCCCAGCAACACCTCCCTCTGGGGGGAGAGCAGGATGGCTCACTGACCAGCAGGGACTGTCTGCCTGTGTTGAAGACTCATTTTTCCCCACCGCAAACAAGGCCAATCAATAAAAGCAGCTCGCAAATTTCGTGGGAATTGTTATGTGCCATCAAGTCACTTGTGACTCCTAGCGACCCTATGTACAACAGCTCTGAACCCTGCTCCATCTTGAGCCAACTTCATTGTCCCTGACACACCTACTCCCATTACCCTGGTCAATCCATTTCATCCAGAGTTTTCCTCTCTTGGCGGTGTCCCTTCCCCCTTCCAAGCATAATGTGCCTCTCCAAGGACTGGTCTTTCCTTGAAACATGCCCAAAGTATGTCCAAATCCTTGCCTCCAGGAAGCAGCCTGGGTACACCTTCTCCAAGTCGGACCTGTTTGTTTTTCTAGCAGTCCATGGTATATTCAATACAATTCTCCAGTACCACAACTCAAAAGCATTAATTCTTCTGTCATCCTTAGTCACTGGCCAGCTCTCTGATGCACGGCAAGTAACTGCAAAGACCATGGCCCAAATCAGGTGCAACTTAAGTCTCTAGAATGACATCATTGCTCATCAGTATTCTGGAGAGGTCCCTGACAGCTGATTTTTCCCAATGCAATTCATCTTTTGATTTCCTGGCTGCTAGTATCGAGAGTGTTGATTGTGGAGCCAAGCAAGCTGAATTAGATAATACATTTCAAGCATTTAGGATTGAACTGGCCACTGGCTGGGACTCAAAGAACAGAGTTACTCCCACCTGCAACTTGTCTGGGCTGCAATTCTAAGCACGCCTACAGCCTGTGACCCCTCGATCTGTGCCCTCCACATCAAGCACTGTAGGCACTGTGGGTAGGTTGACTTGGATGGGGTGGGTGGCCCTTCTCCCCAAACTCCCTCCCTAGAGAGAGGCTTGTAGGACCTCTTGAGTATCCCTTACTCCCACTGCCAATGCCTCTAGCACTTAAGAGCAGTTCTGATACGTAGGAAGCAGTCAGAGGATGTTGACTCAATGGATGAATTCTGCTTCTGACTTTACAAGCTCTCCACTGTCTCCTTCTCTGCCGAGGCCCCCTCTTAGACTTGCCAGGATCAGCCAGTGGGAAGTAATATTTGAAAACCCAGCTCCACAATATAGAAGTGAGGGGTGAACAGGCAAATCAGATACATCACCCCTTTCTGTGTCCCTATGTCCCACTCGATTTCCCATCAGCAAGGCCAGCCGAGGAAGGGGCAGGTAGCAACACAGCCCAAATACCCCTTTCTACTCTCAGTCTAGGACCTACTGCCATTTCCCCACCAAGCCATGCTCCGCACCACCTCTGAGCCATCTTCCCAGGAAGCTGGCCCTTTCTCCTCCCAGCCCCCAGACTCTTCACTCTTCTTGAGGACTCCATTGAGTCACTTCTACCTCCACAAAGTCTCCCTCTCCTTCCTGCTGCCTCGGTTGTTCCCCATCACAGTGCCTCCCTGCAGGGCTGTCACACCTGATTTTTGTCTCTGTCCCCCACTGGCCTGTGAGCAGTGAGGACAAAACCCTGACTTATCTAATGTTCAGGAGTGGCATCCACTTCCTAGACAACAAGCCTCTGGAAACTCCATGAACTTTGATAAATGTCGTTAATTATGGAGGGGCTTCAGGCCTTTTGTTCACAGGGTCGCTATGAGTCATGCTTGATTAGAAGGCAATCAACAACAACATCTAATGTTCACAGTGTCGCCATGGTCATCTGATTTGATGACAACTAACAAAACAATATCAATGTCAACAACTAGAGCAGAGGTTCAAAAAGAGCCCTTTTTGGGAAACTGAACTCAGGGTTTCTAAACCTGGAGACTGGGATTCAATATCTGCATTTCATAACATGCTCAGAAATTCTGACACGGCTTCGCTGAGGTCCTAGCCTGTGCTTGGCACACCACTGAGAAATGCTCAGTGTTTACTGAAGGAATGAATGCACGATGTCCACCACTAAGTCCTTGACTGCCTTGGGCGTAGCTTCCTTCAGAGAACAGAGAACAGAGAACGAAGGCTGCTCGCAGGCAAGGGGTTAGCCGGGGTGCTGGGAGAGATCTACATGCCTACTGTGGTGTGCGGACTATCTACCTCCGGGGGTATGCTGTCCTCGGAGTCGGAGCTGTCCTCATAGACACTGCCGCCACCCCCGTCCAGGTTCATCTGCAGCAGCTGATCAATGGTGGCGTCCACGGCGCCGCTGTTGGCGCGCAGCACGCACTCGATGATATCGTAGTCCATGTTGGGGAACATGGTCTTGAAGTCGTCCATGGCCTGGTTGAACTCGAGCCTGCGCACCTGGCGGGCGGGCCGGCTGTTGTTGAGCTCCTGCGTGGTGGTGGCCCCCGCGCTGCCCCCGCCGCCCCGCGCGCCCGCGCCGCCACCGCCGCCACTGCTGCTCCGGCGGAACAGGCTGGTCATTTTGCGGAGCCGCTTCGGGAAAATGTTTCCAGCCGGCAGCAGGGTCCCTTCCCCCGGCTCCCTCCACCGTGCGCCCCTCCAGCCGTGGGCTCCGGACGCTCGCGCCCTCCGGCTGCTCCCCTGCGTCCTGGGCCCCTGGGCCAGAAGGGGATGGCCGGGGTCTCCGGTCAGGAGGCTACGCGCGCGGGTCCACTGGCGGCCCTCGCGGGGTGGTTCTCTCCAGGCGGCGGCATCCGGGCCTGGGCTGAGTCGGGACTGCACGGCTGGTCATCCACACCCCTTGGGCATCCTGGCACCGGCTCCACGGAGGCTTCCACCTGAAACACGGCGAAATCAAGTCAGTGATGGAGAAAACCCAACATTGAGCCCTGATGAAAGGTGGTTTAGGGAACTGGGAAACGCTGGGACGACCCTACCACCTCCAGGTGAAAGGAGCTTCATTTCCCTTTTCTCTCCAGCTGCAATAATGAAATGGCCAGTTCTCTGCCAGCACAGGAAGTACCAGTTAGCCAGGGCTGAATGTGTGCTAGCTATCATCCTAAACACTCATAACATCACCAGGACATAGGTGCTAGTATCCCCATTGCACAAATGGGGGTAACTCGGGCATAGATCCTGAGGAGGTGGAATGGTCATATCTGAAGCCAGGCTGTGTGGACCCACAGTCACACACACTGCCTACCAAAGGCTCCTGAGGACCTCACTGAGGAAGGCCTGAACAGGAAAAGCCATGTGCTGTCTCCCTGGCCTCCCACCACATTCAGTCTCTGCTTCCATCATCTCCCCACATCACAGCCCCACCGTGAGTGAAGGTTCACAGAGCGCAGTTTCCAGGAGAGTCACAGAGAAGCATGATTCCCTGGGGGCACCAGGAGCAACTAGCCTGAGAAACATGGCTCCATTCTGGAAGCCTTAGGCTGATAGAGGAGGCCCTGTTCCCACTAAAGGAACTCATGTCAGCCCCTTAAAACACAGTCCAGCTCTTGAGAAGCACCAACCCAACAGTGGAAAACACAGAGACTGGACATTGTGGAGTCTCTGACCTGCCTTCACCTCATCCAAGTGGCATGCCGATACTTTCATTAACTATACAGAGATTCAGATTTGCTTGTTTCAAAACACTGAGTGGCCCTAATATTACAACAAAATATTTGGGAAGTTTCTACTGGATCTCCATTTTTCTCAAAGCTATCTTCAGGAAATAGTTGTGGTTGTGGTTGTGTACTATACAGTCAAGGAGTTCTGGTGGCCTAGTGGCAAGAAGTTGTGCTGTAATCCTAAAACCATGCAGTTCAAATCCACCCGATGCTGGAGAATAACTAAGGGATGGGATTGAGGGCTGGACCTGGGCGGCCATAAGGCTTTGGCCTGAGAGAGGATAGGAGAGGTACTAGGGTTAAAGGTAGGTCAAAGGGGGCCTGGGAGGAGCAGTGAGGTCCCGGATGAAGAACGAGGCTAAAGGTCAGAATTGGGTTGACAAGACCTTGTCAGGGGAGGTGGGAGGGAAGCTGGGCCAACATGAGGCGGAGTTAGGGCATTTGGTGAAACTAAGATTGGGGTTTACGACTGGGTTGAGGGCTTGACCTTGCTGAGGTTCAGAGCAGGGATTCTGCGAGGAGGGAGCCCCGTAGAAACAAGGAACGGGGCTGAAAGCGATGTGGGTCAGGACGACAGTGATGATCGAAAGATGGGTTGAGGAAAAGAGTGGGAACAAGATCAAGAGCTGGGAAGAGAGCGAGGATATAAACAGCTGGGAGAGAGGACATCTGTCTGGTGTGACATCCAATACTGACACATCTATCTTCTCCTCTGAAGGTGACTTCAAGGAAACTGACAGTTGCTGCTGGAAACACAAGCAGTGTGCGGGGCACATCATTCACCCCTTAATCTCCGACTGTGGTCACTGCAAGCTACACCTGCATGCTGTCAATCACTGCGACTGTGATTCTTGGGTGAAGGAATGCTCAGAGAAGACAAACAGGAGCAGCTCGCAAGATGCGGGCCAAGCCTGCTCCCGAGACGGGGCCCCAGCCTGCTTCAAGATCATCCAGACCCCATGCTTTGAGCTCATCCCAGAGGAAGAGTATGTGGAACGCATCTGGTATGGATGGTGCAAAAGCTACAGGCCGGTCTCGGTGGCAGTGATCCATCACCCCATCCACCATGAGTTTGTAGATGACCTCAATGAAGAAGAGGAAGAAAGGAAGCCTCCCATCCCAACCCAGGTGGGGCCCACCACCAAGACCCTTGACACAACAACTGGCGCAGGCACTGGCACCACCACAGGGACCCCTGACTCAGCAGCTCCCATCACCATCTGGCGCTCAGACAGCCCCACAGAGAAAGGCCAGGGCAACAAGGTGATCAAGAAGGTAAAGAAGAAAAAGGACAAGGAGAAAGATGAGGAGTCATCAGACAAGGATAAGGCAAAGCTGAAGAAGAAAATCAAGAAGAACAAGGTGACTAAGAAGAAAAGCCCAGTGAAGTCGGAAAATTCACCTCCAGACTTAGGTCGAACGCTAAGCCCAAGAGAGCTGGCCAGGATGTCAGAGTCGAGCCCAGATAGCCGGGAAGACCTGGACAGCGAGGACAGCTACAGTGACCCCAGACGGGAGGAGCCCTCCAGTGAGGAGATGGTGGAGACAGTATCATCCAGGAAGAAAGAGAAGAGTGCCAACCAGAACAAGAAGTGCAATGGCAAGGCCTCCCAAGGCAAGAAGGTAACCAAGAGGAAATCTCCCCCAACTTCAGCTGAGGCCAGGGCAGCCACAGCAAAGAATAAACCCCATCAAGCCTGTAGCTGATCCCTTGCTGCTGGTCTCTCTCTCTGACTGGGCTACTTATGTGTGGGGAGCAGTTCTGGGCAGAGGGAGCCTATGGGCTGGGGCTATGGGGTTTCTCAAGGGTGATCTAGCTTTCAATGAAGTTCACAGAACAGTGGGCAGAACCTTTTACTGTCCTGTTGGTTGGAAGGTGAGGGACTACTAGCCCTGTGTTTACTAACTGCTCTTGGACCAGGATATGTCATGTTAATGTGGGTTAGGGGTAGGAGGGCTTTCCTCAACTGGGAGCCTGGTCTCTGTCAGTTCCTCTTCAGGGATAGGCAGTGCTGTCTGCAATACCCACAATAAAGTCAACGTTATAACCCCCCCAAAAAAAATATCCACCAGATGCTTTGCTGGAGAAGGAGGAGCAATCCCCTCCTGTGTCAGTTGGATCTGATTCAACAGTGTACAACAAGGGGAAAAAAATAATATGAAATGTTTAAAAAATACAGAGTTGGAACCAACCCATGGATCTGATTCAACAGTGTACAACAAGGGGAAAAAAATAATATGAAATGTTTAAAAAATACAGAGTTGGAACCAACCCATAGCTGACACTCTGGCAGGTTTTCAGAGCAGTAACTACACGGGAGGAGACTAATAGCACATCCTTCTCCCATGGAGCAGCTGGTGGCCTTGAACTGCATTCCTTAGGGACTGCAGGACAACTTCTTGCCACTAGGCCACCAGAGCTCCCTTCAGGAACCATATCCATTATAAACTCTGCTCTTGTCCCAACAAGTCCAGCCCCCTACTCCAGCACAGCACGCCTGAGGAAGCTGTATGGACAGGACTGGAAATCAAGCACAATCTGGACCAAAATCTGTGGTCGGACATTGTCTGGTCAGCTCAGAACCCAGCAGGTAAATCATGTCATCTTAGCATTTCTGTTAGTGTAAGCAACTGAGAACTGACTGCATCAGAAAACATCCAGCTCTGATTTTATCATGTGCATATGAGATGTATAGTAATTGTTAGTCATAGGAAAGTGGCCACTGTATTTTAAGAGGCTTTCCTATCAAGGAAGCCTGAAGTTTGACGAAACAGGTGCGAAGGAGATTCTGCTTCACAGTGACCCAATTTTTCCAGGGCTTGGGGGGGGGGTGTCTTGGATAATTTCAGTGGACAAAGAAATACTCTTGTGAGAAAATTAATATAATGTGTTTTCTTGCTTTGATTCTACTAGCTAAACCAGCTGATGGTGAGAAAATCAGACCAGAGGGGCTTATGGGGCCAGTGAGGGACTCACCCTCACGCCAGGGTCTGAAGAGTCCTTACTGCTGTTGATGACCTCTCACACTTTAAGCCAGTCTTTCAGTTCCAAAATGATACTTCCTATTCCCCATCTCACCCCTGGCTAGTGGTTTAAAGTATCTCCAATTCCCTGAGGAGTAGACACTACTGAAGAAATGTGGGCCCAGTCTGACCTCTGGACACTGATGTTCCAAAACTATTAGCCCTCCTGCCCTGGAGAAAGTCCCCTGACATTCTGGTGTAAGTATACATATGCATCTAGTACTTCTCCTGTGCAGATACTCCCAAACGTCTGAAACGTAAACCAGAATTTATGAGCAAGCCGTAAATTCTACTATCAACTTGTTTTTCCCACTTGATTCTATCTTGTTTCCATCTTCTCATGTCAGTACATATAGATCTACTTCATCGTCTTAATGCCTGAGTGGTATTCTGGTGTCTGAGTGAAGTGTGATTTACTATCGACTGACTCCCTTCCTCCCTCCCTCCCATCTCTTCCCAGATGAGCAAGTCACAGCCCAGAGAAGCCAAAGCCAAGGAGACACAGAAGGGTGTCTGCAAATGAGCCTTTCAAGACTTCTGTCAAGAGAATGAAGCAGGGAGGCAACCAAGCATGACATGGCTTCTTACAGCTGGCTCCAGACACCCCAACAGTCCCCCCACCCCAGCCACCTCCCACTAACCAGACACCCCAACAGTCCCCCCCCCCCAGCCACCTCCCACTAACCAGACACCCCAACAGTCCCCCACCCCCCACCCACCTCCCACCAGACACCCCAACAGTCCCCCACCCTAGCCACCTCCCACCAACCAGGTACCCCAACAGTCCCCACCCCAGTAACCTCCCACCAGTCACCCCAACAATCCCCCACCCCAGTTACCTCCCACCAGACACCCCAACAGTCTCCCCACCCCCACCTACCTCCCATCAACCACCCCAAAAGTCCCCCTACTCCAAGTGACCTCCCACTAGACACCCCAACAGTCCCCCACCTCCAGTTACCTCCCACCAACCAGACACCCCAACAGTACCCACACCACCCAGTCAACTCAAACACTAGTCTTTAGAAGATGTTGTTCCTACTCTACCAAATTGCCCTCAAAGGGTAGCACTAACCTTGTGGCTAGATTTGTCCTGGGCCCCAGGATTCTGCCCCAAGGGCTCTAATGCAAAGGAGGTCCAGAAGCCAGTGCACTGGGCTATTGTCTGCTGCTTCTGTGTTAATGTCCCCAGAGAAGATGCTTCTCAGACCCTCTGGAAATTTACTAGGAAGGCTGGAGCAACCGGATGTTCTCTGGAGACACAAACTAGAGACTGATCTATGTGGGGGTTGAAGATGGAGAGTCTGGTGGGTAGGGTAATGTGTATGGTTCAAATCCACCAGCTGTTCCTTGGGAGAAAGATATGCAGTCCTTCCTGCACAATTTACAGCCTCTGAAAACCTGCTGGAGGGTCAGCTGTGAGTTGACTTCAACTTGACCACAATGAGCTGAATTGTGTATTTTCTCCATCAACAGCCCTCTGGACCTGTCCTCCGGAGCCCTGGTGGCACAGTGGTGAACTGCTCAGTTGCTAACCAAAAGGTCAGTGGTTTAAGCCTACCAGTTACTCTGTGGGAGAAACGTGACGGGAGATTCTCTGTGCTGTTCTGTATGATCACTGTGATTGGAATCAATCTGACAACAACAGGTTTGGTTGGTTTTCTGGTTAGGACTGTCCTCTGCGCCTCTCTGCACGTTGAGAACAAAGCCTCCAGAAGCGTACATGCATGTGTCCACGCCCAGGAAGTGTGCAGTGGTGCTCCGCAGACTGGAATTCTGCCCTGCTGCTCTCCGGCTGCAGATGCAGTCCTGGAAGTGCTCCCCACACTGTGCCAAGAAACCCAGAGGACAACCACCCGGCCAACTGACTAGAAGAGAGCTACATATATTCCCATTCCAAAGAAAGGTGATCCAATAGACCATGGCAAGTATAGAATGATATCACTAATATCACACACAAGCAAAATCCTGCTGAAGATCATGCAAAAACGACTGGAACAGTACAATGACAGAGAACGACCAGAAACACAAGCTGGGTTTAGAAGAGGTCGTGGCACTAGGGATATAATTTCCAATGTCAGATGGATCCTGGCTGAAAGGAGAAGAAAGAGTGCCAGACTATGCAAAGGTATTTAACTGAGTGGATCACAAGAAATTGTGGCTAACCCTGAGAAGAATGGGAATCCCAGAACACCTGACTGTGCTCATGTGAAACCTGTACTTAGACCAGGAGGCAGTTGTCGAGCAGAGTGAAGAAACACTGCATGGTTCAAAATCAGGAAAAGAGTGCATCAGGGATGTATTCTCTCTCCATATCTTTTCAAACTGTATGCAGAACAGATCATTCAGGAAGCCGGACTTTATGAGGAGGAATGTGGCATCAGGATTGAGGAAGACTCATCAACAACCTGCATTATGAAGATGACACAACCTCACTTGCTGAAACTGAGGAGGACCTGTAGCATTTGCTGCAGAGGGCCAAGGACTGAAGTTTGCAATATGGACTGAAGCTCAACATCAAGAACAAAGATTCTCTCACTGGGCCAATTGGCAGCATCATGATAGATGGAGAAAAGACTGAGATTGTTAACAATTTCAGCTTGCTCAGTTCCACAATCTTGGCACCAATAGTCAGGAAATCAAAAGACTAATTGCATTAGGAAAATCTGCTGTCAGGGACATCTCCAGGGCACTGAAGAGCAAGGATGTCAGTCTGGAGACTAAGGTGCACTTGATCCAGGCCATGGTGTTTGCAATTACTTGCTATGCATCAGAGAGCTAGACAATGACCACAGATGACAGAAGAATAATTGATGCCTTTGAGTTATAGTGTTGGAGAAGAGTATTAAACATATCATGGACTGCCAAGAGAACTAACAGATCTGTCTTGGAGAGGGTGAAACCAAGCTGCTCTTTGGAGGCAAGGATTTTGAGAGTCTGCCTCACATACTTTGGACATTTAGCCAGGAGGGACCAGTCTTTGGAGGATATCAAGCTTGGAAGGGTCAAGGGACAGTGCAAGAAAGGAAGACCCTGGATGGATGAGATGGATTGACACAGTAGCTGCGTTAATGAAGGTAGGCGTGTCAGAGACAAGTTAGCTCAGGATGGAGCAGGGTTCACAGCTACTGTGCACAGGGTTACTGTGAGTCACAGCTGACTTAACACATAACAACAACAGCTCTCCAGCTGTGTGAGCTCCATGTGCTTCAAACTGCCCTGGGGCCTGATGCCTTCATCTGCCTCTATCCCTTATGGGTCTGTTAAGACCGCCCACTGCCACGAGGTCAATTCTGCTTCATAGTGACCCAACAAGACCAAGCAGACTTGCCCCATGGGGTTTCTAAAGCTGTACCTCTCTACAGAAGTGGCCCGTCACATCTTTCTCCTGCACAGAATGTGGATGATGACTTCAAACCACTGACATTCTGTCAGCAGCTAAGAGCTTTAGACACTGCACCACCAGGCTCTGTGGGGCTGCTCAGAGAAGACCACCCTCGGCACGGCGCCCAGCCCAGTTAGCTGGCTGTTTTTGCTGTCCCAGATGGCGGGTGAGGATGTCAGGAGTGGCTGGTGTACTGATCAAGCTGCTCCCCTGAGTGGGGGGGCGTTCCAGAGGATCCTCCTCCAGTATCTGAATGTTAACCCCTGGACTTCCTTCTGAAGAGGGGATCCCCACGGAGGTCCGTGAACCGGAAGACACTGGCTTAGTCAGCCTCTTCCATTTAGCTTGGGTATGCTGTTACTGCTGTGTGCTGTCAAATCCCCTGAGAGTCACAGTAACCTTATGTGCAATAGCTCTGAACGCTGTCTTATCCTGAGCCAATCTCACTGTCTCTAACACACCTGCCCCTATTACCTCAGTCACTGAGTCAGACCAAGTAATGGCCAAGCCTAGACTTTTCCATGGATGGGGAGTTCTTGAATGAAGAGCAAGTGGCTCGGAGACAGAGAGACAGAATTCCATTTGTTGTGTACCCTGGAGTCGCAACCGACCCATAGCTGACCCTCTGGTGGGTTTTCAGAGGCAGTTAATCGAACGGGAGATTACCCATCCCTCTCCCACAAACCAAATGGCGGATTCAAACCATGTGCTTTCAGGATTGCAGCGCAGCACTGTACCACCAGTTACAGAAGTACAATTTCCACAGCACTTTTCAAGGACTGAGACTACAGAAGTCAGGCTGCCTGTAATCAGTACTAGATGGGACTGTGAACTCATACTTTAAGAAGCAGAGTGTGGGGCCAGGGTCACTCACACCAGGCTGCCCTTTGCAACTAGCAAGGCTCAAAGGAAAAGCAACTGAAGCATCTGAGAGAATTAAGGCAGGCAGGTAGTCTACGCTCACCAAGCTGGTGCCAGGCACTTTCATATTTGAGCTTTACTCCAACCCCACCAGATAGGTGTTATGATTTCTGTTTTATGGCTGCAGAGAGAGGGTCAGGGAAGTAACTTTTCCAAAGGCACACTGTAATATGAAGAGGTCAGGATTCGAACCCAAGAGCCTCAGGGCCTCTGAAATGCAGCCACCAATACCCCAGGATTAGGAGCACGGGCATTCCTGCAGTGGAAACATGACCTAGGCAGCATGCAAGAAGGTCTGCTTGGCACTGTGTCCAGGGGGAAACCACTCCACCTCTCTGAACCCCAGTGGCTGGCACAGGAACAAAGACAGGTAACCCCTGAGTAGCTTGTGAAAAGGAACCAAAGCAAACTCACTGAGCCCGTTAGACCTCTCAGAGGCTGACTCAAAGCCTCTCCTGGGCTCACTGTTGTGATTTGACAGAGAGATGCAGAAACCACACACCCAGTCCTCCCTCAGGTCCCAGGGAGCCAGGCCCAGAGCTGGCTTCTGCCTCCCTGTAAAGGAATCCTGGCCTGGGAGCGTGATAACAGCCAAGCTCCACCCTGAGCAGAGGTGTACTTGGCCAAGACCTGAGTAACTCCTGGCTGGGCCTGGCCCAGCGAGGTGGGCAAGCTGCCCCACTGCTGCTCCCCTGACCTTGCCCAAGGTCATTCCATCCAAGCCTGAGGAGGGCCTGCCCAGAAGGACCTGGGAGAGAGTCTGCAGCCAGGGTCCTGGGTTCATCTTCTCAGTGGGGAATCACTGGGAGAATGACTTGACTTCTCCAAACTTTCATTTTCTCCTTTATAAAGACAAGGATTGTGATAAAATCTATAAATATATGGTGCCTGGCATTTAGTAAGCACCATAAGACTAATTGGCGTGGACTTGGGCATTGGCCTTGGGCCTTCTCCCTGGCTACTCACTCTCTGAACAGTCTTATCTAGTCTCATGACTTTAAAACCAGAACCACAAGGAACATGAGCTCTTTTCTACAGAAGAATTCCACACTCAGAGGCAGGAAGGGACAGAAGGACTCATGGAAATGAGAACCAATGGGAAGGAGTGGGCAGAGTGCAGTTTTACTGTGTGTATTATAATTATTGTCATGAAACAAAATATGTGTGAACAACTGGATACACCAATTGGCTTTATAAACTTTCATTCAAATTGGAATTTAAAAAATAGAGAAGTGATTCTAGAATCTGGCCACTCCTTACCGCCTCCACCACCTCTATCTTTGCCTATTTCCCTGCCTTCCCCCTATAAACTCTTCATCACAATGTTCTAACAATTCTCTGCTCCAAACTTCCCGTCCCCCAATGAGTTCCATGTCTTCAGAACATGTTCAGAGCCTAATCTAGGCCCACCTGGCCCCTTGTGGCTCTCACTGTGCCACCTCTCTGAGCTCACTGCTAGCCCCTTCCTCACTCTCTCTGGGCCCTTGCTAGTCCACCAACAAGCTAAAATTCTCTCTGAAATTCTTCTATCACCTGTCACATTCTTCCCACACAGCTCCCTCCTTCTGATGCTCACGTATCGCCTTATCAGAGGTACCACCACTCATCCCCCTTCTGCCCCCAAAGCCTTTACCTTGCTTTGTGTTCTTCATAAAATAGACCCCCTGAGAGGTGCAGTTTTTAGCTGCTTGATCATCTTCCTACTAGTCACTGCTGTGTTCCCAGTGCCCAGCTCTGTCTATAGATACTTGTCACCAAACAGAATAACAGAAGATAAACAGAAATAGGAGGGAAAGATGGAGGAGTGCAGTATCTGCGGGATTTCTCTCCTACTCTTATTCCTCGGGCTCACACCAAGGGCAGCAGGGCAAGGGGAAAAGGCTTTTGATTTCTAAAGTCCTTTCTCTTCTGTGTTTCCATTACTCCTCATAACAAGCGTACAAGATATACAGGGGCATGGATTATTATCCCACTTCACAGATGAAGTGACTGACACAAAGTCAGCCCAGGTGGATGGCTGCTGTCTTGTGAGCCTTCTGTCACGTGGCCTGGGGGTGCCCTCCCTGGCAAAGAGGCCCGTGACCAGTCAAGCCTGGTTCCAAGCCAGTGGAACCTCCAGAGAGGAGGAGGTGGGGCCTCTGTCCAGGGTCTGACTTGACTTTCCACTCTACCCTCTAGAAGAACCAGGGCCCAGCCCTGAAAGATACGGTCTTGGGAAGGGGTGAGGACTGGGGACTGCACTTTCCTGCTTCCTGCAGGCCAGTGTGTGTTATCCTCTGGAAGAAGCGAGACCGGCTCAGGCCAGTTCTGTCCCCACACTCTCTCTCCTTTGAAACTCACCACTCCTACTCCACTCCCAGTCCCCTGCCCCCCAGGGATAGATGCCGGATCTTGTGATCTCTAGAGCAACTCACTGTCCTCTCTTAAGATCTGGGCCCAGCCTCGCGGCACTACCAGGCCAGGCCACTAGGTGGTGTCGCAGCGCTCAGGCCTCAGCGGCTCCCCAGGAAAGAGCCCACAGAGCCCTTTCTCTCCCAGGTCCCAAGAGCATGTCCCACCTCCACCCTCACTGACCAACAGGGATGGGGAGCCACCCAACCCCCTGGGGTCTTACACTCCAAGACTCTGCGCTGGAAACTAGCTGACACAAATCATTTCATACTAAGGTGGAGGACACTGGGCTCACTTCACACCATATTCTGCCCTGGTCCTGGGCCGATGTCAGGAATCCACTCAGGTGTTATGGCCCCTGTGAGCCTACACAGCCTCATACCCCTTCAAGGCCACACACACTCCAGCAAGCCACTGCTAAGTGATTAGAATTGGCATGCGAGAGGCAACCTGCTTGCCAGCCCTTTCATTTCCCGTACTTTGTCTCATCAGGAATCCGGGCTGCAAAAGCCAGCAGGGCCAGAATGAGGTCATATGACCCCTGGGACGCTTGTGTAACCATGGTTAAGTCCTGGGGAAACCTCAAGTGGGTAATGGCAGCGCTAATGGAGAGGCGGCTGGGCCCGGAGGCAGCTAGCTGCATCTCCGTCCAATTGTCACCTCAGACCTGCCAGGGGTGGGGTGTAGGGAAGACAGCCTGGACTGAAGGGGTCTCAAAAATGGGGAGAAATGAAGGGGGGAGAGGAAAAGGCAGAGAGGCTCTAGGTGTGTGTGTATGAGAGACAGAGACAGACAGAGAGAGACAAGGAGAAACAAGAGCGAGCCCAGCAGGGAGGAGGGGCAGCGGTGACAGAGTCGCCTTGTCCTCCTGCCCCTGCACAGGCCTGCTTTCTTCCCAAGCTATTAATGTCGCTGCAGCTTCAAAAGCCGAGTGACCTTTAAATGCTGAGCCTCCCGCTCCTGCTCCTGCCCAAGGCGCGGAAACAGCTTAATGGAAACTCGTCTCATAAATTATCAACTCAGCCCAAACTGCCACAGCTGCTGGGGCTACAACAAAGCCAGCCCCCGTCCTGAGGCCCCCAGAGCTACTACTGGACAGTCACACCTGTGCCCACCCCGGACAGTCACAACCTGTGCCCACCCCGGGGAAGACCAGGGAGGGCTGCGGCGTGTGGCCCTTGAAGACAGCCACTTGGGAAAGAAGGCCAGGCTGGATCAGAGCAGAGGCTGAAGGGAAGACAGATGCTGTCAAGCCCAGCTGTGTGACCTCAGGCCAGTCCCGGCCACGTAACTCTCTGAGCTCTTCCTTCACCTTCTTTATCTGTAAAGCATGATAAAAGAATCTGATAAAAGGACTCTGGGGCCTTTGTGAGGAGGGAGATGGGCTACCAAGAAGCCCCACAGACCATCCAGAGAGGCAGGATACGCCACCTGCATGTCCACGCAGCAGGAGTGCAGGAAGGCAGGGCTGGGGCATACAGCTGTGCAGTGCGTACACTGAACAACTCCTTGCCTCTACCCTCCTCTCATCAATCTAGTTAAGGCCAATTTAGGTAAGGCTGGAGTATTCTTTTTTAAAGCCTTTTAAAATAAAATATGAATTTTTAAGAAGAGAAAAAAGATACTTTCTCTCTTAGGATTTCTCTCTTGACTCAACTTTTGTGCTCATATCAGTAGCCAATGGAGGAGGGTGACTGTGTCTGGGGCAGGAACTAGGGCAAGAGCTCTTCTCCATGGATTAGAGGCCCCTGAGCCTGAGTCCAAGGCCCCCATCGCTTATCTCAGTTTCTAAGGCCCAAATATCAAGCTTGGTTGTCATCAAGAGGTCAACTTTGCCTTCCAATCATAAAAATCCAAGACGAAACTCCCCAGGCATGAGTAACATGTCATCTGTTTGGTGCATCTTGGTGGAATAAATGGTAATAATAGTTATAATGATAATAATAGCTAGCATTTATTGTCGACTTCCTTAAATGCCAGGCACTATTCCAAGTGTGTTAACTCTCTTCATCCTGAACTACAAGGTACATGTCATTGTTATTTCCATTTTACAGTGAGGAAAGTAAACCACAGCAAGGTCAAGGAACGAGTTCAAGGTCACACAGCTAAGTGTGAACCTAGGGGGTCTGATTACAGAATGCACTCTTAATTCACCAAGGCTGACCATCTCACTGTATTCCCTGGAGCTTAGCAGGGCCAGCACGTGGCAATCACTTAGTAATAGTGAGCTGACTGAACTCTACAGAAGCAGAACAGTTCTGGAGAAGCCAGCCATGCCTGCATGCCTCCGAATGCCACAGATGGTTCCTGAAGTGCAGCCTGCAGGTAAAGGTTCTTCCAGAAGAAAAAGTAAAACCATCACAGATTCTTTCCTCAGAGGGTGGTTAAGATTTTCCACCTCTAGCTAAGCTGGCTTGGAGCTATTTTCACAGCAATTAATCTCTCTACCTAGGAAGAAAGCTCAAAGCAAGGAAGCTGCACCCCCCCACACACATACTCCGTCTCACCCCACCCTGATGCAGCAGCATTGGGAGGTTGCTGATACAGGGTAGCAAAGGTGCAAATGTACCTGGGACCAAGGGCCTAGATAGGAGAAGAGGGCTGCTAGCAGCTGGGTTCAGGGTCTACAGCGCAGTGAGGCTGGGCTGCATCCAGGAATGAGCTCATGCTGGCCCAGGCCCAGCTCCTGGGAGGAGGGGCGAGCTGCTCCTCCCGACCTCTCCTGCAGGCAGGCCAGCTGACTGTCCTTCCACAGACTGTGCCAGCATGGCTGAGCCCAGAAGTCTGGTCAGCAACAGATGTCTACAGACCCCAGGACAGGTACACAGCCTGCCACTGACTCAGCACTGAGCATGCCCAGGAAATCCAGGTCAAAGAGCCCAGGATTAGGGAGAGATGTTCATGGTGGGCAGAGGACGCCCCTGGAGACAGAAGTCATATCTCCAACCCCACACTAATGCACCATTTGCATCCACTCATTTTTTTTTTCTCTAAATAAAGTTTTATTGGAACACAGCCGTATTCATGCATTAATATATTGTCGTGGCTGCTTTTCATGGTACAAAGTTGAATAGTTGACACATTGCATCCACTCATTGATCCGTGAATTCCAACTCTTGACATTTACCTACAGATTTGTACATTTGCCTATACATTTGTACACAGGTACAGTAGGTGTAGAGTGCATAAGGATGTGCCCGCAATAACCTAACAGCAGAAGATCAGGAGCACTATGAATGTCCACCATCAATAGGACGTTACCTAGATCACTGTACATTATTCCCACCTAGTTCTACTCTAGGGAGGGCTGGTGGCCCGGTGGTACGAAGGTGTGTTACAATCCCAAAGGCATGTGGCTTGAATCCATCAGCTGCTCTGAGGGAAAAGGATGAGCAATCTCCTCCCATGTGATTTACTGCCTCTTAAAACCTGCTAGAGGGTCAGCCATGGATCAGTTCCGACTTGACAGGACACCACACCACCACCACCACCACCACCACCACCACCACCAGTCCTACTCTAGGAACTCTAGCGGCACAGTCCACAGGCAGTGGCACAGCTAGTTCAAAGGTGGCATCTCTCTGGTGGTTCCACCCTACCTGGCACTCCTCCAGAGGAAGACAGGCAATCTCCTCTCTTGTAATTTACAGCCTTGGAAACCTGCTGCAAGGTCAGCTATGAGTCAGTGCTGAATCGGCAGCAATGAGTGCTTTTGTAGAGTTTTACTCTATCACATGAAGTGCTATGAGTACAAACCAACTCAACAGCACCTGACAACTATATACAGAGAGAGGTCAGAGGGAGCTTGGCCCTGGGTCACCCATGTGCTTGAGATGAGCTGCTATCCCAAATGTTGGTGCTTTAAACCCACCCAACATAGTAGAAGAAATAAAAAATGAAATTAAAAAGTTTCTTGAAACTAATGACAATGAAAACACCACCTGCCAAAACCTCTGGGAAGCAGCCAAAGCAGTAATCAGAGGTCAACTTATAGCAATAAGCAAACACATCAAAAGACAGGAAAAACAGACT
>NW_006399827.1:822794-886875 GCF_000299155.1 Elephantulus edwardii | reverse complement strand
GCAAACTGCTTCCATAAAAATCACAGCCAAGAGAATCCGATGAAGCAGTCCTACTCCGTAACACACAGGGTTCTGGGAGCTGAGGGCCAATTCAACCACAGAGCAGCCAACCACAGAAGGTTGGAGAGGCCAAGACCCACTGCCAAAGAGTTGATAGGGATTCATGGAAACTTTCCATTGAGTTTCCGAGGTTGTAAATTTTAACAGGAGGGTATTGACTTTCTCCCTCAGAGCAACTGGTGGATTTGAACATCATTGTTCTTCAGTACTCTACAGAGGTCCCTGACAGCAGACTTTCCCAATGCAATTCACCTTCTGATTTCCTGACTGCTGGTGCCAAGAGTGCTGATTGTGGAACCAAGCAAGCTGAAGTTATCAAAAATCTCAGTCTCTTCTCCGTCTATCATGAAGCTGCCAAGAGGTCCAGTGGTAGGAATCTTTGTTTTCTTGATGTTGCACTTTGATCCATATTGAAGACTACAGTCCATGACCTTTTGCAGCAAATGCCTCATGTCCTCCTCAGTTTTAGCGAGCAGGGTTGTGTTGTCTGCGTAACGCAGATTGCTGATGAGTCTTCCTCCAATCTTGATGCCACATCCCTTCTCATAAAGTCCAGATTCCTGAATGATCTGTTCTGCATATAGATTGAAAAGTTATGGAGATAGGATGCATCCCTGATGCACACATTTTCTGATCCCAAACCATGCAGTATTTCCTTCTGAAGACTGCTTCCTGGTCCAATTATATGTTTTACATAAACACAATTAAGTGTTCTTGGATTCCCATTTTTCTCAGGGTTAGCCACAATTTGTTGTGATCCAAGCAGTCAAATGCCTTTGCACAGTCAATGAAAGACAGAAACTCCTCTGGTACTCTCTGCTTTCAGCCAAGATTCATCTCACGTTGGCTATGATGTCCCTAGTTCCATAGTCTCTTCTAAACCTAGCCTGCACATCTGGCCGTTCTCTGCTAATATTCTGTTCCAGTCATTTGTGGATAATCTTCATCAGGATCTTGCTTGTGTGTGATATTAGTGATACTGTTCGATAATTTCCACACTCTGTCATGTCACCTTTTTTGGAATGGATGTCAATTGGTATTCCATCAATTCCTGGGGCCTTTTTTTTTCTTTGCCAGTTCCTTAAGAGCAGCCTGAACTTCCTACTTCATCACCATAGGCTCTTAATCATACGTTGTTTCATGAAATTCTTCTGTGTCAGCCAATTCTTTTTGGTACAGTGTCTCTGTGTACGCTTTCCATCTTGGGGAGAGCAAACCACAATCTTTAGAGTTGAGTCAGTCCTTACTGCTGTCATGGAGACAGGTTTTGTCTGGTCCATCCCTCACAGGAAGTCAAGCTCTCCTCAGCTTTCCTGGTCAGGCTGGTCCCCCTCCGGGTGAAGGGAAGGTGCAAGGAAGACTGAAGGCCAGTCAGCAGGTGATGGTAGGAGGCAGAGCCCAGCATGGAGGGCCTGCTAGGGTACAGCAGAGTCAGGGTCTGATCAGAAAGTTCCTTGAGGATGGGAAACCACAAATTCTTCTTGAAGCTGAGGCCATGGGTAAGAGGCCACAGAGCCAAGTGCTGTAGTGAAGACCCAGGAGTTAACAGGGGCAGTTCTCAGGTACATCTTGCTTCTTACTGGGCCAGAAAAAAAAATCTTTGAGCTGTTTCTCTATGTGTACAAGAAATACGGACTCTATGAGAGGTTCCTGTGGAATTAGGGGTTTGGGGAACTCACAGACAGAACAACACCCCACCCGCAGACCCTCTCAGCTGGACTGTGCCAGCTTGTTTGTGGAGGGTTTTCAGCAGAGTCTGAAGCTGAGCCAGGAGTCGGCCCTATGGGGTCAGCCATGAGGGGCCACCCCTGAGAGTGAGGAGCACAGAGGCTTCCCCTCAGGAGTCTCTGGGGCCTCAGGCTGAGGGGGCTCTCACATCCCTGTGGGATGAACAGTGAGGTGGGCCAACAGCTCCTGTGCCCCTTCTCACTATGCCCTGCCCCTCAGGCACATGTCCAAGCAGAGGAGAAGTGACTGAAATAGTACCTGGGCCTGGGCTGTGCAGGCCTGGACTCCCACTCAGGGGGAGAGGAGGGGCTCTGGGCTGGAGCGGCCCTCTCAGAAATGCCGCCTCTGGCAGCTGAGGAATGCAGGCCAACGCTGGGAGCAGAGGCTGGGGACGGGGAGGCCAGCCCATGGCCCAGCTTCAAAAGAGCAGGCAGCAGCTGTGGCTAAGGAAGGCCACCCCCTCCCTGGGCGGGCAGCAGGGCCACCACCAGAAATTCCACCAGAGTGAGAAGGGCCCAGCCCAGACAGCAGATGGAATTGTTTAAAACCACTTACGACAGGCCTGCTACTCCCTAGACCACAGGCTGCTCCCTCCTCCTCTTTCCCCCCTTCCCCTATAGTCTGCGAAGCAGCAAAGCTCTCCTCTCCACAGCCAGAGCATCCCAGGCCAGCTGCCAAGTGTCCCCTCCCCACCTGAGCCCTCACTCTCTTACAGTGCCCAGCCTGTGCACACCCACGCTCGCCGCCTTGAGCCAGCCACTGTTAGGAAGGCAGGAAGAACCTTCGATTCTCACTTCCAGATGGTGAAACCAAGGCCAAGAGAGAGAGGAAGTGGGATGCCAAGAGCCACATAGCACTGCAGAGCTGGGATGTGAACCAGGATTGGGAGTACACAGAGGCCACACTGTGTCCCCGCGTGGCACACGCACTGGTGTGCGTCATATCCCACTCATGTGCCTGTGTGGACCAGCACACAGCTCAGCCCAGGCTCTCACGGACAGACGCCCTCCACCCCTCCACCCACATAGCTGTGAAGTGTGCTTTTACAATTACAGTCACACTCACTAATACAAATCAACAGCCCCCTCATCCTTCCCACAGTTCCCTACTCAAAGAGAATGGCAGGGCCAGGTGAGGTCTCTGGATCCCTCTCTTTTTCCCCCCAATTGTGCCAAAAAATGGTTTTCACGGAGCCAATACAGAGGCATAGAGGTCAGGCTGACCCAATGGGCAGCAGGACCTGCCAGAACCAGAAAGTGACTGGTACACCCTGGTACAGGCACCCCCAGCTTCCTGCAGAAAATTCAGGAAGGACTTGGGTTAGGGCAGTCATGGGAAGGGAGGGAGCTCCAAGTTGGGGGGACAGAGAATGCTATGTCTCTGGGGGAAGGGGTCAAGTCTCCTACACTTCTGAAAAATGGGGATAAGCAGTCCCTGTCAGTCTGACTCTTCTCATCACAAACACCTTCCAGGATGCAAAGATGAGTGTGGATACTGTGGGGGGAAGTGCAGGGCCAACGGCACTACTGTTCCTGGTACAAACCCTAATGGTGACCCCCCACAGAGGGAAGTAAGTCCTGCATCACAGCCACATTGGTGGAAGGACCCACGTACTTCGCTCAGTTACAGAACTAGAACCCTTTTTCTCTAATGAAATCCTGAGCAGAAATCTACTCGAGACAGACATGTGGCAGAGAGGCCTGTCTACCCCCTTCTTCCTGGCAACTATGCACGACTAGAGAATCTGTGACTTGCTGAGTGCTGGGCAAACCTTGTCCTGCCTCCTGTCATTTAGTCCTCACGGTAATCTGGTGTTGCTGATTACCGCAGTCTCTCATTATCAGGAGTGCTGGTAACCAAAAGCTTGGTGCTGCAAATTCGCTAGCTGCCTCTCGGCAGAAAGATGTGCAGTGTCCTCCCATAAAGATTACAGCTTCAGACACTCAAGGGAGTATCAACATGAATCAGAACAGACTCCACAGCAGTGGGCTGGTTTGGATTTTGTCATTATCAAGGACATCTGACAGTAAAGGAAACTGAGTCATGTCTGAGCTCGAGGTTGTCTAGGATTGTGCCACATTCAAACGTCACAGACTTAGAGGGTGGAGGAAAGTAGGAGTATAAAGTATCCTGCACGTCAAGAAAGACTTTTAAAAATAAATAAAGACATAAAAAAGGAAAAGAACGACTTGCAAGGAATTTGAAGACCTGGGTTGAAGCCCTCCTGCTCTCACCTCCGAAGCTGTTTGCATCTCTGACACCCACCTGCTCACCTAGCCTGGAGAGATGCAAATGTGCTCTCTTATCAGTTCAAGAAACAAAAGTTCTTTGCGCAACAGAGTGCCACAGGAAACCACCTCATCAACTCCCCTGAGGGGTCTACAACCACACCTACATATTCCCCATCCACTATCATGTCAGAGCTTCTGCTGGTGTTCCCTGAAGGTCTGCATTTTAACCAGCAACTAGAGTCATTCAGAGGCACAAAAAGTATGATGGCAGAGAACTTACTGGGTAAGGCTACTGCCTGGATTCTGGCTTTAGCTCTATCATTAAGCCCTCAAGTGATCCCATCTGAAGAATAGGTCCACTGCAGTTGAGTTGATTCTGTTTCTTTGTGGGAGGAGACAGAACATTCTCCAGCAGAATAGCAGCCTGACATGTACCATACAGGGGTCCTTCTGAAGAATCAGAAAACAAAAAATCTCAAGCTATTGTCTTAAGTCGGAACTGACTCATATCTGATCCTCCAGTGGGTTTTCTGAGGCTGTAAACTCCGTAGGAGACAAATGCCCATCCTGCTCTGCTGGTGGATTCAAACAACCAGAGAGGCACTAACTTTGGGTCAGCCGTGCAAACCACTATGGGTTATGCCACCAGAGCCTCTCCAAAGAATGGACAGGGAGGATGAAGTGACTTCGGGGGCCCCTTTCACCCCTGCTGTCCTCTGCATTTTGTCCTGCGATCCGAGACGGCACACTATTACTGTTGTTAGGTGCTATTGAATCAAGTACGACTCAGTGATCCTATGAACGGATCCAACTATCCTGTAACATCCTCATCATCTCGGATATACTCAGGTCCATTGTTAGGAGGAACGCATGAATGAGTTACTGCATGGGTGACTTAGGGAAATACAAAAGAATACCTTATCTCTGACTTCAGACCTCAAACAAATGGCTTTTAGATTACCTATGCCACCTCCCTCTCTCCTGAACATCTATTTCTTCATTCCAACCCCAGCACAGAGCCAACCAGGATTCTGCAAACACTGAGTTCATGCACTTCAGCTCAGTCAACAGTCATCAAACAAAGGTGCTCTGCCAAATCCCCTCACAGGCCCAAACCTGCAGGCTTGCTCACCAAGAGTCACCCTGGGGTGCATGGATGGTATATGCCCTTCTTCTCACTGCAGAAGAGGAGTGAGGAGATGGGTCATGTAGAGTGGGTAGCTGATGTGGCCCCAGCTCAGAAGTGGCATGGTTATCCTGGCTTGAGGGATAGCCCTCAATTAACAGGGGAGATAATGAGAAGCAGTTGCTGGAACCTTCCAGAAGAAGCTAGACATTCCTCAGTCCCTTGGGTCTGAGCCAACAGTGACTTTTGGATGGTCAGCATTGATACTCATCCTTCACTGTCTATGAATCCTTGACAGCACAGCTGTGGGGATTCCCAGACCCACAGTCTGCAGACAAGGGGTGCGTTCATGCTCATGCTATCTTTGTATATGATGAATCTCTGTCCCTGAGCAAAATAATGAAAGGGGAGGGACAAACAGGAAAGGAAATAAGGAAAAACCAACACAGGACAACGTCAGTGAATGGTGGCTGAGATCCGCCAATCACAATCATTCAAGAACTTAGAAATGCATCATCCTCTCACTCTGACTGTACAAAATGGTGACACTTTATATGTGCATAGTACTTCCCCGTTCTGAACATCAGAGAAAAATCGCCGAGGCCTCTCCAACATGCCACACTGCAGTGCGCGGAACCTGGTGCCCTGGCAGGTGTTCCACCTACCAGAGTTCACGGAATCCTCCCCACAGTCCTATGAGGCAGAAACTGTTACTTTGCAGGTGAAGAAACTGAGGCATAGAGGAGCTAAACCATTTCCTTGAGGTCTCACAGTTAAGAGGTGGCAGGGTCAGGATTTGACTCCAAAGCCCAAACTCACCACACTGTCACCTCATTTTCAGGGATGCACCTCTGGCCAGTATTGGGACAGGGAGGAAACGGAGGCTCCAGAGGGACTGGGTACAGGAAGACAGCGTGGTGGTGGTCCCACCACCAACCACTCTGGAGCAGAGGGGCAGCAGCTGCATTTAGTGTGGGGTTGTGCAGGCTGGTGACAGTAAAGGTGTGAGTTGTGTGGGTCCAGCCACAGCACTGTCCCAGGTGCAGGGGGGACATGGCCAGGCTCTGCCCACCCCAACCTCCACTCCAGCAACCACTGGAACCAGCACAACGACGGTGGTAACCTCTACTCCAACCTCCACTCCAGCAACACCTCTCCACCCCATACTGGACCCTCCTCAATTTCTGTTTCCACCTCTGCTACACTAGACAGTCACTAGGGTGAATCAAAAGGAAGTGGCCACTCTTGAAAATCATTAACATGCACGGCTGAGCCTGGGGCCTTTGTTCTCGAGAAAGGACTGTAGCATTTCACTTTCAGGAAGAAGCTGGGAGGGTGGGGCAAGCTCACAATTGCATAACCAAAAGCACAGGCTCAGACACACATAGGTCTCCACCTGGACGTGTGCTCAGACAGGCCACCTGCAGGCAACTGGGCAAGCCCCCACTGCGCACAGCCAGCAGAGCCAAGGAGGAAGCAGCGCTTTTTAAACTGGAGAGGGTGTCTTAACACCAGCTGCTGCCAAGTCCACACCAACCCCACCGTGTCGAGGCAGAACTGAGCTCTACGGCATTTTTAATAGTGGACTTTTCAAAAGTAGATTGCCAGCCCTTTCTTCTGAGGTGCACTCTGGGTGGCCGTTCTCACTCTATCTGGACTCAAGCCGCCAACCTTTCAATCAATGAGCTGCAGGGCAGGTTAGTAATTTGCACCAGCCTGAGGCTCTGAAGGCTTCCTTGCTGTTGTCACCTGCCACTGAGTTGAACGTGTCTCATAACAGCCCCATGTGTCTGGGTCACAGAGTTCCATGTGACATTCTGAAAGCAGACTGCCAGGCATGTCTTCTGAGGAGCCTCTGGGTGAGTTTGAACCACCAACCTTTAAATTAGTAGTCCAGTGTGCTTATTAACATTTGCAACCCCAGGGATCCCTCAAAAGACCGCACTGAAGTGCCCCATAGGGTTTCAAAGGTCTTTTTTTAAATAATTTTTTAAAATTTTATTATTTTTTTTGTACATGTACCGTCAAATTGGATCAGACTGGTACAGGAGGAGACTATTCCTCCTTCTCCAGCAGAGGATCTGGTGGATTTGAACCACATACCTCTGGGATTGCAGTGCAGCTTCTTGCCACTAGGCCACCAGAGCTCCCTGGTTTCAAAGGTCTTTATGGAATCAGACTGCCACATCTTTTTCCTGTGGAATGGTTGGTGGGTTCAAACTGCCAGTCTTTCAGTTAGCTGCCAAAGCCTAAACAACACGTCCCTAGGGCTCCTCCTACAAGGCTCCCTAAACCCAAACCAAACTAAAACACATTGTCATCAAGTTAATTCAGACTCACAGTGACCCTGTAAGATGGAAAAGAACCATCCCACATGCTTGGGAAGGTGGAGGGCCGGAGAAGGAGAGGAAGACCCTCAACCAGGTGGACTGACATGGTGACTGCCACAATGGGCTCTAATGTGTCGAGAAGTGTGAGGATGGCACAGGACAGGTCAGGGTTCAGATTTGTAGTTCACAGGGTCACTATGAGACGTCCTCCACTCGACAGCACCTACTGAGAGCAGCATTGCCAAAGCTGTAATCTTTACAGAAGCAGATTGCCACGTCATTCTCCCATGGAGTTGATGGTGGATTTGAACAGCTTACCTTCTGGTTACCAGTCGAACACTTAACTATACCACCAGGACTTTTTCCAGGGGATGAAATAGGAGTTTATGGTCAAAATGCTCCTCAATGAGGGAGGGAGGGAGAACGCCAGCCAGCCAGGCCACCTGGGGTTCTGTGTCTAAGAGAGGGTCTCACTCCTCCTGCTTGGAGGCAGCAGCCCCAGCTCAGGGATCTCCTGGCCCGCCCCTCACCCACTCTTCCCTCTCTCACCCTGCAGGTGTCACCACGCCTCTCCTGTGCCTACCAGGAAGTAGTAAGGCCAAATCCTCCTCACAGGCACCCTGGCAGCCTGGACCAGCATCTCGGACAACCTGTCATGGCTGCAGCTCTTCCCCCAAAAGTCACATCTTAGCCCCCACCGTGCTGGGGAACACCGTGAAGTGAATCCCTTCATTCTAGAGGTGGGAAGATGAAGGTGAAAGATCAGAGGGGGCTGCGGTCAGGGCAAAAAGGTCCAGGGGGAAGAAAATCCGTTATAAAAGGTGTACTTGTATCTGTGACAGTCACATCTGTGGCTCCACAGGAGAAAAGACCTGTTGCTCTTCCATGGCAGCCCAGTGGTTAAGCCTCTGGCTGCTAACTGAAAGGCTGTTGGTTCAAGTCCACCCAGTGGATCCACGGGAGAAAGAGCGAATGATCTGCATCCATGAAGATGCTGACCAAGAAAATCCTATGGGGCATTTCTGTTCTGTCACATGGGGTTGCCACAAGCAGGAATCAGCTTAGTGTCACATAATAATATAAACAATAAAACAGGCCCTGGGTGAGTCCTTCAGAGGCAGAGCTGTGCCTCTTTCCCAGAGAACGGCCCCTGCCTCCTCCTCACCTCCAAGAGGTCGGTCAAAGGGGCTCTGGTTTACCCTGTCGCCCTCCTGTGCCTCCTGGAGGTTAACCTGGGGCCTTCAAGAAAACTGGCAGAAACTGGACCCTGGTCCTTTGTCAACTACAAAGTAAACAGCTCTCTGGGGCACTGCTGTCTTTGGGGGGCAGGGTCCTCATGCTCAGATGACATCTCTGTTCACACCCTGGGGCTCAGGCTCCTGTGTGGTGGCAGCAGCAGGGAGGGTGGGAAGGAGCCTGCCTTGTTTAGGGAAGTGGTCTGCTCAGTGTTGTGGGGCTGGTGCAGGCCACCCACCAGGGCCAACCACCCCCCCTCAAAGGGCCTCTGTTTGCGAAGGGCTTTCAGTGACAGGAAGCAATAAACAGAGTCAAGCGGCCAAGATGCAGGGGCTGATTATGCAGTTTATGGATCTTCCAGGCCTCTTTGTACTCCCCACCAGCTGCCCAGGGCTCTGTAGAAAAAGGTACTGGTGAAGATGCTGGTCCCTGGCTTTAAAGTGGCCTCTGTCCACATCGAAGCTGAGCCTTTGCCAAGAGTGCCGCTGGTAGGTGCCACCGAGCCGACTGTGACTCACAGCGACCCTCTGGGACAGACAACAGCTGGCCCATAGTTCCCAAGGACGCATTCTTTATGGAGCAGAGTGAGAGGTCTCTTCTCCCATGGAGCTGCTGATGCATCCAGACCACCAACCTTTTGGTTCGTGTTCCAGTGTTTTAATCACCACACCACCAGGGCTCCTCCTAGGGGTGTATGCGGGGACTTTATGTCTTGATAGCCCCTTTAAGCACCTCTCACAGCTACCAGGGAGAAGGTCCCTCTAGCCCATACTAATTAACAGCTAATGAGTCTCTCTCCAGCATCGTGCACGCTCGCTCCAGCTCTGCAATGCTTCCATGGGGCTGACTCTCACATCCCATAGGACAGGGCATGCCTGGCCGTGGCTGCCAGCCCCAAGAAGCCAGGTGGGTGGCCCTTCTCCTTCACAAAGCAGCTCACAGCTCAGTCCAGCTGCCCTGGGAGCAGGGAGCCTGCTCAGAACCGCCTGGGACCAACAGAGAGGGCAGAGCTGGGCTGGATGGTTGCCTAAACACCAGCCAGGCTCAAACGCATAACTCCCTAAACACACCACAATCCTGGCGAAGCTGAAAGTACAGCAGTTTGTGAGAGCAAAGAGCTGGAAACCACCCACGTGTCGTCTCTCAGCACCCAGGGACTGATGAGTTAGTTACAAAGGGCACATCCACAAAGCAGAAGGCAGGCAGCTGAGGTCTTGAGGTGCCAACCTTGAAGAGCACAGAAAAACGGAGCCACAGGGCCAAGGGTACACATGTTGTTTTTGTGAAAGTGCTTCTGTGTTTACACATGTGCATCTGAACGTGCACCTGAAGATGTCTGGATAGATGCCCATCAGACAGGAGTGACAGTCACCACCAGAGTTGCACAACAACAGTAACATTGTTTCTTTCCTGCACTTCTGCATTCTTTGATGTTTTTACAACAAATATACCTTATTTCTGTAGTTTGAAGTTGAGAATTATTTAAGGTACAAATATGACCTGATGAGGCACTGGGTTGACTTACTTGCTGGGCAGAAGGCCGCACTGCTTGGGTTGTTCAGAGAGAGGGCAACAGGCACACAGGAAATCCTGGGCCACACAGAGGGGCTCTGTCCTGCCTGCACAGAACGCCCCTGGAGACAATGACACTCCTGTTATACAGATGGCTCAGCTGGCCTGTGGAGTCACACATGCCACGGACTTAGGGGGTGATGGTGGCACAGGGATGTCTGAAATAGTTGGCACAGCATACATTGTTGTTGTGGTATACCATCAAGTCGGAACCGACCCATAGCTGACCCTCAGGCGGGTGTTCAGAGGCAGTTAATCACATGGAGGAGACTTCTCCCACGGAACAGCTGGTGGCCTTGAACTGCATGCCTTTTGGATTGCAGCACAGCTCCTTCCCACTAGACCATCAGAGCTCGATAAGGTTTAATGTGCGAGAAAACGAAGCATGTAGCTGACATCTGAGCAAAGATGGGAAGAAGAGAGAGTGCTCATTTACACTATAGGGAGGGAAGAGAGAGGCAGAAGTCCAGAAAGGAGTGGAGAGTTAACAAGCTCTATTGCTATCAAAAAGTCTCGAGGTTTGGTTCCACCCAGAGGTGTTTCAGAAGAAAGACCTGGCAAGCTACATCCAAAAGTTCACAGGCACTGAAAATTCTATGAAGGACAGTTCTACTCCAACACATGAGGCTTGCCATAAACTGGATCAACTTGATCACAAATGGTTTTTTACTTTTGCTCTCATTGTTTTCTGTTCTAAGGACTTCTCTAGCAGAGTGAGAAAGTCACAAATGGTCTGAGTCCTCTTACTTGAGGCCAAATAGTTTAACCAGAAAGGGAAATAAGATCATAATGGCCAGTGTGGACTTACTGCTGACCGCACGGTGACAGGGCCTTGTTTGCAAAGGCGCATGTGCTCATCAGCCAGCTACCTCGCATCCGTGGATCCCAGACTGCTTCCTCGGGGAGAAATGAAGGAAAGCGCAGGGGCATCCAGACTGGGACACACTAGGGTTTGAGGACAATGGAAAAGGAGGCGGTGACTCTGAAAGGCAGGTGTCTCAAAGGCCAGTGTCCTGAATTTTCACATGTGCGAGGACAAAGAGCAGCATGGGGGCACGTCAGCTCCTGGGGCGTCTCTGTGGTCCCCGGCAGATAAGAACATTTAAACAAAGAGCCCTATTATAAAGGACATGCACCCGGGGCCCGGGGCCTCTGAGAAACAGAGAGACAGAGACAGACAGAGAGAGAGAGATACTGAGATTGTGTGTGTGAAAGAGTGTGTGTAAGGCAGTTCTGAGACACCCTGATTTAACTCCTATAATCTCAAAATGTGCTTCTAGAATGTTCAATTAAATAGCCACTCAGTCAAAGCCACTGCCATCGAGTTGGAATCAACTCTTAAGTCACCCTCCAGTGGGGTTTCAGAAGCTGTAAACCCCACATGAAGAGACTGCTCATCTTTCTCCTGAGGAGCCACTGGTGGATTCGAACCAGCTACCTTTTCATTGGCCATACAACTCCCTGCCCACTGGGCCATCTGTCAGTATAAAATGGAATTGCATTAAATAAAAATAAGTCTTTGGTTCTTTGGCCGCACTAGCACATCTCAGTAGGCACTGTGGCTAAGGGCCATCATTTTAGACAGTTTCTAACAGGCATTTTAGACAGAGGACAGACCATGATAGCTATCTAACGGAGACCAGACTGTGGACAACTGATGGCCAGGAGAAAAGCCCTTAGGCAAACGTGTGGAACAGCAGGAAAGCGGTAGACCCATTCCCCTGGGCATGCAGAGCTGGGTAGCACTGTGCCAACAGGGAGAACAAAAAGGAAACCCTCTCATGCCTGGTGCAGCAGGCTTTAGCCCACATCAAAGTGCTGACCTGTTTCCTGTGAAGCCTGACACTCCCAGTAGGGTCTGCCTAGGAGCCCCGAATCCTTAACACTAGCAAGGCGCAGGCCTAAGAGAACTAGATTCAGGAAATCCTCTCCCTGAGCTGACTTTGCCTGGGTGGGTGTCTTAGCATCCTCAGGGTTCATTTCCCAGCTCAACTCATCCCCTGACTGTGCCCCATGAAGGCCTCTGACACTGTCCCCTCGAACTTCTCCAGACAATGGGAGAGAAAGGGTAGGTGAGGCAAGGGTGGGTGCAAAGGTAGGTGTGTCTATGTGGGAGGAGGTGTGTATTAAAGAGAAAAAAAAATCGTTGTTTTAAGGAATCTGATGGGTACTGCTAAGGAAATGAGCAGAATGGGGTTCTCACACCACAAGTTCCAGCTCAGTGTGTCTGTATCTGAAAATCACACAGAGAGAAACAGGCTGAGGCAGCTCTCAATCTTGCAGCCAACACCACACACAATGGCTCTGTCTAAGGCCTTTCTGATCCAAGCCTTGGTCTTTCCAATGGTTCCATATGCACCAATGAATAAGGAAGACCATGAAGAACTGATGCCTCTGAATTATGGTGTTGACAAAGAGTACTGAATATCCAATGGACTGCCAAAAGGTCAAACAAATCTATGTTAAAGAAAGTGCAACCAGAGAGCTCTTTGAAGCGACAATGGTGACAGTTCGTCTCACTTTGGGCATATTTTCAGGAGGACCCAGTCCCCGGAAAGAGACTAGGAAAGGTAGATTGTCAGTGAAGGAGATGAAGATCCTCAATGAGATGGACTGACACAACCACCACCATGGACTTGAACATGACAGAGATTGTGAGGCCGGTGCTGGATAGGTTCACAGGGTGACTGAGTCATAGCTGACTCGGGGGCATCTAGCTACAAGGCACCTTCACTCTAAGTAAACCGACCTCCTGAAGAACTTCTCCATTTGCCTTAAAGTATGTCACCCAAGCTGTCTCATGTTGAGCCTGAAAGTCAGTAAAAATAAACTGTAACTCTGCAGTTTCTCCAGTAAACATCAGACCGGGGAACAGAGGTGAGGGAAACGCAAGCCAAGAAGCTCCAGGGAAGGGGAAGATCATAGTAGGGACCCTGAGCTCTCTTCCTGAATCTACCTGCCACATGGGTCTGTGAGCCTTCTATTTCAATGAAATAAAAAAATGATACACAAAAGCAAGCCTGATGAACCATCATAAACCAAACATCCCTGTAGCCACCACTGAGGTCAACACATAAAACTCTGTCATTCTAAAACTCATTGCCACAAGTTGGTATTTATAGTCACAACTCCTCACATTTCTTTATGACTCAAATGTATACCCCTGGATACTTGACTTTCACCTTGTCTGTTACTTGTCTTTGAAATCTATTTGAAGCCACAGCCCTGTGACCCCCATTCCTTTCCCTGCCATCATGGTGGTGGAGAGCCCAGGCCACCTGGCTGTACAAAATCACACAACAGAGCAAGTTCTCTTTTTCTTTTGGGCCTCAGTTACCTTCTCTTTACCACCACTCTAGTCACCTTCCACACTGGGCTCCTGAAACAAGAAGAGACAGAGAACCTGAGAGTAAACTGACAAATGCTTACAATATTTCCTGAAGCAAAGAAAGCAGGATGCAAACTGACAGATATGGTGTGGAATGGAATGCTTTCAAATGCTTGAGGAGAAAAGAAATACATAGGGAAAAGATCAAAAGGAAATATGCCAGTAGGTCAATAGTGTCCTAGACAGCAGTCCTTCTAGCATTTTGAAGGCGCCGTAGTAGGAGTGGTAGCTTAGTGGTAAAGGGCTGCACTGCCAAAGCAAAGGTATGCAGTTCAAATCTACCAAGCTGCTCCATGAGAGAAAGATGTGCCATCTCCTCCCATGTGATTAAACTGCTTCTGAAAACCCACTGGAGGGTGAGCTCTGGGTCGGTCAGTTTCAACTCGATGAGACACAACCACAGCACAGCATTTTGGTATTGCTGTTTGGGACTGTTACACTGACTCCACTTCATAGTCCCCTGCCCAATCTGCCCCGTCATGGACCAACCTCATTCTGGCTGCTATGCGAAAGCCCACTATTGCAGTCACCACGTCAGATCACCTCACCGAGGGTTTTCCTTTCCTTTGCTAGTTCTCCATTTTTCCAAGCATAATGTCTTTTTCCAGGGACTGTACCCTCCTCCCCAAAAACAAAGTATGTGAGATGGAGTCTCACCAGCCTCACCCGTAAGAAACTATCTGATTGCACTTCTTCCAAGGCAGATTCCTCTGTCCTTTTGGCAGTCCACAGTATAGTCAAGGTTCTTCATCAATACCACAATCCAAAGACATTGCTTCTTCAGTCTTCTCTATGCATCGTCCAACTTTCACATGCATCTGAAGCGGCTGAAATTTTCTTGGGAGGATCAGGCCCACATTCGTCTTTAAGCGGACATCATTGTTCTTCAGCACTTTCAGACGTCCTTGGCAGCAAATTTTTTCAGTGTAATATGCTATTTGATTTCTCGATGGCTGTTTCCAAGGGTGTCAACTGTGGATGAAAGTAAAATGAAATCATTGACAACTCCAATCTTTTCTCCATTTATCATGATATTGTTTATTGGTCCAAATTTCTTGGCAAGATGAGTGATCATGCCCCAAACTACATCTGTTTATTGAAGTTCTTCAGTTAGTGCACAATCAATTCCTGGAGCCTTGTTTTTAACCAATGCCTTCAATGCAGACTGAATGTCTTTCTTCATTACCATTGGCTCTGGATCATATGCTACTTCCTGAATCATACTTTGTCTTCTAAAGCTGTCCTATGAAATCTTCTATTCAGCTCACGCATTATTTCTTGCTTTAACTTTAGCTTCCTGTGTTTTTAAGTTTCAACTTCTCTTCTGACATTCATTTTCATCCGTTCTTTTCTCTCCTTTCTTCTCTACCTTTCTGTTTATTTGATTATAAATAATAATAATATTTTTATTATGTTATTTTAGAAAATTACTTTATAACCTTCATTATAGTTGTTATTGTTATGTACCATGGGGTTGGAACTAACCAGTAGCTAACCTTCCACTGGGTTTTCAGAGGTGGTAAAATGCACAGGATGAGACTGCCCAGCAGAGTAGCTGGTGGATTCAAATTGCATGCCTTCCAGTTGGCAGTGCAGCTCCTTAGTATTCATCAGGGCTCCCTTCATTATAATTAATTAATTGCAATGTCTAATCAACCTCTTTTGATCAGACATTGGCGTTTGTTTTTTTAAATTTTTTTAAAATGTTATTATTTTTGTGTGTGTACTGTCAAATCAGATCTGACTGGTACAGGAGGAGATTGTCCCTCCTTCTCCAGTAGAGCATCTGATGGATTCAAACCGTGTACCTCTGGGACTGCAGTGGTGCTTCTTGCCACTAGGCCACCAGAGCTCCCCACACTGGCGTTTTTTTAAGCCAATCTTTTTCTTTCCTGTCTTTTTAATGATCTTTTGCTTTCTTCATTTATGATGTTCTTCATGTCATCCCATAACTCATCTAGTTTTTGGTCACTAATGTTCAGTTCAAATTTATTCTTGGAAAAGTTTCTAAATTCAGGTGTGATGTGGTGGTAATCTTGTGTATCGCGGAAGAAGAACAGACTCATAGCCGACCCTCCAGCTGGTTTTTCAGAGGCACTTAATCACACAGGAGGAAATTACCCATCCTTCTCCCACAGAGCAGCTGTCTGTCTTGAACTGCGTGCCTTTGGGATTGCACCACGGCTTCCTGCTACTAGGCCCTGCGAGCTCCAGGTCTGATATACTCAAGGTTTTATCTTGGTTCTCTTGGACATATTTTCATTTTCTACAGCTTCAGTCTGAACTTGCACAGGAGCAATTGATGGTCTGTTCCACAGTCAGCCCCTCCCCTTTTTCTGACTGAGGATACAGAACGTCTCACAACCTCTTCCTACAGATGCAGTAGCTATAACCCACAAGATGTATTCTTATGTATTCCATCAGGTGAGGCCCATGTATATAGTCACCACTGCCTTTTTTAAAAAGGTCTTTTCAATGAATTAGTCTTTAGTCATACAAAATTCTATCATGCAATTTCCGACTTCATTTCTATCACCAATGCCATGTTTCCCAAATACTTCTTTATTTCGAACTTTTGAATTCCAATCATTACTATTAATGCATTAATTCCAGCTATTATTAATGCATTTTGATAGCATGTTTGATCAATTTCAGACCGCAAATTTGGTAGAAATCCTACATTTCTTCACCTTTGACTGCAGTGTTTGGTGTGTAAATCCGAATAGTAGCAGTGTTAACAGGTCCTCCTTGCACATGTCTGACAGCACTGTCAAATATTATGACTGATAGCACTGCACTTCAGAAGAGATCTTAAAATGTTCTTTTTGACAATGAACGTGACACCATTTCTCTTCAATTTGTCATCCGGTACAGTAGACCATACTGTCCAACTGAAAAATGGCTAATACCAGTCCATTTCGGCTCATGAATGCCTAGGATATCTTTTTGCAACCTGTATCATTTTATATGACTTCCATCTTGCCTAGATCTGTGGGGGTTTTTTTACATCCCATGCTCCAATAATTATTGAAGGTTTGTAGTTGTTTCTCTTTAGTTTGAGGCAAGCCGCATCAGTACATGAAGGTCCTTTAGTCCATCCACATCATTAAGGGAGACTTTACAGTGAGGGGGCAGCTCTTTCCCAATCATATGCTGAGTCAGTTCCAACCTGAACGTCTCATATTCCAACACTGTATCAGACAATGCTCTGCTAATGTTGGTGTCAAAACCTGCCTAGATCAGACCAAGGTTGATATCCATAAAGTGGAGGTCAGACATACCTTCACTCTGTAACCGTTTAGCCAGTTCTGACCTCAGCAGTCCCTCCATGACACCCTGTATTTATGTATTAAGTTCAATAAACCACTGCAGTGGTGACACAGGACTCACAGACCATACTCACAGTTAAGTGGTTAATTAAAGAAGTAACAGGGTAGGACTCAGGGTCAGAAAAATTGACAAACTCATTGCCATCAAGGTGAAACTGACTTCATGTGCTGACTTTCTTGTGGGTTCCCAAGGCTCTCAATCACACAGGAGGAAATAATCCATCATTCTCCCACAGAGCAGCTGGTGATCTGAACATCCAGAGCAGCTCGGTCTTTGGGTTACCACGCAAATCCCTACAGATGACACCATCAGATCTCCCCTCAGAGTCAGAAGCAGGAAGGATGGGACAACGTCTCCCTTCTTCAGTACAGAAAAGCTTTTTCAGCTTCTTTTGGACATCCAGGCCTCCTCCAGGTTCCCACTGCTACTACCAATCCACCTGAGATACTTGGCATCTCAAATCTGCCTTTCTTAATGATGCCTCCAAGCTGGTCTCCCTCACATCTTCCCTTCACTGATACAATAATGCATCTAAAACACGCTAGGTCACTTTCGAGCTCCTCAGTCTCTCAGGGAGGTATCACATCCTTTTCTTCCTCTGTACAAGGCAGAGGCCATGAACTCAGAGTACATGGGAATCACCTTCGGGGCTTGTTAAATTCATGTTCTTCAACTCCACTCCCAGACTCTCTGATCCAGTTGATCTCGAGTACAGAAAAAACCACACCCATTACTGTCAAGTTGATTCTAAACTACAGGAGAGGGCAGAACTGTTCCTTAAGGTTTCCAAGGCTGGCTGTAATCCTTATGGAAGCAGAGAACCACAACTCTCTCCTGCACAGCAGGTGGCTCGGGTGACCTATCTGTTAATAGTCAAGTACTTAACTATTGTGCCACCAGGGCTCCAGGTCTGAGAACAGAGTCCCAAATTTGCATTGTTAACCAGGTGATGCTGGTATCTCTGACCCAAGGACCATACGCTGAGACCTTTCCTCTGTCCATCCTTCAGGATCAAGCTCACGTTCTCCTCTTCCCTGAGCCAGTCTCTGTACACTTGAGCTATTACTGATCTTTCTCTCATCACCTCCAACACTTACGGGCATTTGGGAGCGAGGAGAGAATGGACAAAATTATTTTGCAAAGTAGCACTCTGTCATTCACTTATACAATCCTGGCTTCCCATCATTATATTATATTAGCTTTAAAGGCAGAGGCTGGGACAGACACTTATTTGATGTCCCCCCACTCTACCATGGCTACATTCTGTATGTCCCCAGTGAAAAGAATCCAGTTCATTCATAGGCATCCCAGTCAATTTCATATAGGCCTTTCATCCACCTATACATCCATTCATGCACTGTGAGTCTCAAAACCCTTATTGAGCACCTACTCTGTATCAGGAAGCATAAGATAAAAAAAAATTTGAGTTCAATGAGATCAAGAATTATAACACCTGCACTAAAGATTCTATGCAGGATCTCTTGTGTCAGACAATGTTCCCCTCCCCTTCACTCCTCGAGATCCTTGCACAAGCCCTGACATACACATTGTAGTACAAGCCAACAAACACACAGAGCAATGGTTACACCCTTGTGTAGCTTTGTGGAGGGTTTGGCACCAGCCGTGGGCTCTGTCTTTCCCAGCTAAGCTGTCAAGGACAAGATTTATAGGCAGACATTGTTGGGAGGCCCGATGTCCAGACAAGCAAGGCTGGATAACTGGGGACAACTAAGATTATTCAGGCCTGGAATCCACAGAGGAAGGTAAGATACCACCACAACCTCCCAACTAAGAGGCAGTGAGCCTCTTTCCTTCCTCTGTTCTGGGCATTAAACAATTTTTACTTCTTTGTGCCTCAGTTTCACTATCTACAATTTCTTTGGTGGCTAGAAGGGTCTGCAACTCAACTAATAATCTAGATAGAGGCTTGGTGGTTCAAACCTAGAGATGCCATGGAAGAGAAGACCTGGCTTCTGTAAAGATTACAACCAAGAAAATACTATGGAGAAGTTTTCATTCTGGACCATACAAGACTGCCAGGAGTGGAAATTAACTTAATAGCATCAAGTCTGGGTTTTTATTTTGATTTTTCACTATCAACTAATATCTTCAAAACAATGCCAAAAAACAACATGACAAAACTGCTAATCCTCTTTGGAAAAATAAAACCAAACCCACAGCCACTGAGTTGACTGTGACTCATGGTAAACCCACCGCTGGGTTTCCGAGGCTGTAAAGTGTTACAGCAGGACTCTGATCTTCCAGTAAGCAGCCCAACATGAAACCATCAAAGTTCCTTGTTAGAAAAATGTTATGTGTCATCAAGTAGAGACTGACTCAGAGCTGACCCTCCAGTGGGTTTTCAGAGGCTGTAAATCACACAGGAAGAGATTCCTATCTTTCTCCTTCAGAACCGCTGGTGGATTCAAACCAGGTGCCTCTGGATTTGCAGCACAACTCCTTACTCACGAGACAATGTTGTTGTTAGATGGTGTCAAGTTAAGACTCAGCAACTCTATGAGCAGCAGATCTGAACCCTGTCCTCGCCCGTGTCATCCTCATCATATTTCCAATCTGCACTCTAATACTATAACTACCCTTGTTCCTCCTTTATTCACAGGGTTTTCAGAGGTCTATGGCTTTAGACATGAAGGGTCAATCCTACTTCCTAGTCTGTCTTAATCTTGGAGATCTGTGGATGCCTGCCCATTATGGGGGAGCTTCTGACATTTGAAACAGCAATGGCATTGTTTCCAGCATCACAGTAAGTTACCTCAGTACCATAAACTGGCAGACAAGTGCTGGAGAAGAGGCCAAAAACAAACAAGAAGAAAGGACATTTTGATACATGAATGAATGTGAAGTTTCATAGGTTAAGTGAAAAGTCAGACACAAAAGGACAACTAGTGTATGATGCCACTTATAGGAAAAATCTAGAATATTCAGAGTACCAGAGGGAAAAAATGATTAGTGGTTTCCAGGGACTGGGAGGGGCAGGAAATGGGACTCTACTGCCTAGGGGATACTGAGTTTCTGTTTGGGATGATAAAAATAACTCTTGGAAGTGGACAGTGTTGATGGTTGCATAATAAGGTGAATGTAACTAATACCACTGAATTATACACTTTGGTAAACAACAAGGAAGGGATTTTGGTTGCTTTTTTATACATATTTACCGCAGTAAAATTAATTATTACGACTCCATAAGAGACAGAAACTGTTAAGAGACCAGGTAGGGCAGATCAGGCAGTACTTCGACTGGGGAAACCCCATATGCAGACAGGGTGTCCCCAAAGTGATGACTCTCATCCGGAGGTGTGCACCAGGATCTCTTGGGAGCTCCTTACACACAGAGCCCATGCTCCCTTACTGAATCATAGTCTCATGAGATGCACTCAGATCCCAGTCCCCAAGCCCCAGACAAGTCAGAAAGGCCCCAGGGGATCCTAGTTAAGACGTGCTGCTTGAGAGGCAAGGCCTGTTTAGTAGCATTATCTTCATCTGAGAGGACTACAGGGGAAGACAGAAGATACTGAGGCTGAAGCAGCCCAAGAGGCACCCAGGGATCTGCTCAAGAGCAGGACAGTCAACATGGAGGTGCGCTCCAGCTGTGTGCCTGGCTCCTTCGAGATCTGGTCCCAGAGAGGAAACATCATCCTCATAGCATAGGCCAATCTGTCCTCCAGAGACATGCTGCTTTAGTCAATGCATGGCCTAGGCCCCCCACACCAGCCTAACCCTAACTCCTTAGCCATGGTCTCACCCTGACCAACTGCAATTCTTCTTTCAGGATTCAGACTGCAGATCTCCTCCTCCAGAAAGTCTTCCCAGATTGGTCTCCTTGGCTCACTCCCCACAGGGCTTGTGCCTGTCAGACCCTGTCTTCTCCTGCAACATGGACGTGGCAGTGCCAGTTATATGACATTACCAATGTCAGACTACCAGCTGGTGGGCCCCCACAGACTGTGCCCAACTAGAAGCTGGGGGGGGTCTCATCCAGCTCACTCCCCAATACCTAATCTAGTGTCCAAGCCAAACCACTTGTTTATGTATGTTGACCAGAAGGAAGGGAGGGAAGGAAGGTGAAATCAAACAGCTCCCCTTGGCAGATGTCCCAAAACTCCGGGGAAATTACAGAACACACTTTTCAGCACTTACTATGTGCCAGAGGGGGTGGCTGTGTCTAAATACCGTCGCCACGGTGGCAGAGCTGGGGTGAGAACCCTTTCTGCCATGGCATTTCTGGTGCAAAGGGGGAAAGGATTAAACCTGGAGGAAGAGGGGGCAGCCACCTCTGAAGTCCTTGTTCTCTGTGGGTAAGGGTCACAATAACCCCAGAACCTTCCTCTGTGGGGTGAGGCAGAGCTGCTGTCTGCAAGGACAAAAGTAATCTGTCTCTGCTGATGGCCTCTCCAGTGAGATACGAGGGACACTGATGCTGTGTCCAAGGACGCTGGTCAGCAGTCCCAATGGAGGCTCCTGGAGGTCAGTTTAGAACAGGAGCAGGGACAATGACCCTGCTGTCTCTGTGAAGTCTCGACCTATTCCACCTGACCCAGGATGCTTTACTCAGGCAGGAAGCAGTCAAGACAAGCAGGGAACCCTGAGTGGCATAAAAGCAGACATAAAATGTATTCTGCATCAACACCAAGCCATATGCCAGACACTTGGCTAAGGGTGTCCCACAGCCTTTATTTAATTTCACACCAACCCCATGAGGCAGCTACTATTCTTGTTGTTTTACCAACAGGAAACCCAGGCATTGTTCAGCCGGAAGGAGAGAAGGCTAGGAGGCAACCCTCAAACCCTGTGTGTGTTTAGCCAAGGCTGAATAGCGAGTTAAGTATCTTAGAGTAAAGGATACTTGCTCTTTATTCTGAATCTTTTTTAAAGACAGAACAGAGAAAAATGGGATTTACGTCTGATACAAGGAAAACTCCTTGGCATTAGAGCGTCCACATCTCAGGGAGGAGCCCTGCAAAATGCAACTACACCTGTGCCCTCTCTGCAGCCCAGAGACCAGACAGCGTGACCTCGACCACAGACACCATCTAACACATGCAGAAGGCTCCTGTGGGCAAAGTGGGCTCCACTTCCAGTCCCAGAGGCAGAACCTGAAGAGGTTGGTTACACACGACCTTTGCTAAATTTAACAAGCAGATGGGTGAAGGGTTCAGCTATGGAAATGAAGCAGTGTCCTGGGTAAAGTGACAGGGCTTGAGATTTGTGGATTTGATCAACGAAGTGGATTGTAACTGTGTTAAAGTCAACATGGGCAGCTGTTAGGCAGGAGGAGGAGGAAGCTTGTCAAAGGCTCAGGGAAAGAGGCGCCTGTGGGTGGGTGCGGCTATAGCTCCGGTAGAAAGCTACCGGTTTCTGCTGGTCTGAGGACGCCCTGTCCTGCCTGGGCTGTCCCTGGCTGCCCGTGTCCGTATCCTGCAGGGGGAGATAAAATGTCAGGAGCACAATCAGGACACAGCAGATCTGCTGCCACCCTGGCCACTCACACCAGCATATGTACTCTGGCCTGAAACACAACCAGCCCAGCCAGCTGCTGCTGACTGCTCCATTAGGGTTTCCAATGGCTGACTGTTCAGAAGTAGACTGCCAGGCCTTTATTCCTAGGTGCCTCTGTAACCGTCAAACCTTTCAGCTAGCAGCTGAACATGTTAACCATCTGCACCCGCCTTAATAGGTTTACTAGCTGCCTGGGAGTGCACAACGGCCTGGGAGGGATGAGGGAGGGCATGTTATAGGCAAAAAGCTCAGTCTAAAGGGAAGTGCCTGTTTCTGCATGTTTCGTTTCCAACCAGACAGCTTACTGGTTGGAATCAAATGCAGAATTTACTCTTCACCACAAACAATCAGTGGTTGCTCTGGCAGCATATATACTAAACCTGGGATGATATAGAGAAGATTTGCATGGCCCCTGAGCAAAGATGACATGCAAATTCATAAAGTATTCCATAGTTTTCCTCTTACATACGTGAGCATGTCCTTAGGTGAAGCTATTCCTTGGAGAGGGACATCATGCTTGAAAGGTGGAGGGACAGTGTAAGAGAGGAAGACCTCCAATGAGATGGACTGACACAGTCACTGCAGCAATGGACTCAAGTGGATCAGAAACGATGAGGACGGTACAAGACAGGAGAGGGTCCTGATCTGTTGTTGTTCACAGGGTTGTTATGGGTTGAAATTAACTCAATGGCACATAACAAAAACACAACAACAAAGAAAAATACCACCCACCTGAGAACCATTATGAGAAAACTTGACAGTTAATCTAGCTGGGGGGCAGGGAGTGTTCTGCAAGGTAAAAGGAGTCATGTTACCAAAGTTCTGTGTTCTCATGAGTTATAACCTTCTCTATCTTCCTGGGGAAAAGCCAGGTGCTGAGAGGTAAAAGGCCTGGCTTTCAAGGACCCGCCACAGATTTAGAGTCCCACTGCAGGCGGCCAGCAGCTGCCTCTGGAGATGGGATAAGCTGAAGAGGGCGGACAGTGTTTGTAAATCATTGCACAAGCTGTCCCATTCACTGACTTCACAATGCAAGAGGCAGGACCCCGCAGGCCAGGCCAGGCCAGGCGCTGTGCCATGCATCTCTGCTGAAGACCAGTCCTGGTTCCCCTGCCCCCCATGGGCTCTCTGGACCACCACAAACCTTCCCAACCAATCCTTGTGCTGCTCCCACCCCCACCTTTGATGTCAAAGAGGAGAGAGAGGGATGGAGAGCAGAGCAAAAATCCCCAGCATCGATTTGCCCAAAGCTAAAGGCAACACAAAGGCTGCACCTGTTTCCATGGAGACGTGATTGGTGGAGAAAAAGAACAAAACACAGACCAAGAAACACAAACCCGTCACCACCTTCCGAGCCCAAGTGATGGATGTGCTGGAGGGCCAGAGCACTGACAGGAAGACAGAGGAAGGATTAAAGGCAGTCGACAGATCCTGAAACCATACCCAGAGTCCTTTCAGACACTCAAGAGGGAGGCTAGAAGCATCGCATCACACACACTCAGACCTCCAGGCCACCCATTGCCCTCTGTCTGATTCTGGTTCACAGAAACCCTGCAGAGCCGAGTAGAGCTGCCACAAAGAGTTCCAAGGCTTGACTCTCACTGACTGCTACATCTTCCTCCCAGGGAGCATTTTGGGGGTTCAAACCACCCATCTCTCAGTTAACAGCCTACTGTTTAACCACTACAACACCAGAGCTTTTTTGAGAAAGATCCTGAACAGAAATCCAAAGGAAGCGATTATTCACTTTCACAAGAGGATTCCTGGCTTTTCAAAGGGATTTCCTGAAAGATCAAAATCCCACGGCAGATTGAAGTGCTTGCTGAGTTTCATCATTATTTTTCTGAAGCTGTGGGTGGGGGCAGAAACAAGAAAGCAACCTTGGGTTCCAGTTAAAAGTCTGTAAGAATTGTTCAAAGGGTGTGTCTTTGGTTGTGCATATTTTTACCAATAAGAATACATAAATAGGGTCTCGGCAGGAACAGGACTCTGCTTGTGAACATCTGCTGGGACAGACATGGATCTGCAGCAGCTTTAAAACTCAGACGGCGGTGAGCCAAGTGTCCAAGGCCACCAGTCAGCAGGCGAGAGTAGGCCACGGGGACCTCAAACAGTGGGGGAAGCTGGGCTTTCCCTTTACCTCAGGCACCCCAGAGGTGGACCCGCAAACTCTCAGAGCCATGAGGCTGAGGGGAAATAGGGAGAGCAGGGAAAGGGACAGCCCCCATCTTCCCCAGGACAGCAAGTGCCCCCAGGTGAAGGCCTGAGGAAGATGCCAACAATGGGCTCAGCAGATGGCAGGCAGGATGAAAGCAGTAATAAGAACGCCTGGCCTGCACTCACCATCAATCAGGTGACACAGATTAAGTGCCTCGTGCCTATGCTGTCATTCTGGAGGGCAGGCAACACTTCACAACACAGGCTCTGCCCTTGGTGTGTCTCCACCAGGCCTTCACTTCACGCAGGGTTCTCTTACCTATCGTACTCACAAGGAACCCAAACCAAGGATGCTAACAACAGCAGTAACAGTATTTACTGAGCAAGCGAAGTGAGCCAGACACTAAATTAACCGTAACTTCATTTAATCCCCTCAACCACCAGTAAGGGTGATGCAATTCTAATCCTATTCGTCAATGAGGTTAATTAACTTGTCCAAGGTCACACGGTAGGAAGTGGCAGACCCAGGATCCAAACCCACGTCTGCTCAACCTCAGAGTCTACTAGTCTGTGGACAGTAGGCTAACAGCCTAGCACGTCACTGAGGTCATTCAACAGAGAATCAGAAAATTCAAGTGACCAGCCCTCAGGTACAGACCAAGGGCAGTGTCTGAAAACCAGCTCTTCTAACCCACCCCAAGGCTTTCAGATGTGCCCTGAAATGCCTCTTCCCCTGAAAGTCAGCAGGCTCGCTTGGTTGGGGCAGATGGGTGGCTCTGTGACCAGGCAGTCACTTTTCTGTTCTGGGCCTCAGTTTACCTCACTGTTATTAGGGAATTATCAGTATAGTCTGAGCCTCAACCATTACTCAACTGAGTAATCAGGAGTGGGGAAGAAACCTGGGACACTGTCACTAGCAACCCACTGCCTGGGGAGGATCTGGCTCTACATACATGAGTTCTTCAAAGACGTCAAAGAGCCACAACTAGAGGAGCGTAATGTAACATTTACAGAGCAAGCTCTGGACAGCCTCTCCAAGCTCTAATCCCTAAGTCTTCACACCACGGTACATTTGAGGGAACCCAAAGATCTCTCAGAATGAGAAGGCCTGGATGGCTGTCAGGGCATCAACCTCCAACTCCTCTACTTCTCCATATGTTACTACTGGGGGCTTTTATGGACTGACCTGTATCTCTCCAGATACGTGTCAGTTTGGCTAAGCCATGAGTTTGAGTATAATATAATTACCCACCATTTTGTGATCAGTTAATTTGTTGTTGTTGTTGTTAGGTGTTGTTGAGTGGAGTACGACTCATAGGGACCTTGTGAACAACCGATCTGAACATTGTTCTATCCTGCGCCATCCTCACGATCTCTGACACACTCAAGCCCATTGCCACAGTCACCCTGTCAACTCACCCAGTTGCAGATCTTCTTCTCTTTCACTGCCCCTCCACCTTACCAAGCGTGATGTTCCTCTCTAAGGAATAACCTCTCATAGCAACATATTCCAAAGTATACAAGAGGAAGCTTCATCCTCTTTTTCCTCCAAGGAGCACCCCAGTTGCACCTTCTCCAAGACATGTCTGTCTGTTCTTCTGGCCTTCTATGGGATCTTCAGCACTCTATCCTGGGTGTAGCAAATGCTAGCCTCTAGGTAGAGGGTCCTGAGTTGTACTTGACTTGGTGATACTTAACAACAACAATGTGATGTTCATGATACAATATTAGAGGCAGTTATGATAATGAGGCGGGATATAATCTACAGAAGTACTCTGTATCTTAGATCAATCTCTTCTGAGATATAAAAGAGAGTAAAGCAGCAGCAGAAAGAAGGACTTCAGTACCACAAAGATAGAAGAGCCAGGAATGGAGTATGTCTTTTAGACCCAGGGTCTCTGTGCTGTGAACCTCCCAGACCCAGAGGAAGACTGATTCCAAGACACATGGAGATCTCCAAGGAACCCTGCACTCACAGATGCCGAAGCAGACCAGGATCTTCCCCCAAAACCAACAGAGAGAAAATTATTTCCCCTAGAATGAATTCTTCTAACCTTGTAAATGGTAAGATAATAAAATTCTGTTTGTTAAAGCCTCCCACTTGTAGCGTTTCTGTGACAGCAACCCTAAAACCAAGACAGATGCCATTGAGTCCACTCAGCCAGCCCATGTGGCAGAGGATAACTCCCTCATAAGGTTTTCTTGGCTATGATCTTTTATAAGAGAGACACCAGGTCTTCCCTTGTGCAGAATCACTGAGTAGCCTCAAATCCCCAGCCTTTTGGTTAGCAGCCAAGCACTTAACCCACACATCACCAGAGCACATCACATGTGCTCCTAGAAACTGCTCTGCCAGTGAATGGTTAGTCTGCCAGTTCTCTTTTCAAGACAACTCTCCAGAATAGAAAGGCATATCCTCATCCCTCCAGTCTTCTTCTGGTGCACTGCCCTGACATGTAGAAGCTGAAGGGTGTTTGGGGACAACTAATGAAAAGGACAATGTGTGAAAGCAACACTCCTGAGGAGTAGAGCAGTCCCATGAGGACAAAGTAAGCTTCCTAAAGACACTGACTGACAAGGACTGGTCTAACTTTACTCAGCCCTCATCTATTTTTACCATCCTGTTTATTTTAGGATCAGAATTAGGAAGGAAGGGACATAGGGACACCTGTTTAACACACTCATTTGAATAGGGGGGAAAAAAACCAAAGCGGATTTTTTCCGATACTAAATAAGTACATTTGGCTGACTTGTCTGACAAGGACAATCAGCTTTGCCAATGAGGACTAAGATTATGTAAGAGATGTTTTCCATCGTTAACCAAAACCAAATCCACTATTTTCAGACTGATTTCTGCTCATTGCCATTCAGAGACTGGGGCAGAAGTATACTAGAAAACAAGTACGTGGCATACAATAAACTTGACAATGCAGTAAAAGCTATATAAGCCAGAACCAGACAGACTGTCTTGTTTTTCCAGGTCTTGCAAATTTCCCATCCTTGATGGTGTTGTCTTGTCATTCTTCTATGACTCTGTGTCGGTGAAAAAAAAATTTAGTTTTCCTCCTCTAATAGTTTTTGTTCCACACAGATTCAGATGTACACAAGTTTTATAATAATTCCATTCTATTTATGATTAAAAAATTCGTCAATTTTAAAATGTGTGGTGTATATAATATTTCAATATTCTTTTGACAAATATTGTTGTTGTTAATAAGTGCCTTGAAGTCAACCACAAATCACAGTAGCCCTATACTCAACAGATCAAAATTCTGCCCTATCCTTGCCCCATCCTCAACATCTCTGCCATGCTCAAGCCCATTACTGCCTCACTGTGTCAGTCTATACTGTTGAGAGTCTTCCTCTTTCTCTGACTTTTACCAGCTGATGTCCTCTTCCAAGTACTAGCCCTTCCTGACAACATGCCCAAAATGTACGGAGATGAAGTTTCACTTTTCTTGTCTCTAAGGAGCACCCTGGATGTACTTCCTCCAAGACAAATGATCTACTTTGCTAGAGTCACATTTAGAGAGGCTCTAGCTCCTACCCGGACAGACCTCTTGGCCACCCATGACTCAAGCTCTCAAGAGAAGGCTGCTGTGCTATACAGATCAAGCTGTGGGTCCCGGAATCTCAGTGTAACTCTATTTTCTGCTACAATTTAGCTAAAGTAGCCTAGTGGAAAGAAGCTGTGCTGCAATTCCAAAGGCATGTGGTTCAAATCGACCCACTGCTCAGTGGAAGAAGGATGAGGTTATCTTCCACATGATTTACTGCCTCTAAAAACCCGCTGAAGGATCAGCTATAAGTTGATTGCAACTCGATGGCACAAAACAGCAACTACTTCACTGTGAGGACCTAGCTAAGTCATTCAGCTTCCCTGAGCCTCCCATTACCCGTAAGTATAGAGGGAGCTCTGGTGGCTTGTTATTAGTAGATGCCAATACAACTCATAGGAACCCGACGAACAGTAGATCTGAACCCTGGTCTATCCTGTGACATAATCACTATCTCTGACATACCTGGGCCCACTGCTGCCATCACTGTGTCAACCCATCTGGTTAAGGGTCTTCCCCTCCTTTGCTGACCTTCCACCTTTTTAAGCATGATGTCTCTGTCCAAGGAATAACCATTCCTAACAACATGTCCAAAGTATGTGAGACAAAGCTTTGTCATCTCTGTCTCAAGGAGCAAGACCTATCTCTTTGTCAGTCCAATGGGATATCCAGCACTCTTCTCCAATAGCACAGTTCAAAGGCATCAATTCTTCTGTAATTCTTATTCGCTGTCCAGCTCTCAGATGCACAGTAAAAAAAGATCATGAAAAGATCATGGCCTGAATCAGAAGCACCTTAGTCGTCAAACTGACATCATTGCTCTTCAATAATTTAAAGAGGTCCCTGTCTGCAGACTTTCCCAGTGTAAGACGTCTCTTGATCTACTGACCGCTCGTACAAAAGGTGTTGATTGTGGATGCAAATAAGGTGAAGTAGTTGACAGTTTTAATCTTTTCTCCATCTATCATGATGTTGCCTATAGGTCTAGCAGTGACAATTTTTGTTTTCCTGATGTTGAGATATGATGTATTTTTTAAATTATATGCAGCAAGCTCTTCAAGTGATCCTCACTTTCAGTAAGCAAGTTTGCATCATATACATAATGTAGGTTATTGATGAGTGTCCAATCTGGCTTAGTGGTAAGGAATAGGACTGCCCAACCCAAAGGTATGTGATTCAAATCCATCAACTGCTCTAAGGGAGAAAAATGGGCAACCTGCCTTGTGCGAGTTTACTGCCTCTGAAAACCTGCTGGAGGAACAGCTATGGATCAGTTCCAACTTGATGGTACACAACAACATCAACAAATGGAGATAAAACCAGATGTAATGGTTAACACTGTGGTCAGCGTGGCCATGATCCTTAGTATAAAGTAACAGTCCTCTGTGTTATAAATTTTAAGTCTGGGGCCTAGTAGCAATGAAATCTCAAAAGCTCGTGGTTATAATCCAGTACCTGCTCCTGGGGAGAAGGATGTGCAATCTTCTCCCATGTGATTTACTGCCTCTGAAAACTTGCTGGAGGGTCAGCTATGGGTCATTTCTAACGGCACACAACAACCACAACAACAGCATGATGTTAATGAGGTAGGGTTAGAGAGTATATCTGTAAAGATATGATCAGTCTTATCTGATTGGGGGAAGTCTCCACTGAGGTGAAGTCTGCACTGAATACTCAGCGGGAACAGCCCCTGGGACCTTATTCAAGACCCCAAATCAAGCTCTTCACCACTGAGTCAATTCTGATCCTCCACTGGACCCCTCAGGCTGTAAATCTCTAGAGGAGGAGACTGCCCATTTGTTTCCTGTGGTGTGGCTGGTGGTTTCAAACCACTGACCTTTTGGTTAGGAGCCCAACATATAATGTACAATGACATCAGACCTCATTAGAGATACAGAGATTCAGCATTCCAGGACCTGGTGCAAACCTGCTGAACCAGAATCTGCATTTTAACAAAATCCCCAAGTGATTCATCTGCACATTCAAGAAAATCACTGCTCTAAACCTGGTACCAGTCTGATTTACCATTCTGGTTTTATCTTGCTGAAGGTAACATTAGAATGTTTGCTTTCTCTATGCACAAATACAGCTGGCAATTAAAGCAACCAAGATGGTTAGGGATTATAATAATCCACCAGTAACACATGGAAAATGCACTTTTTTTTTAAAGGACTAGGAGGATTCACATCAAACTGTCTGCAGTGGTTACCTCTGAGTTATTGCGGGATCAATGGAAACTTACATTTATATCATCTGAAATTTTTATTAAAAAAGGATGAAGTGTTATACTGGCTCTAGAATATCAAATGAAAGCATATTTTAAAACATGAACACATTGTCACTGGGAACTGATTCTATTTAACAAATTAGGAGACAGTCAAGGCTGCTGTCAGTTTCCCAATTTCAGACCCCAGAAAAACAAGGTAAAAAGTTGACAGGGACATGTTGGGGGAGCAACAGGAACAGCAGGTTTAGAATCCGAAGACCTAGGTCCCAGTCCAGCCTGTTCCTCACTTGCTGAGACTCTCATTTCTTGTCTGTGGGCCAGGCTTTCTTTGCTATTAAATGGGATTACATCTACACACCCTTGCTGCCCACAGCACTGGTGCGAGGAGGATCAACACTGCAGGAAGATGCAAAGGTCCTTGTGAACAGTGAAGCACTGTGCAAATGCAAAGGCCAAGCATTTGCCTGAAAATGAGATGAGAAAAGCAGTGAGGCATTCACTCTCACTCACTCCACTCCCTAAACACAGATAGCCCATGACTTTATAAGGAAGATACACAGAGTAACCTGGATTTAGATTCTGTGGGAGCCTTCAAGCTGACTTTCAATCCTTATTCGAACTTAGAAGCTTAGGTTTGGACGTGGTTCAAAAGACAAAAACTATTTCTCAACGTCTGGCCCATTTTCTTTACGCTTTGCTTTTCAGCTGGCTTCCCTGTGCCCACTCCCCCCACGCTGTTTCAGGTTCTGTGTACTTCCTGTTTGGGCCCTGTTGCTGTGTTCGCCTTTGCTTCCCACCTCCTAACTGGAAACCATCCCCAGTGAGATCTCTGAGTTCAGGCTCATGCTGGCCTGTGTCTCAGTTTCCAAGCTTTTATCTTTGAACGTAGCTCTACAGAACACGGGGGCACCCAGCAAATGTTATCTATCCCTTTGTTCATCTAGCAGGCATGGACTTTAGGAGCAGAGGGGAAAGTGACTTGCTCAAACTCACACAGCAGAATATAAACAGAGCTGGTTCACACTTGTTGACCCCAAAGTCCAGGACCCTTTGTTCACATCCTCTCTATGACCTTTGGGGGAGGGGGGATAAAAACCAACAAAACCCCTCTTTCCTCTAAGATTTCTCTACCATTTGTTGGCAGTTTGTCTGTCATTGACATCACCCTTCTGACCTTGCATTCTAGGAGACACATGAATCTGTGGATGAAAAGCAGCTGTACTTTTCCTCAAGATACGACAGTCCTAAAACCACATAGCCTCAATGTATCCTTGAAACCGAGCCAGAAATGAACCTCCAGCTAGTTTCCAAGAACCAGAACTCATTTGAACCATTATAAAGTTCAGCAAAATGAATTCATCCATATACTTGGGGCATGTTGTCAGGCGGGGCCAATCCTTGGAACAGGACATAATGGTTAGAGAAGGGGAAGCTTGGTCAAAGAGAGGAAGCCACTCAACAGAGGCAGGTGGACAGACACAGTGACTACAACAATGGGCTTAAGCATACAGGAGACTGTGAGGAGGGTACAGTATCGGGTGGGGTTTCAATCTGATTTGGGTCACTCTGAGTCAGCACCTAACGCCACCACCAATAACAACAAAAAGTAATGATAAGGAGGCCCGATGGTATAGCATGGTATAATAGGTTAAGTGTTAACTGAAAGGTTACTAGCTCCTCCCCCCCCCCAGTCACTTCTTAGGAGAGTAATGATAAAAAGCCTCTGGATAAGACAGTCCCACTTCTATTAATTAGGTGGCCCTAGGTGACTGCTGTCACCTTCTGAGCCTCGGCTCTCTGCTATGTAAGAGAGAGTATCAGCACCCTTCAGGATTGGAATGGGGATTCTAGACAAGGGTGAAGTCCTTGGCCCATAGTAAGAGCTCGATAAAGGGCATTTATTACCTGATGATCATCATCACTGGCAACCATCTATCCCAACGACAGAGGCCCCGAGCAGTCAGGTCTCCACTTATGGAATCATCTAGGTCACTTTCTTTATGCCAGTGCCCAGGTCCCATCCTTAGTGATTGTGATTCGCTGGTCGAGGGGTGGGACCTAGGGAATCAGCACAATTCTAAAGATCTCTCTTGGTGATGCTAACATGTACTGTGCATGAGCACTGTCATGTTAAGTCTGTAAGTAGAATACACACAAATCTCATAAGAGAATCTGTTAAAATGAAAATTTTTGCCCAATTGGTAAGTGAGAATTTTAGTGGTAGAATGTTCACCTTCTGTAAGGAAGTCGTGCATATAATGCCCAGTCACTGCACCTCAAAATTCTGTACTTCTAACTAGTTTTCAGATGATGCTACTGTAGGTCCATGGCCCAGGAAGCACAGCATTCAAAACTCAAAAGTCTTTGGCAGATGGCTGGAAAAGCTGTAAGATTCTCCTTCCCTGGACAGTCTCAAAGCCCAGCTCTCTCCAGCCAGACTTGCATTCACAGCTTCCTGAAGCAGCTGGTCAACTAGATTAATTCAGACTGAGGCATAAAGAAAGACCCAGAATCAAAGTCTGTTCCTGATGACTCTCTCTTTGGTTCCTGATTGCTTTCTGAGTTCTTGCAAGAGCCTACAGACTATTTTGGCCACCAAGATGCTAGCAAATTAATTATGATGCCACACCCTGCATTCAGCAGCAGCTGCACCCTAGGCTGTCCAAGGGAAAAACCAGAGGCATGGGCCCTCATTCTTTTCACCCCAATGAGGGTGCAGAAGAGCATGGCCTGACTTGGCAAGATGTCCCCAGCTAGAAGGAACTGAAAACAATAGCAACCCCAGTCTGCTAGAGTCTTCTGATGGGCAAAGCAAGAAAGCTTCCTGCTTAGAGCCAGCCAGATAAATGCTCAGAAGAAACGCAAGGAGGGAGCTGGGGGCAGGCCCCTTCAGATCTTTAGGTTGGTAAATTTTATGACCCTTAACATATGCTAAAACAACATGGACTCAGCAGCTAGTATGTGCCAGGGGATTTCCCAGAAAGAATCTCATTGTAGCCTGATGCTAACTCTGCAGGTCAGGTGTCGTCATCGTCTTTTTTTTTTAACCAGGTAAGAAACTGAGGCTCAATAAATAAGTGATGACGGAACTTTAAAAAGAGCAGCCTCCACCAGATGCTCTGCTGGAGAAGGAGGGGCAATCTCCTCCTGTACCAGTCAGATCTGATTTGACGGCACACAAACACACACACGCAGAGTCAAGATCAGAACCCAAGTCTATTCAGTTCCCATACTTTGCCCCCCTACTGCTGCTCAAAACTCTTAAATCTCTCACTGTCTCCATTTACTCTTTCACTGGAGCAAACAAGAAAGAGAAGAGGGAGAAGGTTATAAATCTAAAGAACAGGAAGTAGCTCCAGAAACAAAGGATAATGTTTATTATTATTATTATTATTATTATTATTATTATTATTATTATTATTATTATTATTATTCATCACCACAAGAATAAATAAGAGACAAGAGAAAAACACCTTAGCATTCTGGGTGGCTAAGCTCTAGTGGCTCTGTAGCTAAACCATTTAGCTACTAAATGAAAGGTAGGCAGTTCAAATTCACCAGCCACCCTGTGGAGGATGATGAGTCAGTCTGCTTCCATAAAGATTTATAACCTCAGAAACCTCCAGGGGCAGTTCTGTTCTGTCTTACAGGTTGCTGTGAGTTGCAGTAGACCAGATGGCAGTGGGTTTGGGTTTACTAAGGTATTTGGTCTCCAGACCCTCTGGAAAAGAGTGAATCTTCAGGATGAATACCAGCCTCCTTTGGAGAACGGTCTTACCTGTGGCATAAATCAAGAGCCTAAAACCTCAAGACCTCAGATTTCAAGGGAGGAAGGAGACTAAGCTGGTTCACAGAAGCATGTTTCAGTACCTGCATCATGATGAAAAATAAGACTCAATCAATGCACTGATAGACCCCAAGACCAACTATCACCCTATCCCTACATAAGCCTCAAGATGATTCCTGAGATAGCCTGGCTCTGCAACCTCAAATAAATGCCCCCCATTAAGGGACCATGGTGCCGAGGACACTAAGTGTCCCTGCCCCATCACAGCCCCAGCCTGTCTCACAGCCAGGTCCCTCCTTCCAGTGCCTTGCCTGGCCTTGGCAGAGGCCCCCAACTCTGGATTAACACTAGACTAAAAGAACCAAAACAAACAGCTCCTGACTTTCATGCTCCATAAAATTCTGAGGTTTAAAATGAAGATGTGCTTGGTGGGGTGGGGAGTCACCAACAGAAACAGTGACAAGAAAACAAGGGTATGGCCATTGTAGAAAATGTTAAAGAACAAAAAGTACATAAAGAGAGAGAGAGTGAGTGTGTGTGTCCACTAAAAGCACAACTATTTTTAAAAATCCTCTATGCACACACATACACACATACAGAGAGGGAGATACAATCAAATGTTGTTATCAGTGGCAGTACTTAAATTGTCTGATTCATTTTTATCAGAAATTAAGTATTTTCCAGGTTTTCTTTAATGGGTTTATAAGTACATCGGGGCAAGAAGGACACACTACGACTAAAATCAGTGTCTGAGAAGCCTGGATGAGGATCTGTTGGGGATGGCATGAACCCACCCTGGGCAGCCTACAGCAATGAGATAAGAGAAGCAAAGCTGAAATTCAAAGGCCCTGAAGGCTGGGTAGTCTCACCTGCAACCCTTCCAAAGGGGCTAGACTTCTCCTGGAACACATCCGAAAGTCTATTAGCCTTTCAAGTGCATGGAAGGATTTTGGCAAACTATGCCAAAGTGACAGTCTGGTCAGGTGCAACGCCCCAAGTCAACAGGCAGAACAAGACAGTTGTGGCTGTGGGGGACCTAGGGTCCCTCAGAGACCCCAGCAGACAGTGAATCCTGAGGATTTCTGCCCACACCACCAACCTCCAGGAAAGAATAGAAAAGAAACAAATGTCACCATATGGGTTCCAGAGCCCCCTAGGAGTGCCGTTGTGAGTGAGAATGGCAGGTCTCTAAGCCATGTGCAAATGTGAAGGAGGAAGGAGGGTTAAAAAGAGACGGAATCGCACCAGCTGTCTCTGAAAGCACATTAATTATAGGGCTGTGCGGCCTGAACGAGGGCAGGTTTTGCAAGCAAAGATCCTCCCAGGAGCCCAGGCATTTACCCAGCCGCCGGGGCCATGCTGCCTTGTGGTTAAGGCAGAGGCATCGGAGGGCAGAGGGAGTAAGGCTGGCTAGGGCTGCAGGTTGTGCCTGGCACAGCCAGGCATGGACAAGCCAAGTCTGGAATGGAATTTCAATAGGCCCTGAAGTGCTTCTGAGAGGTCCCCATCATAAGACAGGAGTCCTGTGCTGGAGGCCAGGGCTGAGAGACACTGGAACGCGGGGAGGGCTTGAGAATTTCCTTCTCTGGAGATTTCAGAGAAGCTCAACATCAAGAAAACAAAGATTCTCACCACGGGGCTCACTGGCAGCATTGTAATGGATGGTGAATAGACTGAGATTGTTAACAACTTTGGTTTGCTTGGCTCCATAATCAACACTCTTGGCAGCATCAGCCAGGATATTAAAAGACATACTGGGTTGGGAAAGTCTGCTGTCAGAGACCTCTCTAAAGTATTGAAGAGCAATGATGTCAGTCTGGAGACTAAGGTACTTCTGTTCAGGTCATGTTCTTTGCAATCACTTGGTATGCATCAGAGAGCTGGACAATGATTAGGGATGATAGGAGAATTGATGCCTTTGAGCTGTGGTGTTGGAAAAGAGTATTGAACATACCATAGACTGCTAAGGGAACAAACAGGTTTATTCTGGAGAGGGTTAAACCAGGCTGCTCCTTGGAGGCAAGGATTCTGAAACTTCATCTGACATACTCTGGACATGTTGCAAGGAGGGATCGATCGGTCCTTGGAGAGGGACATCATGCTTGGGAGGGTGGAGGGACGTACAGAGAAGACCCTTGATGAGATGAACTGATTCAGTGACTGGAGTAATGAGGGTAGGTGTTTCAGAGACAGTAAGATTAGCACAAGATAGAGCAGGATTTAGGGCTATTGTACACAGGATCGCTATGAGTCACAGGCAACTCAATGGCACACAACAGTAACAACAACAATAGGAGCTCCCGCGCAGGGGAGAAAGACCCCAGATGAGATGGATTGACACAGTAACTGGGGCAACTGTGGATGGTGTATCGGAGTCAATGAGACTGGTTCAGGACAGGGCAGGCTCCAGAGCTGATGTGCATAGGGTCGTTACAGGTCACAGGAGACTCAACAAGCACATAACAAGGGAGCTCTGGTGGCCTACTGGTTATGGAATTGTGACCATCCAAACCCATCAGCTGCTTCCTGAGAGAAAGATGGGCAATCCCCTCCTAGGCAACTTACAGTCTTTGAAAATCTATTGAAAGGTCAGTTATAAGTTGGTTCTGACTCTTTAGCCATGAGTACAGTAGTACAGTAAAACAGTAAACTTGTGTAAGGAACTCCGGTGGTACAATAGTTAAAGTGCTTGGTTGCTAACCAAACGGTTGGAAGTTCAAACCTACCGGCGGCTCCAAGGGAGAATGATGAGAGACTGCTCCATAAATACTTACAGCCACAGAAACCCTGTGGGGCAGTTCTACTCTGCCCTATGGGGTTTTGAATCGGAACTGGCTTAACAACAGTGGAGTAAGAATGTGTAAAGAGCTCTAGTGGCACAGTGGTCAACCGTTTGGTTGCTAAGCAAGAGGTCAGCTTCTCCATGGGAAAAAGATATGCCCGTCTGCTCCCAAAGATTAGAGTTTTGGAAACCCTCTGGGGCAGTTCTGCTCTGTCCTATGGGGTCATTATGAAACCAGACCAACTCCACAGCAGCATGCTGGGTTTGGTAAGCTTGTGTTAGGAATAGTTCGACCATGAATGGAAAAAAGTGATATCCTCATCCCTTGAAGCTGTAGAAGGGCAGAGTCAAGTGGAAAGATTAAAAGTGCAAGTCTGCTGGGACACTTGGCCTGTGGCAAGAGCCCAAATCCTCCCTCACGGAAGTTGTCGTCCTGGATGTCCTCCTGCTGTCGGCATTTTGCATGAGACACCGGAAAGTCTGAATGAGCCAAGCAGACAGGGAAGGGGGTGACTGGGGGCCAGACTGAAGTCTCTCCCTGTTTGCAACCTGCTCGCTGTGGGGCTGGGGACCAGTGCCTTCCCTTTCCTGAAATAGGTGTGATGCCCACCTTAGCTACTTTATAAACCACCTGAGCCACTTTATAAACATGTTTCTGGATTAAAAAAACCCCCAAACCCATTTATGGGACAATACTTCTAAAAACTGCCAAATGCTAAGCAGATGGAAGGTGTCATGTGATTGAAGGGATGTTGTAAACTGGGGGTGTTTGTGGCCCTTTCATAACTGCATACAAATTATAAGCACATTCATGTTTTCTTCAAACTACTCACTCACACACTTTATAAACAGGATTATGGACTTGTCCTTGGTGCCCTAAAGGATGGGGCAACTTCCTGAAAAATATGAAATGGGTTTCAGGGGCTGTGTGCCCAATAGGCCCCAAACCAGCAGGGAAAAGAATGTGTTAGGGAGGGGGGAAGGGGAAATAAATAAATAAACAAAACCGAGGAAACCAGGCAAGAAATAGGGTTAGAACCGAGAATCCTCCCTTCTGGGAATGAGCCCTGACTGGGTCCCTGGGAAAGAGGCCGAGATGAAAGGGAGGAGCAGCTGGGGGGAAACAGGCCATGAGAACAGAATCGCAATTGTTCACAGGGACAGCCGGGGATGCACCCAGTGCGCTGGCCAGCACTGTGGCTTTGTGCGTTAATGTAATTAAGGGCCCAGTGGGGGCCCATGTTTGGAATCTTCCAACTCCCTGCCTTTCTCACAGAACAGCCGAGCCAGAGCTGGGGCTTTAACTGAGGGTGGCAATGGGTTTCTGGGCAGCTCAGCTAAAAGCAGGAAGGGGCAGGAGAGCCTGAGCATCAAGAGGCAAAGCCCTGGCCGCCTGAGAGGCACTTCCTTCTCTTGGCACTGTCCCCAGAAGCTCCCCCAAGCCCTGCCACTGCCTTGACCCCAGTTAACACTGCTGCTAATTACCAGGGCTGCAGAAAGCCTAGGGAGCAAGAAAGCCAGAATTAATTTAAGCAGAGTAAAAAGGCCACTCTCCCATCTTCTCTGAGGTTTCCCTCCCTCCTATACCCTCCAGGTTGGGGCTTCTGGTTTCAAGGGAGCTCCCAAGGCAGGAATTGCCACTCCCAGGGCCAAAACCAACAATGGCACAGGGAGATTATTGAATGGGGGCAGCTGGGTCTAGAGGGCCTCAAGGAGCCAAATTTCTCAAGCTTGCGTCAAGGGAGTCACTCCCCAGCTCAATTACTGGCTGTGCTAAAACAAGGGCCACACAAGCTCTCAGCTCTCGATAGGAAGGTAGGATCTCCCAGAGGGCAAGAGAACATTATAAAAATTAAGTGATAACAATAGACAATTGAAACATTTTATAAACATTGCCTCCCCTCAATTCACTGCTACTCTATGAGGTAGGTACTAGTCTTATTCCTGCTTTACACATACGGAAACTAAGTTTTATATATGATAATTTACCCAAGTGACCAGCCAAGCAAGTAGTGGAGGAAAGATTCAGATCCTGGCACAGCCCCATTCCGTTCTGAGGTGCATTCACCCTGCACTGGGCATAAGCTCTGCAGAGCTCATGACCTGGAGTAAGGTTCTTGGCAAAGCTTCTAGAGCCAGTTTCCATGAGGTCCATATGAAATGAATGTACAACTTAAATGTGTTTGGGGGTGTGTGAGAGATTTAGGTTCTCGTTAGATTATCAATGGGGTCTGGAACCCCTAAAAAGATGGGAGAATTACAGGTCAGTGAAATGACACCCTAGTGCCTAAGTGGACTGTATAGTACAGGTCTTTTCACTTCACGTCTTTGCTGTCAAGGGAGCAAAGAAAAAGTCACAAAAAGGGAGGATACACCAACAGTTTAAGAATTGGGGGCAATCTGGCACTGAAAAACCACCCAGCCTGCCTGGGAGTCTAGAAAATACGCTGCAGGAGAGGGGGAGGGAAAGTTACGGCTCAGAGAAGGTAAATCTGTCCCTGTGGGATTAAAGGGATTTCCTACACAGTGTTTACACTTTTCATCCTTAAAAGAGAGTCAGGGGTGGGGGGGAATGGTTCTTAAATATTATTTTGTTTGTTGTTGAAAATACACACAGCAATACATAGAGCAATTCAATTGCTTTTACGTGCACAATTTTGTAGCACTGCTTCCATTCTCCACACTGTGCATTCTCATTCTCCTTTTCCGAGTCCTTTCTCCCTCAACAAGAACTCATTGCCCCCTAAGGGTCCTATCTAATCTTTCAAGTTCCTGTTGTCAATTTGTTCCCATATAGGTAGTTCTTAAAAGACCATAATGCTCAAGGCAGACTCTTTTTTTCACTAGGTAAGCTAACCGATTACTTTAAGATGACTTCAGGGGGTGTTTCTGGTTTAAAGTTTAGAGATTATCTCAGGACAATCTTAAAACAGGTGTTAACACTGTCCCAATTCAGATCCAGAGACTTGCTTGAATCTACCTAGAAGAAAAGTAATTTCCAGCAGCCTCAAACTATCAGAAATTAAGGAGAAAAATTTTCTTGTAATTTGCTAGTTTCCAAGCTGAAATCTATCTAAAATTAAGGGTGTTCCTTAACTGAGGTCACTGTCTTCACTGTCAGCCAATGATGATGATGCCAACATCTGATACCAATATTATCAAGCATTTATCTTACACGTTGGACTCCATGCTTATCTCAGTTACCTTCACCCTATGAATCCAAACTCACCACCATCAAGTCTATTCCAACTCATAAAGACCTTGCAGTGAAGACCTGCCCATCAGGCTCCAGAGCTGTAAATCTTTATAGATGCAGACTGCATCACCTTTCTCCCATAGAGACGCTGATGAGTTCGAACCACCAACATTTTAGTTAGCAGCCAAATTCTTCAACCACTATGCTATCATGGCTCCTTCAGCTCTATGGGGCAGAGGCGTTATCATCTGACTTACAAATGACAAAGGCAAGGCTCAGAGACGGTAAGCAACTACCCAAGAACCCACAGCTAATAACTGACAGCCAGGACTCAAATCCAGGGCCAAAGCACACTTTGAACCCAAAGATATGGGGATATGAGGGCTCCAGACTTGGGTCATTAAAAACAGGTCCGCAGACCATATACAAAGTGTTAGAAGCCCTCTGAAAGTACAGAAAGTAAAAGCAAGGATTTAAAAAACATTCGAAATTAGTTGACTGCCGTAACTGTTAGGCGTGTGACTCTGCCTGCACAAACTGGACCAACAATCAGTCTGGGGAGAGGGGAGGGGGGAAGAAAAACAAAACATCTTGTCCTGCACCAGCAATATTTTGATTACACCCTCCTCTCAAGCACTCTGCAAAGACAGCAGCACAAGAATGCTCAGCAAGGCTCCCTGCTCCCAGTTAACCTCCCTGCCCTCCAGGCATCGCTCCACTGTCTTCTAGCACAGCACTGCTTCTCAAACTTTTTTGTGCACACCCACCACCCGAGGGGCTTGTTAACATGAAGACTGAGTCAGAAAGTCTACAGAAGGCCCAAGATTCTATATTTCTCACCAGATGATAGCTAGTCTGGGGACAGGACTTGGAGTAGTAGCAAGGCTCTCATTGCACAAGCATTCCAGAAAAGATGGCCACCAAAGCTTGGGAGTGGTGATCTCAGCACCAAGGACTGATATCACTTAACATAACCACTAGTTTCCTCTGATAAGGAAAAGTCAGAGTCTATCTCACAGGCCAAGAGGCTGAGCGCTGGACAAAAGGAAGGTAGAGAGGCCTTGGGGATGGGGTTGGCTTTTGTGAAATTCCATTCCTCCTCACTTCCCCTCCTTCAGGCTGCACCTGTCAAATCAAATCCTTATTGAATATTTCCTCTCCCTTTAACCACTTTCTCGGTTTCTTTTTCCTTTCCTCTCTCTTCTTACTTTCCAGGATTGAGTATCTGTGTATAAACCTTTCCATGTTGTTGTTGTTGTTATGTGCCGTCGAGTCACTTGTGATTCATAGCGACCCTATGTACAACTGCCCTAAACTCTGCTCTGTCCTGTGCCAATCGCACTGTCTCCAATACACCCATCCCAATTACCCCAGTCACTGAATCAATCCACCTCAGAGGGCCTTCCTCTCCTGCACTGTCCCTCCACCCTACCAAGCATGATGTCCCTCTCCAAGGACCTGTCCCTCCTTGCAACATGTACAAAGTATGTTAGACGGAGCCTCAGAATCCTTGCCTCCAAGGAGCAGTCCAGTTTAACCCTCTCCAGGACAAATCTGTTTGTTTTCCTAGCAGTCCATGATACCCTCAATACTATTCTCCAGCACCACAGCTCAAAGGCATCAATTCTCCTTCTGTCCTCCTTAGTCATTGTCCAACTCTCTGATGCATAACAAGTGATAGCAAAGACCATGGCCTGTATCAGATGCACCTTGGTCTCCAGAGAGACACCATTGCTCTTCAGTACTTTGAGAGGTCCCTAACAGCAGACTTTCCCATGGCAATATGTCTTTTAATTTCCTGGCTACTGGTGCCAAGAGTGTTGACTGTGGAGCCAAGCAAACTAAAGCTGTGAACAATCTCAATCTCTTTACCATCCACCCTGATGCTGCCAATTGGTCCAGTGGTGAGAATCTTTGTCTTCTTGACATTGAGCCTTCAATCCATACTGGAGGCTGCAGTCCTTGACCCTCTACAGGAAGCGCTTCAGGTCCTCCTCAGTTTCAGCAAGCACGGTTGTGTCATCTGCATATCACAGATTATTGATAGCTCTTCCACCAATCCTGATGCCGCATTTCTCCTCAGAGAGCCCAGCCTCCCGGATAATCTGTTCTGCATACAGATTGAAAAGGTATGGAGACAGGACACATCCTTGGCATACACCCTTCCCAATTTTAAACAATGCAGTGTTTCCTTGCTCTGTTCTGACGAATGCCTCTTGGTCCAAGTATAGGTTTCACATTAGCACAATCAAGTGTTCTGGGATTCCCATAATTATAGAAATACTGTACAACATAGATCAAATGTTGATCAACATAGACCAGATAATTTTAGAACAAATTATGTTGTGATGTCAGTCACTAAAGGGAAATTATGGTATAATACAAAAAGCTATGGCAAGGTTACATACAACCTATGTTAAATACCACTGTGCAAATGCACGAGTGTTTTATTCATTCATCTATTAATTACACACGTGGGTTCTTTCCAACTCTTTGCTATTGTAAATAATGCTGCAATAAACACTGTGCATGCTAATTTGCACTGCTGCTCTTATTTCTCCAGGATATATCTAGATCTATATATCTCTATCTCTATCTCTGGTAGTGGGAGTGCTGATCAAATTATATTTGTATTTCCAACTTTCTAAGAATGAGTCAAATCTGTTTTCCATGGTGGTTGTGCCATATTACAGTCATTCCCATTCTTAATCTTTGAAGGAGCCTAATTGATGCTGGAGAAGAGTACTGAACATACCATGGACCACCAGAAGAACAAACAGGTTTGTCTTGGAGAGGGTGAAAATAAGTTTCTCCTTGGGGCCAAAAATACTTTGGGCACATGGCCAGGAGGGACCAGTCCTTGGAGAAGGACATGATGTTTGGAAGGATGGAGGTACAGTACAAGAGAGGAAGACCCTGAATGAGATGGATTGACATAATTGGAGCAATGGGACTAGGTGTGTCTGAGTCAGTGTGACTGGCTCAGGATAGGACAAGGTTCAGAGCTGTTATACATAGGGTTGCTATGAGTCACAGGCAACTTGCTGGCACATAACAACAACAACAACAACAACAAATGTTGCAAATGATGTGCTATATTGCACCCACCCAGAGGCTCCACAAAAGAAAGGTCTGGCAATGTGCTTCTGTAAAGACTGCAGCCAAGGAAACCTCATGGAGCAGTTCTACTCTGTCACACACAGGACTGCCAAGTCAGGTGCCAGCTCAATAGTAGCTAAAAGCAACAACAATGTTCTTTGAATGTGTTAGTTGGTTCCTTCAATAGACCAAATCTTTCCAGAAGTATGAACCATATTAAACATTCTCCCCTCTACCCATAAAGATCGACACACTGCTCCACGGTGTTTCTCATACTTTATGCTAATCAACCAAGTTGGAAAAGTTAATGAGCCCCTACTATAGCAATGGCAAGAGATGAATGGGCAATCTTCTCTCATGCTATATTCACTGCATCTGAAAAGCTGCTGGAGTTTCAGCTAATGGGTCGGTTCTGACTCAAAGACAAACAACAACATTAATGATCAGGCAAATAAGTCTTATGATAACTACCATCTCCCCAGATTCAAGAACTTAGAACTTTCCTAACTTCAGAAGAGGAAGTGGGTAGAAGAGATGTGGGTTAATGAGAATGCCAGTCACTTGATTTTGGTGCCTATAATCAGACCTCTGAATGAGATCTCCCACACATACACCTTTTTCTCTGCCAGGAAATTTTGCCAAGTGGCCACAGTGCCAGCCTATATGTACCCTAGTTCACTGATCTCTACTCCTCCTGACCACAATGGGATCAAGACAGGAGTCCTCAACAACATGGAAGTGCCACACTACTGGAATGGACACTCTTTTCCTCAGGCCATGAGTCCTGAGTCCTTTCTGAGTCCTACATTTGGGCTGGGATTATTCCCCAAACCTCCCTCAGGGATCCCCCAGAATATCTGGGGACCCAGCCTGAAGGAAATTTGGCTGTCTCCACCTCACACCTACTCACACCTGAGCTTGCTGCCACTCACCATCAGATCAGGCTGAAAAGGAATAAACCTGAGAATATTTTAATATTAACCCGTTTTACCTAGGAAGTGAAGTGCATTCACCATTCACTTATTCATTACCAAGAGAACAAGTGAATGCAGAATACCTTCTAAGTGATCTAGGGAGCTCTTGTGGCATCATCTGCAGTGAGGTGCACTGGTAACCCAAAGACTGCAAATCCACCAGGTGCTCCAGGGGAGAGAAACAGTCTCTCATCATGATTTACAGGCTCAGAAACCTGACGGAAGACTGCTATGAGTCAGACCTAACTTGACATCAGTCTCTGTGTGTATGTGTGTGTGTGTAAGTGATCAAGGACTTTAGAAAGTGGGCAAATCATCTTTCTGCATCTTACCTGTGTAAATTTAAAAATAACATAATGAGAGAAGAATGCAAGGTCTAAGGTTCTCCAAAGACAGCAAGGGCCACTTAAGGTGACAAAGCAAGATCAGCTATTTTAATAAAATTCACTAATACCTCTCAACACAAAGTGGTTTACATCAAAGGAATTATTTCGTGTTTTCTTTGAGATTTTATTTATTCGTTATCACTGCCAACATGATGGGCAGCCCCTGCCCCCAAATCTGTCTCTGGAAGTCTTGGTGAGCTTGCGATCTGTCCTGACATCTGTCCAGGTCAGCAGGGCCTTCCATTCTGAGGCAGCCAGTGGTGCTGATTTTTTTCCGAGCTTTCATCCCTCCTCCTAATTACTTACTACACACACATACACGCACAGTTGCCTAGAAACTGAAGGCATTCTCGGTGCTTATGCTTCTTTTTATTCTCCAGAAGCAGGGGCTACGGACATGGGGCCTCCAGGAAGCATGCCTGAGGCCCTGGGGAGGGGGAAAGCAGGCGTGACATTTCCTTACAAACAGGCCGGCCCCATCCCCACCGCCCTCGCTCGCCTCCCCCAGGTCTGCAAGGCCCCCACAGGGGAACAAGGCCCCCTTTGAAAGCGTGTTTACCCTGGGCTGCGCAGGGTTGCCATGGCCACCGTCCACCTTGGCAGCCCTGCACACGCGGCCTGGCTCAGGAACAGGCCTCTGCGACACCGCCCTGACCCCCTTCTAGGAGCCCCACCCGGGCACCCTGCATCTGCCGGGGGAGCTCATTTGCACCAAGGCCCTTGCGGAAAGCCCAATCCAGATGAGAATGAAAGGATTACGGAGGCTCCTCTCGGTATGGAGGCCAGGCCACGACTTCCCAGCTCGGCCTGCTCCGGAGGAGCCGTCCGGGGCAGCGAGGCGCTTCGCCAGGCCCACGCCCGCCTCCCCAGGCGCTGCCGGGCCTCTGCCGCCTGCTAATGGGAATTATTTACGTACTTCATTATCACCGTGTGTCCTGTAGCCAAGTGGGACCGGCAGAGGCGAGGAAGGGGAGGGGCTCTGCTCGGGGCCCTGGCCTGAACCTGGTCGGCCAGGCGGCTGCGGAGAACAACTGGACGGTCCCGGAGAAAGGCAGCCACGGGGGCGAGGCCCCGGAGGACAAGGACGCGCCGGCGGCCGGAGAGGACAGCCCTCCTGAGCGCCACATTCCTCCTTCGCCCCTTCCCCCAGGAGAAACCAGAGAGCAAATTCTCTAAATAATTCAGTCCTCAGAATGTGCTGTGGTCAGAAGGGCTTCTTCATTTATTTATTTGTTTTTAAATTCACAGGGACCTTTAATCCCAAACCGAAAACCTGGGTTTAGATCCAGAGCTCTAAAGGCGCCCCCCACCCCGTCCAGAATTGAAGGATCCACTAGACTTATTCCAGGATTCTAGGGAGTCATCCCAAAGGTCCAATTCAGTGGGGAGGCCCCCGCCAATGTGGCCCCTCAGCAGGCAGGACAGGGAGAAAAGTGGACCTCGCTGTCAGAACTGGAAAAATGACTCTATTCGGTTTGACCCTAATGTCAACCTACCTGAGGGCTCTGAATCACCATTCTCACTGTCACTTCCTCTGTTCTCTTCTGCTTTGTCCTGAGACTCCTTGCAAACCCCCTCCCCACCCTGCTAATCCCCCAGGGCCCACCTGGACACCGGGTATTCCTACACTTGGCCATGGACCCCTGGAATTGGGATGGCCCTGGCTTCTAGTAACAATATTTTTTTGAGCATTCATTACACATAATCCTCACAATAGTCATCTGAATGAAGTAGGTACGACTAAACCAAAATTTCCTAAATGAAAACGTCTCAGGGAGATTAAGAGATATGTCCAGGTCACAACGCTCAAACTCACTGCCCTTGAGTCAGAACTGACTCATAGCTGACCCTCCAGCAGATTTTTGTAAGTTGTAAATCACACAGGAGGAAACTGCCCATCTTTCTGCTGCAGAGCAGCTAGTCGGGTCTAACTGCCAAAGAGGTGCTGCCTTTGGGTGAGAAGCTCAGCTCCCTAGGGATTATACAACCAGAGCGAGCTCCCTTGACCAGATCAATAGGGAAGGATAAACTGTCTAATCCCTGACTCTTCACCGTAGTGACCATGTTACAGAGACATATGCTGCACACTTGAATCACAGACCTAACTATTCTCCAGAGAGGTGGAGAGATTTTCTTACAGTTACCAGCTACTTAGGGGCAATGTCAGATCAAGGGATAAGGTACTATATAGCCAAACTAGCATTTTTACAGGGAGTTCTGGTGGCCTGGTGGTAAGGAAATACACTGTTAACTCGAAGGTTTGTGGTTCAAATCCACCAGCTTCCCCACAGGAAAAAGACAGGTAAGGAAGTCTCCTCTCATGCAATTTACTGCCTCTGAAAATCCTCTGGACCGTCAGCTATAGTTCTAACTCAACTGCACGTAATCAACAAGCATCCTTTCCACTTCACACTTCAAAAACATCCACATGTACACAGGTAGAGGAAATCTGGGACACAGGCTTACTTCCACAAGCCCACAGTCAAATGATCTATAAACTTAACCCCATCTACTCCATCACATCCCTATTACACAACCTTCCATAGCCAGCCATATCCATAGTTCTTGCCCCTCCTTCTCCAGGGAAGCATCTGGTAGATTTGATTCACACACTTTACAGATCGCAGTGCAGCTTCCTGCCACTAGGCCACCAGAGCTTCCTTATAGCTTTATCATACCAGAACAGTTCATACTTAGATAGCACTTTTCAAAGACATTCTCTAATCCCTCAATCCCTGAGCTAGGGAAGTGTGGGCCTTTTATGAGGTAGGTGTCTTCCCAGGCCACACTCTTTTTCTCTGAGGACAGCTTCACCCTTACAGGAGAAATCCCAGGCCCCTAGGGGTGCTGATTAGACCAATGGCTGTCCCAAATAAGCTAATCATATTCTCTCCCCAGGAATCTGAAACAAGATCCAGAGTCACTAGTCATTCTCTGATGCTTCTTGGAATGGTGACTAGTATAGCTAAAGCTGACGGACTCTGATGCCTGGCACTGATCCACAAGAGTGACATCCTGGGGAGCTCTGGTGGCCTAGTGGCAAGAAGCTGCAACTACAATCCCAGAGGTGCATGGTTTGAATCCCCCAGATGCTCTGCCAGGGAAGGAGGGGCAATCTCCTCCTGTACCAGTCAGATCTGATTTGACGGTACACGCACACAAAAATAATAAAATTTTAAAAAAAGAGTGACATCCTGCAGGTGCCTTGACCAGAGACACTGAGAGCAGCTGCCTTACCTCCAAGGACTTAGGGACCTAGCTCTATTTCCTGCAGGGCTTGCTTGAAAGGTTCTAGTTTTGACCTCCTGCTTGGAATTTGCATTTCTACCTCAGATACATGGAATCAAAACATGCATTTTAACAAGACCCCTAGGCCATTCCTCAGATTCCCTCAAGTGTCCCTTATGTATTGTAGTTTTACACAAATAACTTCTTACGGAAAGTCTTCAAACCCTGAAGCCCCCATGGCATATGTGTATTATTTGCCTGGTGGTATCATTAGGAACGTGGAGTCGGCTCCACTCATTGTGACCCTATGAACAAAAGATCAGAGCCTTGCCTTATCCTGTGTCCCACTCAAGGTCTCTGCCATGCTCAAATCCACTGCTGCAGCCACGGTCTCTGCCATGCTCAAGTCCACTGCTGCAGCCACTGGTCAACCCATCTCATGGACAGTCTTCCTCTTTTTCTCTTGTCTGCTCCTTTTCCCAGAATGATGTCTTTTTCCAAAGACCGGCTCCTCCTAGCAACTCACCCAAAGTATGTGAGACTAAGTTTCACCATTCTTGCCTCTGAGGAGCACCCTTGGTTGCACTCCCTCCAAGATGAGGAGTTATATCTGAAAATGCCATATATAAAAATATTACCTGGTGGTCTTATTAATAATAATACATCTGGGATAGAAATGCAAATTCTAAGCAAGGATTCAAACCAGAATGAACCAATTTCAAAATCCTGATTTCCTGCCTGTGATTTTTCAGTTCTCCTATGACTTCAAGCAGTCTGATCCGGTTTCTGGTTACTGACAATGAACAGAAGGTAAAAATAACAGATGAGGCACTATTAGTAGCTTTTCAACTATGAAGAAAGGCTCACAAAGGTGAAGTGACTACATGATGTCACAGGTCAACATGTAATAACCCAAGCCCATCCCACTGTCACGTGAATTCTGACTCATAGGGACCCTCAGGATAGAGTGAAACTGCCCTCAAGGGTTCCTAAAGGCTATAAACCTGTAAGGGAAGCAGAGACCACATCCATCTCCCAAAGGGTGGCTGGTAGGTTCAAACCACCAACCTTTCAGTTGGCCATCTAGTATTTAACCACTTGGCCACTAGAGCTTCTTGCATGTAATAAAGTTAGGAGGTTAAAAACCCTTCAATATGACTATCCTTCCTCCTACCTCCTCTTATGGACTAAAGAAGTGACAATCTCTCTACCTTTCCTATAAAAGTAAAAAAGGAGTAAGTGCAAGTAGCCGATTCAGCCACAGGCGTTCCAATGGACTAAAGCCAAGCGCAGGAAATACAACATCCTCTCCTTTGGAACTGGAGTATGGCAAGGATTTAAAACAACCCAAAACAAAACCAGTTGCTCTTGAGTCAGTTCCAACTGGGAAACCAAAGTGTAGAACTGCACTTCATAGGGTTTTCAAGGCTGTGACTTTTTTAAACAGATGCCAGGCCTTTCTTCTGAGAAGCCTCAGTGTAGGTTAGAACTGCCAACCTTGAAGTTAGTATTTAAATGTTTCATGTGTGCCTCCTAGGGCAAAAGGGCTCACCAAATACCCTTTCATCCCTCCACACCGCTCAGCCTCCCTGCAATTAGGCTAGGTCATGTGTCTAGTTCTGGCCAATGAAATGTGAATGAAGTTAACATTTCTGCCAGTGCAGTTAGAAGTTGGCTCCATCCACCTCACTTCCCCTCCCAAAGTGGCCTGAAGATCCCACATTCTAGATGGTCATCATCTAAATGTTGCAGCCACAAGACGGAGAAGTACGGCCTAACCCACATCAGAGTCTATACAAGAAAAACTGTACACAAACTTAGGTTGTGTCAAGCTACTAATGTGTCAGGGTTTGATTATCACCACTGTATAGTTTAAGATTTTCCTGACTCTGGTACAAAAATGACTCAACCCTTCACCATGTCTTTGATTTGCAAGATGCTGCTGTTATTAATTTATTTGTTTAATAAGTATTTTTGGAGCACCAATGGCTAATGAGTACACAGACACAGTGGTAGAAAAAGATTCAACCTTTACACTTTAGGAAGCTCCCTGTCTGGTGGACAACAGGCTCTGCTGGGACTTAAAAGGACCATTTCCCAGTCACAGAAGCAGAAGCTCTCTCACAGTTCCTGGCTAAAGCCAGCCCTGAGAAGGCCTAAGCCACCAGGGGCAAAGACAGCTTATCCTGTGACTTGAGGCAGGCGGCAACCAAGAGTGGGTTCACACCAGACTTCCACCTCCTGGGCTCCACCATCCCCTCTCCTGCCAGCACAGTGGCTGCAGACAGGTGCTCACCGTGTCCTGGGCACAAAACAGAGGTGAGAAGGAATGAAAAAATAATAGAGGGTATGATGACTGGTCTCTTCATACCCAAAACAAAGAAGAACAATGAAAGTCAAAGACTGAAGGAAATACTTAGTCCAAAGGACAAAGGTCCACTCAAAGTACAGGCTCCACTGACCTGACACCAGAGGAATTAGATGGAGCCCTGCTACTACCACTAACCACACTGACCAGAATCACAACAAGAGGTCCTAAACAGAGTGCGAGGAAAATGTAGAGCAAAATTCAAAATCATGAAGACCAGACTCACTAGTTTGACAGAAACCGGCAGAACTCTGAGATGACAGCTTTTCGGTGGCCTTCAAACTTGGAACTGAATCCACTCCCAAAGATCTCCTTTCAACCAGAGAAGCCTATAAAGTGAACAGTAACAGCTGTCGGAAGCGTGCTCCTCAGAACAATATGAGACCAAAAGAGAATTTGTCCAAATCAGAGCTCAGAGGGCAGGAAAGGAGAACAAAGATGAGCAAACGGAAATAGACCTCAGGGAGGAAGTGGGACGAGTGTTATTGCAAGGAGGGGATCACAACCAATGTCACCAGAGAAATGTGCACAAACTGTTGAATGGGAAGTTAATTTACTCTGCAAACTTTCACCCAAACCACAATAAAAAGTTAAAGGGAAATCTCATCAAGAGCAGTAACCAAGCAGCTGACAAAAGCAGAGGCAGCACAAGATACAGCTCATTCGCCCTCCCTCGCCTCCCCAGCTGAGGGACTTCCTTTATTTCAGCCCCAGTCCCACTGAGCTGAGGTACAGAGAGAGAAACCATCTCTCTGTCAGGAACTGATGTTGGCTACAAGCTCTTTAAGCCAAAAGCTAGAAGACAAGAGAGGCACTCAGGCAGGCGGAGCCACAGTACACAGCTGAGCAGGTTGTTCACTGTCCAAGGTGCCCATCCAAAGGACAAGTGGGGCTGGAATTCAGCCTGAGCTCTGCTTAGTAAGCAAACTATGGGCCCTGGAAAAGCACCCTCTAATTCTAATTCTAATGCAGGTATCTGCTGTATGCCACAGAATTATACCAAGAACTACCCTACAAGAGGTGAAGTTTAGCGCTGAGTACTTCTGGTAAGTTGGGGGCAGGAGAATCCCACAATAAAAAGCAAAGCAAAACCAACCCTCCTCGGACAAAGTTATTTTACCCCTCAGCCTCAGTTCCCATCTGAGAAGATTATAACCCCTGGCTCAGATGGTTAGTATGAGGCCTAAATTAAATTACATATGTAAAATGCTTGGCATGGAGTAATGACAAATTTTGGAAACAGTGGTGATGATTGCACAACATGGTGAATGTCATTTTAATGCTACCAGGTTGTGTATTTAAAAATGGTTAAAATGGCAAATTTTATGTTGCATATACTTTACCATAAATGGGGTTTTTTTTTGTTTTGTTTGTACCATCAAATCAGATCTGACTGGTACAGGAGGAGATAGCCCCTCCTTCTCCAGTAGAGCACCTGGTGGATTTGAACTGTATGCAGTGCAGATTTTTGCCAAAAGGCCACCAGAGCTCACCACAAATATTTTAAAGATGCAAAAACAAATGTTTGGCATGCAGTAATAGGTTCTCCCACAAATAGCAGGTATTACCCGTACCTGATGGCTGGGAGCAGGAAGGAAACTGAGGCAAGTGGAGACAAACGTGCATCTCAGAGAAAAGCAAGTCTTTTGGGGTACTGGTACCAAGAAAATACAACCACTTTACTAATCTGGGTTTCCAGGGGGCAGATCTGAGAGAGTTCTCTTGCACACCATCCCTCCACAGCAGCTTGCAGACTCCAGCCATAGCTCTCAGAATGCAAACTAAGGGCAATGATCTACAGAGAGGTCACAAAAAGTTTCTTCTGTGCAAACTCAGAGCAGGGAAGCTGGGAGAGCCCACATTTGGAAGGTATATACACCTGGAGTTCAAGAAGAGAAGAGAATATGACATCGTTCAGATGTCCCCAGAATCAGGTAACAGCAGAAACCAGTCTCTTCATCAGGCTGTTGTCAGTTACCATCAAGTTGACTACAACCCACAGTGAAGATGACTAACATGAACCTTGGCCTATCCTGTGACACCCTCATCTCTGCCATGCTCCAGCCCATCATTACAGGCATTGTGCCAATCTGTCTCACTGGGATCTTCCCCTCTTCCCCCCACCCATCCATTTTTCCAGCATGATGTCCTTTTCCCTTTCCTAACCACATGCTCAAAGTGTGTGGACAATGTTTCACCATCTTTGCCTCTAAAAAACACTCTAACTGCACTACCTTCAAGCCAGATTTGTTTGCTCTTTTGGCAGTCCTGGTATATTAGTACTCTTCATCAATACCATAATTCAAAGGCATCAATTCTTCTTTGTTCTTTTCATTGTCCAACTTTCCAATGCATAGGAAAAAACGGAAGACATCAAAACTTGGATCAAGTGAACCTTAGTCTTTAAAGTGACATTCTTGTTTTTTAGAACTTTGAAGAGTAAATTTCCCAGTGCAACACATTTTTTTATTTGAGTGCCTGCTATCAAAGGTGTGAACTGTAGATCCAACTAATGGAATGGTTGACAACATCAATCTTTTCTTCATCTATCATAATGTTGCCTATTGGTTGGGTGGTGAGGATTTTTGTTTTCTTGATGTTGAGGTGTAACTCATATCAAAGAGTGTGGTCCTTGATCTTCTCTAGCGAGTGTTTCAAGTTCTTTTCGCCTCCAGCAAGCAAGGTTATGTTTCCTTAATAACACAGATTGTTGATGAGTCTTCTTCTATTCCTGATGCCACATTCTTCTTCACATAGTCCAAATTTCTGAATGATTTGGCTCAGGATATAGATTGAACAGGTATGGCGAACGGATACAACCCTAACACACACTTTTCCTGATTTTAAACCATGGAGTGTTCCCTTCTTCTGTTTGTCCAATGCTTTGTTGTCCTATGTGTGTAGGTTTTGCATGAGCACAATTAAGTATTCTGGGATTCCCATTGTGGTAGGGGGAGGTATATACCTGCCATTCTTATCCCTGATGGTCAAAGCTTTTTCTTTTCTTTTTTTTTTTACACCATAGGTTTCACATATTTATTGAAAACATAGCTGTATAAAAACCACAGGTGTTCTATGTGAAGTGATCAGCTTATTACATTATTTTAAACTTGATATGGCAGCATGTCAGTCACCTTGACATGGCACGATGCTAATGAACCCAGGTTCAGAATGTGTGCTGCTGTCATGTGTACAACTCCTTAGAGACCCAGCGTGGTTCTTCTCCAGTGTCTCTCCTTGGAGTGGCACCTGATTTTATTACCAGTTTTCATTCAGATCCACTAAGAAATGGGATGGTTCTGCTTTTGTTTCTTGGTCAGGAAGCTCTTGATACTGACAGTCTTATGAGAAGACACAGTGAAGGCAAAACAGGGCTGCCAAAGCTATTTTTTAACTGTCTAGTTTCACAAACACACAAAACCCTCAATTCATTGTCTTTGAGTCAGAACTGACTCACAGCTCACCCTCCAGTGGGTTTTCAGAGGATGTTAAGTTACACAGGAAGAGACGATGACTCTCTTTATCCAGAGGAGCAGCTGATGGACTCGAACTGCTTGCCTTTGCATTACGACTCTTACCCACGAGGCTGCCACGATGTTATAAGGTGGATTTTTATGTTAATGTCTTCAAAGTTATCACCCAGTCATTTGTTTTGTTTTTAATGACATCTACCCTTCTATTCCTTTCCCTCAGAGGCCATAGGTCCCAGAGCCTGACAAAGGTGGAGGGGACTGAGGGTGAAGGAGGGCTCTCACTCTGAGCATGAACCACCGAGGATCGACATGGTGGAGCTTCAATCAAGTGTCATCTCGCTCGCTTGCTCTTGCCTTTCTTTTTTCTTTTCCAGGATGAACATTAAAAAGGATGACTCATTCTCTTAATAAGCCTTATCATAAAATAAAGGGAAGTCACTCAAGTTCCCAATCTTTTCTCCCTTGAACATAAACCACTCTGGTTCATTCTCATTTGCACTTAGTAGAAAAGGTGGTGGGGTAGCGGGAGATAAATTCCACTAAAACTATATCCTTCTTTTTTCCTTTTTAAAAATACTAGTTTATTTACAAAATTTGAATACATTGTTTTTCAGACCAGAGTCTTCCAATTTCCCTCATCTTTCTGTGTTTCCATACTTCACTATCATGGCTATTTTCTATCTGTAAGATGGTTAGAGCTGAGAGCTGACTTAAAGGTAGGCTTCCACATAAAATGTGATAGAAGGGGTGAAGTAGTGAGCCTTTGGTTCTTAAATCCAGAAATGGCACAATCCCTCACAGCAGGTTGTAAAATCCAACATGAAAATGTCCTACTCTGGCCCTGCCTGGTCTCGCCAGCTCTGTCCCAAACTTAGAAACAGCTGTTTCCTCTAACTCCACAAACAGATCTCATATGCTCTGTCCCTTCATTCTTTCCAGCACTGTAATCTGTACACTTAATCTACCTCCAGGCTCGGCTTGTCCCTTTCTCAGCTTGTCAAATAAGAAGAGTCACAGTCAAAGAGTTAAGAATCACAACACTGCAAAGCCAAAAGGCCCTGGGGTAAACAAGGTCTGCAGCCTCAGCAGTCTGGCTTTCTGAGTTGAACTCAGCTCCTCCACCAACCAGCTGTATGACCGTGGTCAAGGTAACCTAACACCTCTTCTTGTACGTAAAAACTCATTGCCACTGAGTCAGAAGTGACTCTCTCTCTCTCTCACACACACACACACACACACACACACACACAAAGAAGTGACTCACAGCTGACCCTCCCTCCAGTGGGTTTTCAGAGGCTGTAAATCTCACAGGTCGATATTGCCTTCCTTTCTTTCTTTCTTCACAGAGCTGATGATGGATCCAAAACACCAGAGAAAGGTCACCTTTGAGTTAGCAGCCCAATCCCTTGTGGACTAAGCCACACCAGAGCTCCCCTCATACGCAGAGTAGAAAGAATACTCTGTCACTGAAACCCCACACCCTGCTGCCCTGGGCTGGATTCCAGCTCAGAGCCCCCTCCACTGGCTTTCCAAAGCTGTAAATCTTTACTGGAAGAGATTGTCCATCTTCTTCCCAGGGAGCAGCTGGTGGATTCCAACTTCTAACTTGGTGGTTTTGCAGCTCAACAAGTAACACACTATGTTGCCTGAGCTCCTGACTGCATCACAGAGTTAATTAACACTCCTAAAGTGTTTAGGAAAATTCCCAGGGTGTGGTAAGCACTTCTGGCTGATACAAACTGTTCAGCTGCTAACTGCTAACTGTGCTCAGCAACTGAGGACCACAAATGCTTCTAAGAGCAGAATGGATGACCATCAAGGTTTGAGTTGCCCCAGGAGCACTCAAAAGAAAATCCTGGTGATTGACTTCCCAAAAACCAGCCACTGAGAACCCTCAAGGCACCGTGCTATTCTGACAGTACATGCAGTTGCCATGAGTTGATTCTAACTATGTTTTTATATTCTTATTCTTGACTCATCAAAACAATCCTGTATGTTATACCCATTGCATATTGCTATGAGGTCGACTGTAAGGAGCAGTGACACTACGGAGCAGAGCAAAAGTGCTCTACAGCATCAGCAGGGCTGCACCTTTCTAGGGAAGCAGGCTGCTCCATCTATCTCCTCTGAAGCAACTGATGGTTTCAAACCACTGACCTTTTGGTTACCAGCTGCACTACCAGGGCTCCTCTCCTGTGTAGCTGTTGTTGTCAGATGCCATCGAGCTTATGAACAACCTTGCCCGCACCATCTTCACAATCTCTGCCACACTCTTGTCCATTGTTACAGTCACTGTGTCAACCAATTTTGGGAATAATGTTGTTGCTGTAAAGTGGATTCTGATCCATGTCCGTCTCATATGTGAAGGCTGTGACCTTTCAGAAGTAGGTCTGCCTTCCAAGGCACCTCTAGGTAGATTTGAACTGTCAACCTTTCTGCTAACAGCTAAGCACTTAACCAAATGTGCCACTCAAGAAAAGTAGAATTTCAAATGACCTGCTCAGAATGACACAGCCAACTCATGGCAGAACTGAGACTGGAACTCTGGTCTCCAACTCCAAATTACATGCACACATTCCAGACTTTAACAGGATCCCTCTCACGCGGGCATGGAAATTTGAAAAGTCCTACCGCTCAGCCTCAAAGTCTGATTTCAATTTTGTAACCCCTACGGAGTGCCAGTCTCTCTAGGGAAATGATGAGATTCCAGAATAAAATTCATCTCCATTTCCCAAGAAAATACACCAAAGCAGTCTTCTAGGAGGCCACAGGGTGCCATCCAGTTAAAGGTGTCAAAAGACCACTTAGGCCGAGACTCACACTGGCCTCTGCCATGTTTCTGACTAAAATGATCTCCCTCAGGGGCTTGCAGGCTGTCAACAATAGCAAAAGGGTCAGTACGAATCATGTGGGAGTGCACTGTGTAGGCATGGCCTAATACATGTGGACTTCTGCCAAGGCCGCATTTTCAAAAACATCTGCACTGTCTTCACCCTTGATAAACAGCAGCCAGGCGACAGAAATATTTCCATTACACCCAAAAGTCTGCTTTGCCATGCAACCCGCTGAAATGGATGTTTCCCATCTGAAAAGAATGTATCAATGCAAAACATCTCTATCTTTCCAGCAGAGGCAAGCAATCTGGCACTTAGGAAACTTCTGGACACTGGTAAGGGCTGTCTGTAGAGAGGAATTCTTTGGTAAAACTTATGCCCTGATGCCCAAAGTCTAGTTCTACTGAACAAATAGGGTAAAACCATTTCTCCCGGCTCTGTTAGAAACACTCATCAGGAAGCTTCTGCATGAGTACTTTCATAAAGATTCTTTATGTCTTTTAAGACTGTGAAGCAATCCCCTTACAGTCATACTGGAGAGAATGGGGAACAGAGTTTTACATTCCTATTTTGGCTCTGCCACTGACAAGCAATGGGATTCCATGGTTGAAGGTGGAGGAATAATAATAATACAAACAACAGCAGCAGAAACTAACATTTGTAATATGCCAAGTATTGTACTAAGGGCTTAACAAATGCTAGTATATTTCACGCTCATTAGTAACCCTTAAGTATTATCCCCACTATGTGGATCAGGAAACTGAGGCTCAGAGAGCTGCCATAACTGGCCCCAAAAACACAGCAGCCACCAGCAGAGGCTGGATTCTTATGCAGGCAGTCTGCTGTCTCCCCACATACCATAAGTCTTTCCGAGATGCTTAGCAACCTAGGGCCACAGATTCGATTCCTCTAGAAGCAGCCTGGATGATCTTCCAAATCCTTTCCAGCTTAAAATTCAGTGATTCTCTCTTTTCCAAAGAACATGAATTTACAACTTTGCGAAACAGAATACAACTGTACTCCAGGGCCGCTGCACCGGGATGGAGAGTCTGTGCGTGCCTCCGCCAGGCCCAGGCAGAGGAGGGAGACGGCTCATCTGTGGGGGTAATGATGCCCTGTCAAACGGCCAGACTGGCCCAAACTGTCTCAGGCAAAATGACAGCTTGTGGTTCTCAGAGGGTGCACCAACAAGGATTCACAAGTTTGCAATTACCAACTTGAAAACTTTGATTGGACTTGCAAGAAAGTGCTTTCCAAACAAAGCCAATCTGAAGGATAGGTAGACCTTGCGGCTAACTTACACACTGACTTCCTCTGGCATCTATGGCTGTTCATGGAAATCCACCTCATCCAGGTAATCAGTCGCTTTAGAATTTGCCTATGACTTTTTTCTGGGTCGTGGTCCCTGGCTCAGTGGCCCTATAATTGTGTCCGGGCTTCTTCCCTATGACTTCTGATATGTTCACACACTCCCTCCCTCACCACTTCTCCCGCTCAATCACCACCTCCCTGGACTCTATTTTCAATTCATATTCTTCCTCTCTCAGTGCTGTGCAGAATTCTCTACACATCCACTTAACCACCAGCCACACGGCTACCAGTGAAAACTCTCCATCCCCCTGCCTGGCTCTCACACTCTCTGTTCCTGGTACAGCCTGAAACCGAAACCAATCTCAGACTCCAAGTGAAATCATTTCCTGCTCTGCTCACCCTACATGACCACAGAGCATCCTCTCCTCAACAGAGCTCTGAGTCCAGCTTGCTGGGCTTCACAGGAGAAAAAAGAAAAAAAAAATTACAGCTTTGCATGAGCCCTGCACAGACAGAAGGCTGTTCTAACAAACTGAGAATGATGGGGTTAGAGGAGGAAGCAGGAAGTTCTTGCCCTGGCATTCTCCACACGTGCTGCTTCTCTTTAATTTAAAGTCAATTTAAATTCACCCCAGGAACTAAAGTTCACTGTCCAGTATTTTAAACTCATTGCCCAGCATCAGGTCATATTTGGCTCATTTGTAATCAGATTTACTACTGAGAACAAGCCTTGTTCTTGTTCGAGGTCTCCAGTCATCCTCCTGGCTACAGTTCTAACTACATGCTTTTCCTAAATTTGAAAAATGCAGCCCTGGCTCTTGTGTTAGGATTAGAAGAAAGCGAAAAGCAAAAGCTATTATAAGCAAATGTAACAATCAGCCTGGGATCAAGCATCAAACAACTGAGTTTTCAGAAAGACCTGAAATTGCATTTTGTTCACCTTTTCTATTACCTCAGCACATTTTGGTGACAACTGTGTGTGTGTGTGTGTGTGAGAGAGAGAGAGAGAGAGAAGTATAGTTGAAACATGTCTACTGGTGTTTTAAGTAAAATACTCTGAAGGGTAAATGTCTGTCAAAAAAAAAGAGGAATAACTTGCTTATTCATTCAACAAAGTTCACTGAGGTCTTAGTGAAATGTGTGTGTGTGTGTGTGTGTGTGTTATCTGTCCATGCACATGCACACATGCTCTCCGAAGCTCTTCCAGGTGATAGGCCCATAGGATGAAGAATATGAGTCATTCGCTCCAACTGGAAACACCATTCCCAGAAATGAGAGTTGATGCTTTCTCTGGTTCCAACAAGACGGACCAGCAGTCAACTGCTTTCTGAAGCACTGTCACAAAGCCAGGGCTGCCATCTGTAGAGCACAGGGTCACTTTCAGTAAGTTCACCCTCTGATCAGGTCAGTGCAGGGCAACAACTGGAGCTACTGGGCAGACAAAGTTGGTGGAGCTGTGGTTTGTGTCCAACTGCTGAATGCATGGGGCATTAGTCAACCCCCTCAACAGTAAAATTCAGACTTTGGCCAGGGTTGAGCATCCATCTCACCGAGAAATTCCAGCTCCTTTTATCTCCCCCATCACTGAGCTGACATGGACTTCAGGGACCTCCACTTCATCTTCCTGTCTCCAGATGGAATCTCTTAAACCACAAAGACAAAGGAAAATGGCTCCCATTCCTCAAGACTATCGGGGAGGTCATTCCCCCCCTCCTGTGAGTCACTCTTCTTACACCTCACATCTGATCACAATGCTTTCCCCATCCCTTCTTTGAGTCCATCCTCCGCATTTTAAACTAATTTGCCTCTGGTCCTGTTTCTAAGCGCAGAGAGTCGAGAGTGAATCACTGCGTTCTGAGCAATAAGTCTCATGAGATTTTTATTTCTTCTTCGGCATGTTCACTGCAGGCATTACAGGAGGTAACAGTGGTTTTTGGCTATTAAAAACCACAACAACATCAAGGAAGCAGACGACACTTTCCGTTCCTGCCTCACCCTGCATGGGAGCTGCAGGATCCAGAAAATGGTCCCTCCTCTGACCTCTACACACTGGTGACTTAGTTCACTCCATGGACAGACCAAAACCCAGAAGGAACCACCACTTCTACCTTCATTTAGCCCATGTGTCTTCTCCTTTAGGAAACCCTCCCTATTCCAATTCCTTTTCTGGTTGGCAAAGTGCACCCTTCTGCAGAGCTTTGTCTTAACACAGCAGTTACCGTGGCAACCGGGAGTCTCAGCTTTTAGGTTTTCTTTCCAAGTAGACTGTGTGTATCCTGAGGACAGAGGCTTCAGTGACCACTGCATTCTGGGCCAGACCCAAGTAATGTCTCACACTCGACCAGTGTTTTTCAGCTGACCAAGAGTGTTCCAATGGCTTTTCACTGACAAACCTGCAAACAGAGTACCCCACTTTCCCTCCCTTCCCCTCCCCACCCTTATACCTTCATCCTCCTCAGATCAACAGGGTCTGAGAATTCCTCTGGGATTCAAGCTCTGTAGCCACCTTTCCTGGATCCAAATCCTGGCTCTGCAACTCTGTAATCACGTGATCTTGGGCAGGTTATTTAACCTTCCCCACCTGACCCCCCATCTCTTACGTCTCTATTTGCTCATCTGGAAAATGGCTATAGCTTCCATAGGGTCTTTCTTGCAAGGAGTCAGTGCAAATCAAAGATCACTTAGAACAGGGCCTGACCCAGCTCAGACTCAATGAGTGCTGGTGTTGGGGCTATTTCTTCACAGGAACCCTACCGTACAGCTTCCACTCTTCAATGACCATTGTGCCTGCCTTCAAGGCCCCCTCACGAAGGTCCATTCCTCTAGGACCCGCCCTGTCCTGCTCTTGGGGTCCAGTTTGTGAGCACTAATGGAAAAAGCTTTCCAGGCCGCCTCACTGATTAGCCCTCCTTCACTCCTGGTCCCAAGTTATGGAGTAAATTCCCCAAAGAGGAGAGGGATCAGGCTCTAGAACAATAGTGTATGGACAGTAGTTCCGCCCCCAACTCTGCTTAGCTGTCCCCCCTGACTGTCAGCCCGTCTCTACTGTGCTCTCCTCTCTGCTCCTAATTAAAAGGTGTGGATCCTCCCTGCCCCTGCCAAAGCCAGCCTCAGTCTCCCCAGCTCTTTTCAGCATTTCACCCTGGCAGTAATGAGCTTTGGAACGTTAGCACTTTGTGCATACGATGACAATGGCAGTTTCTAGGTACAAAAGGAGGTCTTTCATGGTAAAGAAGGTATAAAATAACCTCTGCTGCTAGCCAAAAGGTTGGAAGTTCATTCAAATCTACCCACAGGCGCCCTGGAAGAAAGGGCTGGCTACCTATTTCTAAAATTAATAATAATAATAATAATTATTATTATTTTTATTTTTATTATTTAAAATAAGCCAATGCAAATCTTACAGAGTACCCTGCTATCCTAATATATACCACAAGCCTATTCCAATTTGATGGCAAATGACTTGTTGTTAAGTGCCGACAAGTCGCTTGCGACTCATAGCGACCCTATGTACAACAGCCCTAAACTCGGCTCTGTCCTGTGCCAAATGCACTGTCTCTGACACACTCATCCAGATTAACCCAGTCACTGAATCAATCCACCTCATAGAGGGTCTTCCCCTCCTGCGCTGTCCCTCCACCCTACCAAGCATGTTGTCCCTCTCCAAGGACCTGTCCCTCCTTACAACATGTCCAAAGTATGTTAGACAGAGCCTCAGAATCCTTGCCTCCAAGAAGCCACCCTGTTTAACCCTTTCTAGGATGAATCTGTTTGTTTTCCTAGCAGTCCATGTTCTCCAGCACCACAGCTCAAAGGCATCATCAATTCTCCTTGTATCTTTCTTGGTCATTGTCCAACTCTCTAATGCATAACAAGTGATAGCAAAGACCATGGCCTGTATCAGATGCATCTTGGTCTCCAGAGAGACACCATTGCTCTTCAGTACTTTGGAGAGGTCCCTAACAGCAGACTTTCCCATGGCAATACGTCTTTTAATTTCCTGGCTACTGGTGCCAAGAGTGTTGACTGTGGAGCCAAGCAAACTAAAGCTGTGAACAATCTCAATCTCTTCACCATCCATCCTGATGCTGCCAATTGGTCCAGTGGTGAGAATCTTTGTCTTCTTGACATTGAGCCTTCAATCCATATTGGAGACTGCAGTCCTTGACCCTCTGCAGCAGGCGCTTCAGATCCTCCTCAGTTTCAGCAAAGCACGGTTGTGTCATCTGCATAACGCAGATTGCTGACAGATCTTCCACCAATCCTGACCCCACATTTCTCCTCACAGAGCCCAGCCTCCCAGATAATCTGTTCTGCACACAGGCTGAAAAGGTATGAAGACAGGACACGTCCCTGGCGTACGCCCTTCCCAATTTTGAACCATATAGTGTTATCTTGCTCTGTTCTGACGAATGCCTCTTGGTCCAAGTATAGGTTTCTCATTAGCATGATCAAGTGTTCTGGAATTCCCATTCTTCTCAAAGTCAGCCAAAGTTTGTTATGATCCAGGCAGTCAAATGCCTTTGCATAATCAATGAAACGCAGATAGACATTCCTCTGTTATTCCTTGCTTTCAGCTAAGATCCATCTAACATTAGCTACAATATCCCTAGTACCATGACCCCTTCTAAACCCAGCCTGGACTCCTGGCAGTTCTCTGCTGATGTGCTGTTTCAGTCATTTTTGGATAATCTTCAGTTAAATCCTGCTTGCATGTGAAATCAATGATATTGTTCTATAGTTTCCACACTTAGTTTTTGAAAAATTCAGTCTATTTCTTACATGCATGCACTATCTCCTCAATCCTTTCAAAAGATGTGAAACTGAGGCCATGAAAGATTAAATGACTTACAGTATCATATTTTAACTCTACCTGAGGATGCCCAATTTCAGCTTCTCACTCTTAGCCTAGGAGCAATCAGGTACAAAATGTTTATACTGCCAGAGGCAGGGAAGAGCTAGGCTATTGAGATTGAAGTTTTCTATCCTATTAGTCATTCCTCAAGATCCCTCAACGCTGCTATAATAGAAACTAAATGGTCCTATTTTATCAGAAAGGAGTTTATGTTTATATGCAATTACCATTTTTATTATTTATGACATGTTTTAAAGACTAGGACAAGGGATGCATTTTTAAAAGTTCATGATATTGCTCTGACATATCTGAGGCACTTCCTGGGAGTGAAAGCTGAAAGCATGCGAGAAGCACACAGTGAGCGGGCCGAGTTAGCATCTTGAACTCCCTAGGTAGCAGACCCAGGCTGCAGCAGAGAGGCCAGTCCTGGCCACAGGGGCAGGTGAAGCTTTCCAAATCTTAGGTCTCAAGTCAAGAACCACTTCCAAGTCCCAAATCAAGGACCACTGGCCCACGGCATCTCCAGAGTTCTCATGACTCTTACTTTCTATGTAAGTAACATAAGAGCCAATAATAAAGAGACATCACCTTCTCCAGGTCACCCTATACAGTCACAGGCAGCGATGACCCTTGTCTGACTTCAAGCTTCCTGCCCTCACAGCTCAAGAATACTCCTGCATCCATCCAAGCAGAGCAAATGTGGGAAATGCTGAAACTATCTGAGTGCTACCATATGCCAAATACTGTACTTGTCAGTTAAAAAAGAAAAAGTCCCAGAAGTCACAGTTCTCGGGGCGGGGGGTAATGGAGGAGAAGGAAGGGCAAGGCTGTGAGCCTAAGCAGGGCCTCCCAGTAGCAACACAAAAAAGTCACAGTGACAGTCCCTAGTAAAGGTTCTTCTGGATAACCAGTTTTCTAGGTAGGGTGTAGGATAGGGCCAGGTTCAGCTCTGTTGTTCATAAGGTCATTATAGTTGGAGGTGACTTGATAGTACCCACCAACAGCAACAACAGACACCCAGGAGACGCAGGAACCCTAGCATCTGAACAGCAACCCAGGAGCCAGGGAACTAGGGGTAAAAAAGAAAAGGCAGGCTGGGCCTCCTAAAGCTGCCCTGGGGATGATGACAGCCATCCTCTCTGGGCACTCTGCCTTCTAAAGTCCAAAAGGATCTAAAGAATTTATAATACCCAGATTCCAGTCTCTAACAATTCTGCCTCAACATCTCATCCCATAAGATGTTGTTGTTGTTGTTATGTGCCGTCGAGTCGCCTGCGACTCATAGCGACCCTATGTACAACAGCCCTAAACTCCGCTCTGTCCTGTGCC